>NC_086242.1:31990000-32312500 GCF_036321145.2 Pelmatolapia mariae | reverse complement strand
GACAGTCAGTGAACTACAGTAATACACTGCAGTTTCCGTGTGTCTGCTATCGCACATCAGCCAAAAGCTTCAGTGTTGTTCGTGCCATACAAACAGCGAGCAGCTCCATTCATGCACAGTTTGCATCCCCAAAGGAGCTGAGCTGACACTTTACAAGGCAGGACACCAGTGGTCACCATGTCCTGCAATAAACTGCAACTGTAACGGCTGAAGAGGGCGGCTGGATAAAAATGGGAACAGATTCACTAACTCCTCCTTTCCAAAACAATAAATATGTCCCTGTCACCCCTGAGTTGTAATTTAGACACTTTTCCAAAACAACGGGATTGGAGGAAATTGGATTTAGCTGAAGAACTCACCCAGAGGTGACAGTAAGAGTCCAAAGCAGGCGGAGAATTGCCATAAATGAGAGCTGTAGTGACCCACAGACAGGAGACTGTATGCCAAGCGTGGAGTTCCTTGCTCTTTGTTTCTGCTTACATATAACTTCAGAGGACCTCGGCTGACATCAATGTACTGCAGGCTAACTCGAACCATAAGAGTTGCTTCACTTTCCTAAAATAACACAATCTGAGCAGTTTAATCTTCACTTTAATGTCTGACACGTTTGCCTCATTGACCAGCATCTCTCCACACTGCTAAAATGTGTGTTCTGTTGAGAGGGAGAGGGAAACGCAGAGCCTCATTGGTAAAACATGAACTTCTGCTTTCCAGAAGCACAGTATGGCATCCAGTGTTACATGATGTGTGCACCTCTTACTGAGTCAGGCTGCGGGTTAAAGGTGCCCAGCTTTAGCCATCTGTCTTGGGAGAAGAAGTGTCTTCTCTCTCTGCACCGCCAACAACATATTTTCTTGAGAGAGGTCCTGCACACTGCAACACGTGGCTCAGTGATGACTGTCAAAACCTTACAGCTTTGCAACCCTTTGAAAGCTAAGATTCTTCTACTTTGCGGCCTCCAAATGCTTTCCTTGGTATTCTTTTCTCGTTTTGTGCAGGAACAATTAAATGCTTCTTGTTTGGCATTTCTCATCGGCTGTGGATCATGATCAATAACAAGACCTAATTAAAATTTAAATTCCTTACCATTGCATTTTTTAATGCAACATAAATATATCCATCCATGCCCTTTTTGCTCTCCTGGTAAACGTCTGGGAAATTTTTTTTTAAATAAACTAAAATAATAATAATAATAATTTTTTGTGAGTACTGTATGAAACATTGGCAACAAATGGCAAGCAAAACACAATGTGTGCCACTGGGGTGGAGAAATTCATTCTTGTCTTTGTGACACATTAATCATATATTTTGTATTTTCATGTTTTCCTATTTTAGACACAAAGCATTCAAACTGTAGCCACAATCATAATTTGCATCTGGAGCTCTGTTTGTAATATTACACTTTAGCATTCCTGCAACAACTATTCCGGGAAAGCTGCTACCCAAACATCAGCATAGCTGTGTCTGATTCCTCCATTTGGCCATCTAAAACAAAACCCTATTGACAGCACAGCTTCTTCCTAATGGCAGCAGACGCCACAGTGTATGTGCTGCATGTGTGTGTGTGTGTGTGTGTGTGTCTGTGCAAAAACACAGTGTGTGTCACAGAAACTCGTTAGTTATGCTTTGATCAGCTCGGCCTGTGTGTGAAACAGAACTCAATGAACGCATTTGGATGTGTCAGGCAAAAAAAGAAGAGTATTTGTGCTCTTGTCTTGGTGCAGAGGGTAATATCAGGTGTGTGTGTGTGTGTGTGTGTGTGTGTGTGTGTGTGTGTGTGTGTGTGTGTGTGTGTGTGTGTGTGTGTGTGTGTGTGTGTGTTTGCTTGTGCCCATGGAACAGTTGTCAGGAGAAGCATGATCTGAGGAGCCAAAGCTAACGATGAACTGACAGCAAAGGTGAAGATGTATATGCGCTAAGCATGTGTGCGTGTGTAAAATAGAAAGTGCATTAATGATCGATCGCATGCGATATCAAATACTTGTGGTGTACTGTACAGAACTGTCAATTTAGGCCCCAATTAGGCGCAGTCTCGTTGTTCCTCAGTTTATATACACGAAGCATTCGCTCACACACACAGACACACACAAGCTAATGATGCGAGGTGACCTTGAAAAGCGTCTGGATAGCTCGTGTGTGTGTGGGCGTGTAAATGTATCCCAAGCATTTCCAGCTGAATCAGTAATGAGCATTTCATTACTTCAGCCTCAGTTCCCCAGGGAGGAAACACACACACACACACCACACACACACACACGCACGCATACAGAGCAGAAAGAGCATGGTACAAGGTAGCTGTAGATTATTCCCTCAGCAAGTGCTTATTAGAATTAAATTATATTATGATAGCGACATTTTTTTAAAAACAAAGAAAGAAAGGAGCCGACTTCGAACTTCATACATCCTGACATGAATGACTACTTTCTATGCAATCTTGCAATGAAAGCAGCGTGATTCTGATATCCTGTTGCAACCTTCAAGGGCACTGTACTGCAGTATTATTCACTGCAGTCATCTTGTTATTTACTGACTATAAAAAAGAGAGTATGGGTCCCAGTATAGCTCACTGGGTTGAATAGGTGACCCACATGCCATAAAGCTATCACAGAGGCCTGCATTTGAATCCACACCGAGGTCATTTACTGTGTATCTCTCTCTTCGCTCCCAGTTTTCCTGCCTTCTCTCATTGTCCTATCTTTATGAAGGCTAAAGAAATCAACAAATAAATACATATAAGAGCATAATGGAAAACGATATGCTTGTCCTTTATGTTATGAGAATCTATAGAAACGTAACGCATCCTCTCTAACCCCTCTGGGTAATTTACCATTACATTTCCAAGGGAAAAGGAGGAAAAAAGGAAGAACACAGAGAAGGTTCATGGATGTAGTAAAGGAGGACATGCAGAGGGTTTATGTGACAGAGGAGGATGCTAGGGATGGGGTGAGATGGAGGCAAATGATCCACTGTGGCGAAACCTGAATAGAACAGGTGGAAGAAGAAGATTTCTAAGCACTTTAGTGCTTTTAGATTTTAATGTCATATAGCTGCTGGGTAGCTGCGAAGCTCTGTAATGACACAAAAAACTACTTTAAGCCTTAATGGGCGATTGTAGCTCAAGAGTTGGGAGGTCGCCTTGTAATTGGAAAGTTGTCAGTTCGAGCCCCGGCTTGGACAGTCTCGGTCGTTGTGTCCTTGGGCAAGACACTTCACCCGTTGCCTACTGGTGGTGGTCAGAGGGCCCGGTGGCGCCAGTGTCCGGCAGCCTCGCCTCTGTCAGCGCGCCCCAGGGCGGCTGTGGCTACAATGTAGCTTGCCATCACCAGTGTGTGAATGTGTGTGTGAATAGGTGGATGACTGGATGTGTAAAGCGCTTTGGGGTCCTTAGGGACTAGTAAAGCGCTATACAAATACAGGCCATTTACCATTAATGTCACTATACCAAAATGCATGCAGCAACACTGCTAACATGCTGATGTTTAGGAAATTTTATATTTACTTACTGACAAAGATCAGCTGTTAAGAATTTACTGATGCCAGAAGCTCAGCGCTCCCGATCACAAACAAGAGCGATACATTGTAACACCATAGTTACAGTTTATAGACGTCCCTTAAGTACCACGCATGCAGGCAATCATTAAGTTAGTGTTTTAAAATGAGGATAGCTGAGCATGTGTGTGCCTGTTCAAAGCACTGCTGTGCAGAACAGGAAGATTGGTGGGTGAAGTATTTGTTGAGAACTGCTCATCCAAACCACATGAGTGTGGTAATGAGGTCAGTTGTCACAGAAAACCAGTTCAGACCATAAAGGAGGAAAAAAATAAACAAAAACATTTCCATTTTTATAAGAAACAGTTTGACTTTTAGACCAATCAGAGTGATGAGATTTTGTAAAGGTTTGAACTTCCTTAAGATTAGTTAAGGTTTGGCACTTGTTGTAATAGTCAAACTTAGAGGTAAGGAATCCATTCATGTCAATTAATGTCCTCACAAAGATAACCAAAGAAAGATGCCTGTGTGTGTGCGTGTGTGTGTGTATGTGTACATGTTTAGACATCTTTGTGGGGACAGAAAACTGGCATGCCACTATACTTGTGGGGACCACCAGTCACTTATGGGGACAAAATGCCCGTAGCACGAGTTGAAGGCATTTTTTTAGCCGCAAAATGTGGTTTTCATGTCAGGGTTATAATAAGGTTATGGATAGGTTTAGGCATTCATTTTTTATGGTTATGATTACGGTAAGCAATGAGATGTCAATTAGATGTCCTCACTAAGCTATGAAAACCACTGTTTGTGTGTGTGTGTGTGTGTGTGTGTGTGTGTGTGTGTGTGTGTGTGTGTGTGTGTGTGTGTGTGTGTGTGTGTGTGTTTGGAGTAGGCAGGAAACACTTTAACACTTTAACATTTAGATTACTCAGATCTTTGATTACAGGCTTCGAGTGGATCAAATGAATTACAGGGTTAATCAAGTTGATAAAAATCCAGTCTAAAGGTGGGCACAAAGGTATTAAAACCTGAGACGTCAGCCTTATGTTATATGTACAGAAAAATAAGGGAAGTGTGAAGTCATTACAGCATATTGTCTGGGCATAGTGAATGTTTGTAGGAAATGTGGAGCGGATCCATCAAGTAAGGATTGAGCTGTTCCACAGAATAAATGAAGATTTTGATCTGCTGCAATGATGAGGGTCATGTCATTTGCTTGGGGTGACATTACAAGTGTTATAGATTTCTTCCTGTTAATCATTAGAAGTCAGTGATGAATGATGGATCAGAATTTAGTTTGCTCACATAAAAGAGGAAATTAGAGTTTTAATAAACCCACAGAAGATGTCCTGAGTGATGCTGAAAGGCACGTTAACTTTGTTTGGATAATATCTACATAATAACCACATCATCACATAAATGACAGTGTACAACAGTCAGGTCAACTCATCTCCATAACAACTGATCCTAATCGAACTATGCAGCAATGACAAGTAAAAATCCAAAAATATCCCGGTTAATGGCTGCTGCTTGTTTTCAAATAAATCACAGCAGCAGCTAATGATCTGATTTGCAATTGAGCATCCTTCCAAGGTCACACTCGTGGAGGTTATTCGTAGCCTAAAGTGGAATCAAGACCTTTGCAGAAAACAATAAAAGTGCTGAAGACTGAAACACGAAAGCAGCGAGGGACTGACAGTCATTAGAGGTGGATGAAAGAATAAAGCGAGCAGAGTGGCTCTTTGAAGGCTACACATCAACAGCAAGCTGGAGAGGGTGTTGTGGGAGGCGCAGCTAGACAAAGCAAGGGCAGCAGGCTTCTCCAAAAGGTCAAGTATGAGAATAATAGCATCCCTGCAGAGAGGAGGACTAATATACAGATGATGTCGAATCAGATTTGCATGAACAAACTCCCTCAAGTGCCGACATGACCAGAAAGTCAGAGGTAAAGAGGGGCGGGCTGAAAATAAGCAAATAGATGGGTTGATAGATGAGGAGACAGGCAATGAACGGTCTTGTTTGATAGAGGTTATGGGTGTGGCAGCATAAGTGAACCCAACCACGCTGCCGACCTTCAGTAGATGTTCTGTGATTTGCAGCATCTCACATAAAGTTTTGCTACTTTTATCTCTCCCGTGTTGAGCAACACAGAGAGCTTTGCATAAAAGACGGCGCGTAAGAGCAAAGCGAATGTATAATTCTTTAATGAGCTGCATCTCCTAACCTGAGGATCTGTCATTAAACTCTAACAGATATTAGCAAAAGCGAGATACACGACTGCACACGTACATCATTGATTCTCAGTCTCTTTGGCCCCACTGTTGCCCCCATTAATTGGTGTGTGAAGCAGTTAGCATCAATGCACCGCAAGCTGTGAGTTCCAAGCAACAAAATGATAAAAGAAAGCATCTGTTTAAAGAAAAATGCCCAGCCCAAGTGATTTCACCACAAAAAGTATCAGGAGCCAAAAATAAATAAAATTAAATACCGTATTTTTTCACAAATCTCTCAGTCAGAACATGCTATGTCATGTTCAGGTGGAAACTAGCGAGCTAACTTCCTGCTAACTTCTAACTCCATTAAATTTAATAAATTCTGTTTCATGGATGCCTGGATGTTAAACTTAGTTGTTACACCTGGTAAAGCAGCAACGCTGATCATTTTATTACAGATGAAAGAATTTAGACAGTTTTTAACTCGCAGTGATGCCGCAGTATTCGTTTGACTTTGGGACCTGAAGCGGACAAAGTTTTGGACCCAGATTTCTCCGAGTCTGTGAGGCTCCTGCCTACGGTAGCCGTAATGCTCCAACAATCCATCAAGCGATGCGGCTTTGTAGCTTCCCAAAGTCTCACCAAAATACTAAAACATTTTTTGACAGATTTTTGAGCGCTGTGTACCACATATAATCAAGGTCAATAAGCACAACCAGAATTCATACATAAGGCGCACCGGATTATAAGGCACACTGTTGATTTCTGAGAAAATTAAAGGATTTTAAGTGCGCCTTATAGTGCGGAAAATACGGTAATTCTGATAAATGTAGTGTCTGGCTCACAAATAGTGGAAAAAACAAGAACTTTCTTGTTATTTAGTTTATCTGTTAGTTTACTTACTTTAGTGTAAAATGATTGGCAATAGTAGTGGGGAATCCTTATTAATAGAAAAAGCTACAAAACTAATGAAAATATAGTTAAAAGATCCAGCAGGCCAGATTCAACTCTTCACCGGGCAGATTCTGGCCCCCGAGCCTTATGTTTGGCATCTCTGCAATATAAATTAACTACTTTTTTTTCCTTTCCCAGCAGTGTTGAGCTTGGTGGTCAAAGCGACATGGCAGAGGTATACTATGAAGCAGAATTAGTGGCTTAGCCAGTTAATGGAACCTTAGAAAAGGCCACTTCCTAGCCAGTAACATTGCCATGGTTATTCAGTGCTCTTTAAGGTGGAGGGCATACACTGACCAATCAATTCTCTGGAAAATAGCATCACCATTCTTCTTTTAGGGAGGCTAATCAGGGAAAGACAGATTCTCAGCAGACGGGATTTTACTTGCCGCTTGAGTATTGTACTTTTTGACCTGACATGAAATTTGCAAGTCAGCTTCCTAAGTGGTCATAAGCACCATAAGCAGTATATGAATTCAGTGACATAAAGGTTGTACTTAATCTTCCCATGCCTTCATGACAGGGCAGTGAAATTGAAAAGTGTATGAATTATACAGTTTTGGATCTAACTTGGCTGCATTATTGCATTATTATATTATAAAATAATCACAGAAAAAACACTGCACTGTAATTACATTATCATTATTATTCAATTTACCTAAAGCTATGGCCGATAGAAACAATAGAAAACAACCAAATACACACAAGGAAAGAAAATATCTCCAACAAAGCAGCACAAAGAACAATAAAGTCATTTTAACAAATTCTTAAAAACTGTAAATGAGCTTCATCTTCAAAATCAGCACAGAGATCATATCAGGAACAGATCTGTTTAACACACAGCAAGCAAAACAAAACAAATCAGGTAATCATTATGTTTTCTATAACTTACATAGTGCTTAACGAATTTATTATCACCATTTAATGAGAGCAGCAGCCCTAAATTAACAGTACTGGTAATTATCAAAATCAGTGTTTCTGCTTCCGTAATGGTTAACCCGCCAGAATTTACAAACTCTTTAATCAAAATGATAGTTTAAAGCTAAAATATATAATTATTGTTGTCATTACTGGATTTCAAAGTGTACTGTTTTATAAAAAAGCAGAAAATGGTAAAAACACTTTATTATATTTTGATTGAGATGCCAAATTACAGTTGTTTTTACTTGTATTCTTGAACAGAAAAAGAACCGCTTTAGTGCTTGAATGTTATGCTGGATAGCATGAATTCATTTTATTTATTTTTTTTGCTTAAAAAAAACTGTCATTTTTTGTTTTAAACAGACTGTTGACAGATTTATATAAATATATTACATATATAATTATATAAAGCATTTGTGTTTTCTTGTCTTTATAACAGGTAATCTAACAAATTTGCCTTTTTGTCTTTATAAGTAACTACAAGCAAGTATAACAGGATAGAAAGACGATGTGACGGGTTTGGACTGCCGGTGTGAAGTAGCAGTGGAACAGTGGGATATTGTTTGCATTTACTGCATGTTTTACACCCTGACATTCTCCAGCGTATGCATGTACAAAGAAAGCAGTTTTATCTTATAGCACTGATCAATTCATTCCCGAGGCTCGCTCTGGGAACTTTTATAGTCACCAGTGCCGATTAGAGGCCTTGCCAGACTTTTTATTGTTCTTCCTGGCTCCCTTTAGACAGCACTGGATGCTTATGAATGCAGATCAAACTGTACTCAGGCGGAGGGGCAACATTTTTAATCAGTAGAAAACACTGGCCTTTCCCTTTAAAATGAAATAGCTTCTGAAGGCTTTGCAAACCTGGCTCCAGGGAAGTGGGGGAGAGGCCAACAGAGCAACGCAGATATGATGGAGGGAAGATAGGTGGAACAATGTGTACACTATCCTGTTTGTATGTCTATTATTTATTTCAGGTTTACGTTAAGAACCAAACACTGTCAGCAATTTAACTGTGACTTAAACTGTGCGTTTGCAGATTCCAGTGTGCTTCAGGAACAAAGAGGAAGCACAATGCACAGACTCACTGCTACTTGGCCATGAGAGATGGCACGTATACCCCACCACCACCTCCTTACTATCCTTATCGCTCCGTGTGTTACTCCCTTTCTCTCTTCCTCTTCCTTCATTGTCATCAAATAAGGACCCATGGGAGGACAGACCACCTGGTAACCATAGCTACAGGGATTGAGCACCCCATTGCGAGTAGTGCATTCACACATTCTCTTACAGACACACACACACAAATGCCTCTTGTGCTTAAAGAGTTCCTGAATATATTACCAACAAGTATGCAGCAGAATATAAACCAGCCTGTGGTCTTGGTGCTTTCCAGAGTGGTATTACTGGTTGTAAAGTGACTCGTGGATACCTGGAGGCTATAGTTTCCCTATCTCAGTATTCAACCCCCCACAGTATAGTACAGCAGCTATGGTGACGTGGCATTTCATTTGTAAGAGAAGAGAAGAGAAGAGAAGAGAAGAGAAGAGAAGAGAAGAGAAGAGAAGAGAAGAGAAGAGAAGAGAAGAGAAGAGAAGAGAAGAGGTGATTACATTTACATTATTGACGTTATGGGACCTGGATGTCCAGGGAGACAGAGCGATCGGAGATGGGCCAGTTCAAGAAGGGATTGTGCTCATTTAAGGAAGGAAAATCAATCAGTTTAATCTTGGTGAATTCCAGAAAAAGAGAGAGTTTGAAATGACTAAACGACGTAAGAAGAACAGTAAAGATCAAGAGAATAAAAAGACTCTGCTGCAATGTAATAAATAAGTGATACTAAGAAATAACCTACAAGGAGGAAAGCTATATCTGACTGCTGATGCAGAAATCCATAGATCAGAATCCATTAGCTTCAACCTTTGCATTTATAGGCGTTTATCATATCGCTTTTCCACTTGTGACAGTGAAACAAATGCTGCGCCTGAATCTTCACCATAACAACGTTTTCGAAACGTATGACAACACTGTGTGAGAATGAACTCCAGCATGAGTTTGGCTGGAGTTCACCGTCTCCGTCTAATGGCACAGATAGCTTGAACTTAAGCTCCCTGCTTTTAACTGCTCATGTGCTCGGATGCCTGGCTTTTTCCTTTTGTTTTTGATCGGCGAGCATTGTTTGCCAACTGATTCTCCTCCTCCCGGCTGAGATCAACTCGCCTTGATGTGGAAAATGGACTTAAATCAAATAATAATAGACCGCGTGCTGTCTCGGCACAACTGAAGTAACTTCACGTTGCCCACATAAATAAAACACATCCGTTTTGGAGCTTGACTTCTGCCACTCGCCGATATGGCCTGGCACCGCGCCTCCCTCTCTGCCCACACGCGCTGCCCTCGTCCCGCCTCAGCTCTCAACAAAGCCGAGAAATAATTATGTCAAAATATTTGCAAAAGAAATTCTTAATCTTTCTCATATCTGATAGATATGGGTTTAGGGAGGGAGAAGGAAAACACAATGGTATTTGAGTGTGTGCGTGTGTTCAAGGACGCACATACAGACATTGTAAGTCAAGAAGCAACACAGTACTAGATTTGTTTCTGTCAGTCAGAGCGGCAGAGAGCAGATACACATAAAACATGCTGGGTTACACACAAAGACGCTTCAATCTCAGACATCGCAGATGAAACGAGTGTTGGGCACACAAACAAGAGGTCATAAAGATTCATTTGCACGCACACACACACACACACACACACACACACACACACACACACACACACACACACACACTCTTTCTAATGCAAGCAGAGTCTGGATTCTGTGCTATTCCTCTCCTGTGAAATAATAAGCTCCACATTTCAGTGATTCGGATTTAGAGAAGTGGTTTGTAGGCAGAATTTTAAAGAGATAAAGCTGGAGAGCCTAGATTTAGTGGCAGCAGCATCTTTAAAAACAACACAGCAGCCTAAATTTATTCATGCAATAGTATTTTATTTATACGTTACCTCAGAATCACTGATGTAGTCTGCTGTACGGACATGCAAAGTATAAGTAGAAAAAAATTAAGAAATGGCTTGTGTGAGCCTTGATGTGATTTGTGGGGTCTAGCTGATCCAGCATCACTCTTTCAGCTCCAGTGCATGTTAGCCTTGTTTATATGCATAGAAAGGGTGACAAGCAGGAAGAACTGCAGAAAATCCCCTTCTGTCACTCTATATTGTGATTCTTTCTCCAGGCTTGAGAGACAAGATCCCAACACGCTGCCACCGGCTCGCTTAATCATAACCAGCAATTTTCTCTGCAAATAGCCAACGTACCAGCTTCAGGCCCGGCGGGAGGTTTGACTTTCCTCAGAAGTGGCACATCAAGGTTAGCGGAAAGGGTATGATAAATGTAGTGACAAATGCATTACTTTTAGCGTTCTTAAATAAGCAGGTCATGCAGTATAAGAAAACAAACAGAAGCGTTCCTCAGAGAGGGCTCATGGTGAAGTGAACACGCTACCTTGTCAAAGCTATCTGAATGCTTGAGAAATAATCGCGATGTGCATATTTTCCAAAATACGGAACGTGAATGATGTGCGTGAACAAACTATCAATTAAAATCTTCTGCCACCTGTCATTGGCACGGAACTATCACTTTTTATGAATTTAATAAATGAAAAGAGAGCTGTTTTTATTTGATCCTTTTTTAAAACAAAACACAAACCAACATGGGTTTCCTACCTTTTTTTCAATGAGATTATATATGTGACCTGACCAGTTTACCTGAATCTGTTTCCCAGTCTCAGTTTTCATCCTAATGAAACTACATAACACACTAAAAAATGTGACTTCAGTGATTTGATCTGGGAAAGCACCAATGCAAACTCAGAGAATCCAGTTGCTCGTATGTGTTAAGGAAAGCTGCATCGCAATGAATGTGTTTAGATTTCTTCACATATGAGTTTTCAATTCAATTTTATTTTATTTATATAGCACCAAATCAAAACAGCAGTCACCTCAAGTCACTTTGTCAGGTAAAGCTCCTACAATAACTGAGAGAAAAGCCCAACAATCAAAGGACCCCCATGGGCAAGCACTTGGTGACAGTGGGAAGGAAAAACTCCCCTTTAAAAGGAAGAAAGCTCCAGCAGAACCAGGTTTTGCACTGGCCCATTTCAAAGATTTTACCATTTTCACCATCACCATCTCAGTTTAAACAAACCAGGTGTGAAGAGAAGTGGCGGGTCTGACTATAAACCACTTGCTTATTGGCTAATTGTTTGAGATTAACAAGTCATTAGCAGTAAAAATAATACAGATATGATCCTTTTTGAAACATAGCATGACTGAAATTTATACAATAGATACTTTTTTTAGTATGACCAGAAATGAGTGACTGAGCCCACACTGTAAACTAAAAGTGTTTACAGAGGTCAAGTCAGAAAGTTGTTATTCCCGTAGGCTGTGTGTCGAAATGAAGGATAGTGTCCAGGCATCCACGAAAAAAGGATTTACCAGGGTGAGTGGGGGAAGGTGTTAGCAGTAAAGTAGCTTTGAAATCTAAAGATAAGAAAAAAAAACATTTAGCCAACCCACAAAGCTTTGGAGGTTATTGAAGTTTAGCTAGTTTGCTAGATCTTTTAGGTGAGAGATAAAGTCTTCTCAATAAAAGTGCATGTTCAGTGTTGTTCAGTGAGGTACACAATCTGAGTCCCCATGGGGCGACAAAAGAGATTAAACAAAAAAACAAAACGTGGTCCTTTTCTAAAGCATTAAAATACTGCTGAGAGGCTCACAGCATCCTGGATACTCAGTGAAGCATGCCTTAGCTTGAAGGCCGGCTATGAATAAATAGTACTGATACAGTTACAAGTGTACAGCTGAATAGTTTGCTAAGGCTCATCTCTATTCAAAGAACAAGGGCACACAGAAACGACAAGAGCCTTAGAAACAGCCATGTTGTCTTTACATTATCACTTAGCAAGTGAATTCAATCCAGCTGCTTTTTGTTTTCTACATAAAAACACTGCAGTAGTGGCATTGAAAAATGTACACAGAAGATTGCTATTAATGTGTTTTTCTTTTTTGGGAAGGAAAAAAGGTCATATGCATAGCAGATGAATCCCATTTAGGATGTCAGCATCGTGTCCTCAATCCTTTGCAGTGTTATTTACCTTCTCATTATTATAAGGAGTAACTTAACACTCACAGGAATTCATATTTTTACTCTAGTGGTTGAACTTCCCACCTTTATACAGCGATTTAGCTACAAGTGCTTTTCAAACATGATGATTCAGTGTTGCCAAAGAGACCACTTCTTACTCTTGTCAGTGATGTTGGGTGTTATAACACCTTGCAGGCTACTCTGCGGAAATTTAGGTCAATTTTAAAGGATAAAGACGATAGTACTCTAAGTCAGCGTGACTGCTCTTAACTTTGCAATTTTACTTGTTTTGAATTCAATCTGTTATTGCATAAGAACTGTTTACTTGTTTGTAGCGCGCACGTGTTGTTTGAAACAACTCATGGCCAGGCCACATTTAAAAAACAGATTTCTAATCCTTTAATTAAACTTTTACTTAAACGAGACTGAATAAACTTTGTTACCAGAAAGAAGAGATATCCAGTCTATATTTAACTAAGTTTAATATATTAAGATATGTGCAGTGGGGTTTTTTCGAAGGCTGATGACATTCTTTAGATTTTTAGATTTGGTGTTTACAGTTTTCCCCATTTTGATAAATGGACTGCTATTTTTATAGCACCTCGGTATTCGGTTGAGCTCTCACAGCATTTTCTACTGAAAGTGTCATTTACCCATTCACATATCACTTTTATCTAACATCTAACATTTACACACACACACTCATGTGGATGAACTGGGGTTCAGCATCTTGCCCGAGGACACTTCTGCACAGAGACTGGAGAAGTCAGGGCCCAATCGATTGGTAGATGACCCAGTCTACCATGCTCTACCACCTGAGCCACAGCTGTTCAGGTGGTATTAAGCCGCTAAGAAAGACATAATGGCTCAGAAAGGATCTTTAAAACCTTTCTGAAATCCTGTGAAAAGCTTTGATATTGTATTTCCACCAGTCATTCTAAGATTTTCTCTCAGCTGACACAGATCACAGTAGTCCGTTATCTTTAGAGCATATTAAATTATTTTTAATTAACCTTTTTGCCATGATTGTTGCTTTATTAGATAAAAGAAAATTCCACATCTAGTTGTCAAGAAGCCCAAAGCCATATTTTTCTGAGCACCACTTCCTTTTTCTTTCACTCTACTTAAAACAGTGGACCCAGTTTTTTAGCTGAATCTTCTCTTTACTCATCAACACATTTCATGCTATGAGAAACACAGGGCCTTTAGATGTTTTTCAGGCCAAGGACAGAAAACATTACATTTGGCCAGTACCCTCAACCCAGAGCATCCTTTCTGAAATTAGCAATTAAAATGAAAGTAAATTTGAACTTCATCCACTCTGTGGAATTGTCTCAACGTTCCTACGGGTCCCAGTTCTCCCTGTGACACCCATGTATTATGTATAAGCATATGCACGATGAATAAGTCAAGAGATAAATGACGAAAATTACATTTCTTTTTTTCCCCCCATTTCTGTTTTTGGCGTGACCCGGTTGTTAGTGCATCCTTTATCACGGCAGAGGAGCGAGTAAACTGCAGAGACCAGCAGAAAGTGAGATGGAAAAAGTGAGAGAAGAGCAGAGAGAGCAAGAGAGGAGGGAGGACAGTTGAATCCATCTCTCAGTACTATCCCTCCCTCTGGGCATTTCCCGGCTGGCACACGATATGTGGAGGCTGCAGTATTTTAAATCTCTACCATACTAATACCAATGAACCATGAGCACATTGTCTTTTATTTATTATTTGTGTGTGCGTGTGTGTGCATGCGTGCGTGTGTGCAAGCATGTGTGCCGGAAACCCTAGAGTTACAGAGGCTAAAGACAAGATTGCAAGCGTGCACCAACTCATTTGCGTATATGTGTGGGTGTATGTTTGCTAATGTTTGTTCCTCTCTTTCTGGGCGCTCGCCTATGTGTTTGTGTGTGACTCACCGCTCTCCTCACCAGATGCTTCACAGCCATCTTCATCATCGCAGTCGTCTCCGCTGCCTCCCTCCGTGTGGGCGCTCCCTCCCTCCTCTTCCTCAACCCTTCCTCTCACTTTGCTCGCCCAGCCCAGCTCCACTAATAGCTCCTAAATGAAGCGCACACACATATGTCCATAGATATTACACATACATTTGCAAGACACTTGGATTGATTCAAATTTTGTTCTGTATTGTAAGAAGATTTTTTTCAGATTTTATTTGATCACTGGTAGAAAAACATTTTCTATGTCTCTCAAACTATGTTGTCTTTTTTCATAACTTAAGCTAAAGAAATTGGAACAAATTATGTGTTTTGTGACAGGCTGCTAGTAACAAACTACCTAATGATACAAGAAAGTCTTTGAAAAACCTTCCTTGGAAGCAAAGTCTGAAGAATTGAGGGGTAGCAGTTTGTAATGTATACTATAATCGAGAATAATCCAATTTTCAGGGGGTCACATGGAAGGCAGTGACTGATTTTTGTAATGGAATGACATGTATGTATAAACACACATCGAAAGAAAGACTAGAAAACAAGGAACATATAGACAAAAACACAGGTCAAGGTACACATGAAAACTTTATTCAAGTCATGGTATGACAACAAGAATCCCACTCTCCACTGCTTATTTAGATCAGTGCCGATGCCGTGGGATAATTGTGATGCCAGATAAAAGCTTCATGCCTCTATTCATGTCTTCACGCCTGCTATTTGATTACTTTTTAAGTACAATACTGGATTTAGCTTCAGTGGTAGTAAGATCTATCTGCTTTGGTCTTAAAATTTGTCCCACGAACACATTTTAAGACCAGAGGAGACAGATCTTTTAGAGCAGTGGCCCCCAGGTTGTGGAATGCTTTGCCTCCATCATTACGTTGCCTTAATTGCATTTATTCTTTTAAACAGGAGCTTAAGACTCATTTATTTAGACTGGCTTTTAACTAGATTTGTGCTGTATGTTTGATTGTGCTGTTTTATGTATATCTGTTTTATATTGAGGGTTATATTGGGGTTGTTACCCTGTAAAGAGTGCTATATGAATAAAGTAAAGTAAAATATGATTACCAGATTTATAAATAACAGTTCACATTTTGTTAAAACAAAAGAAAAAATAAAACATACAAGTCATCAAATTGAAAGTCATACGGTTTTCACCCATACACTATGACAGGATCATGTAATTCATAGTTTGATAAATGAGTACTGTAAAGAGCCAAGGTGGGTCATATAGATAGGGTCCAGCTAAGGACAGAGATAAGGCAAACATACAGCAGTTTTATCAAGGAAAAAGACATAAGAAGACACACATATATACATACATATATATATATATATATGTATATATATATATATATATATATATATACATACATATATATATACATATATACACACATATATATATATATATATATATATATATATATATATATATATATATATATATATATATATATATATATATATATATATAGTATATAGTACAAGTACTTTAGTGAAAAATAAAATGTCAGTAAAAAATATCTTTTTTTCCTTTGCCTTATTTCTGTCCTTAGCTGGAACTGATTAGGTAGCATGGTGGTCCTGGCTTTGAGACCTTTACTTGATTTGGTTCCCTGACCAACTGTTCCAAAGCCAGCAGTGTTGTAGTGTTGCCACTACAATATCCAGCTGCTAAGATGGCTAAAGCTGCTGGCCAACCAACTAGACATTGTGGTGGTTGACAAGGAACAGAAGACCACAGTTGTGATATATATGGCAATCTCAGCAGACAGCTACATCAGGAAGAAGGAGCACAAGAAAACAGAGAAGTACAAGGGGCCAAAACTAAAAGGGTGGCTCCAGCAGATTGCAGGCACAACATCAGCAGAATTGGTCCAGAAGAGCACAGTCCAAGCACCAGCTAAGATACTGTGCAGAACCTCTGGTAGAGCACTCAAGCTTCAGGATCATATCCATACCACACCTCCAAGCGGTGAAGAGGAGAGAGTTCATCATGTTACCAGTGGTTGTTATGGTTGTTAAAAGTAAAATGAGAAGAAGAGTCTTCAGCTTTCAGGCCCCTCTCCAAACTGGAACCAGCTCCCAGTTAGGATTTTAGGCAGACCCTCTCCTTACTTTTAAGATTAGTCTTAAAACCTTCAGTTAAGGC
The DNA here is from genome assembly GCF_036321145.2 of Pelmatolapia mariae. Taxonomy (NCBI): domain Eukaryota; kingdom Metazoa; phylum Chordata; class Actinopteri; order Cichliformes; family Cichlidae; genus Pelmatolapia; species Pelmatolapia mariae. Next base: position 32,295,667 of record NC_086242.1, on the reverse strand, counting down.
TGGATCAGGTGACCTCCCTTAGTTACACAGCAATAGGCCTATACTGCTGGGGACTTCACATGGTGCATTATTTCCTCTTCATTCACCTTTTTTTTTACTCACTATGTGTTTATATTCAAATTTGCATCTAATCTGTTATTAAATAATTCAGTTATTATTTTTTTCTGTCTGTCTTCCACAGTGTGCCTTTTATCCTGTCTCCCTCACCACCAGCCAATCACAACAGAAGTCTGTTTTTCCTTCCCACTGTCACCAAGTGCTTGCTAACAGAGGGTTCTTTGATTGTTGGTGTTTTCTTTGTATTATTGTAGAGTCTTTACGCTCCAATATAAAGCTCCTTGAGGCGACTGTTGTTGCTATCGGGTGCTATTAAAATAGAATTAAGTTTAATGATTTATATTATTGTACTACATTGAAAACTGTCTGAACAACTAAATGGACAGTCAGTTGTCTGAAATTTTATGATCATTTTAAATTTGTTACCCTGCAGAGTGAGAGCTGTAACTGATTTTCCCTGTCTCAGCTGCTTGTTTATACACAGCCAAAATCTGTTTGACTCTCTCGTATTTAAAGATGACTTAACTCTGCCTACCAAATATAATCCCTTTAGCACATAAGCATAAGGTGTCTGTTTTGATTCACAAGGGGAAGATATTAAGTAGGCAAATTGCATCGTGGGGTGGCTGTGGCTCAGGTGGTAGAGCAGCTCATCTACTGATTGGAAGGTTGGTGGTTTGATCCTTGGCTTCCCCAGTCTGCATACCAAATGTCCTTAGTCAAGATACTAATGCCAAGGTTGCTCTCCGATGTGTTTATCGGAGTGTGAATGTTTATTAGTTTGCACTTGAGTTTAGAAGTGCTGGTGTGAATGGGTGAATGCAGCATGTTGTATACAGTGCTTTGAGTACTCCGGGAGAGTAGAAAAGCACTACATAAGAATCTATCCATTTACCAGTCCATACTATATAAGTATAACAATGAAAACAATGCACCTATCCTTATGTATGGATCAGGAAAAATGTTTAAAATAAGCAGGCATCATCGATCACTTTATTTGATTAACAAGCAAGGGTGCTTGTTAGTCCTTGTGGATTTTCCTTGTGGGGCAAAAGAATGTGGGATGCAAACGGAGGGACATCTGGCCTCCACCATAGAGTAGGTGTGTAGCAGCCACGGAACCAAGGGGAAGCAAGGTTATTATATGACAGCATGTCCGAGGGGACACAGAAACAGACTAGGCTCTGTACGGTGATTCACCATCATGTCATTGGACTGCAAATGAGTGCTGAGGGAGGACAAAAATACATTACAGCACTGTTTCCACCAGGACTGTTTTCTTAGTCATGTGGAAAGTCTGAAATTTAAACAGGATTTGGGCCATGTGGCACTGAAACTCCTCTGTGAAACCAACAGAGCCAACAAATAAAATTATTCAAGTGTGGTAACTCCAGAACGGTCTGTCCAGTGTAATTAATGACTGGAGACAAACTTAAACTGGTAGTGGCTGAGGTGATGAACTTTTGTATACTGCAAAAATATAAATATTTTTTGCTTTGTTCTCAATAATACATCAGATTTTAATAATGATGGATAATAAGACACTGCCTTTATAAAATGTTTAAAGAATTATACCTGTTCAACTGCTCGTTAATGCAAATATGTAATCAGCCAAACTCAAATAATTTAGGCATGTCAACATGGTCAAGATGGCCTGCTGAGTTCAAAGTGAGCAAGGAAGATGGGTGATTTAAGTGACTTTAAAGGTGGCATCGTTGTTGGTGCCAGGCTGATTGGAGTTTTTCAGAAACTGTTGATTTGCTGGGATTAAAATGGTCTTAAAAACGAGAAAATATCCAGTGAGCAGCAGTTCTCTGGGAGAAAATGGCTCGTTGATGCCAGAGGTCAGAGGAGAATGGGCAGACTCCTTTGAACTGAAGGCAACAGTAAAGCAAATGACCACTCATTACAACCAAGGTATGCAGAAGAGCAGCTCTCAATGCACAACACGTCAAACCTTGAAACAGAACAGCAGCAGCAGACACTCCTGTCAGCTAAATACAGGAAAGTGAAACTATGATTTACAAGATTGTTGCGTTGAGACACAAAGTCTAGTCTCCACAATAAAATTAGTATAATTTAAAGCTCTTACTGGGTGTAAATGATCCTATCACATGCTGACAAATGACCAGTTTACAAGAGAAGAAGTCCTTCCTTGCCCATCTTCAGCTGCCATGTAATAAAAAGATGAGAGCCCTTCCCCTTTTTAACACAAAGGGTTGATTCATGTCATCTTGACTGGCTGTGCGTGCACCTACAAGCTTTAATTGTGAGTATAAACAAGTGGTTGCGCTAATAAAATCCCATTAGACAGCAAAGCTTATGTGAAAAACAAGCTACTGCACCAAAGGTCTGCTTAGCACGCAATACAAATTGGGACAGTGACAGATAAGAAGACACCAAGGAAAACGCATAAAGAAAGACAGACCTTCAAAACCCGGTCAGAGAAATGATTAAAATTCCAGGGACGCTTCTGTGTCCTGTCTCATATTTTCCCTCTGCTCTCATCCTTGTGGTCAGAGCGTGTAAATGGCACACATGACAGGCATGAATAATAATTAATAAATGGTGTGCATTAACGGCTGTGCCTCAGATGAATGGCTTCACCCACAGAGAAGCCACCGGAGCACCTAGTTTCAAAGAAACAAAGCCCAGGATGTGGGTTTCCAAAGGCGACTCTCAACAGGTTCAAATTACACTTAGTTTGTTTGTATGTGTGCAGAGGCTTGCATCCTGCAATTTATCAGAAAGATGGAAAGACCACACCGCACCTCAGAATGGAAAATATCAGACCTTTCCCTTCGGTTCATGTCGTGACCTGTATAGCATTACTACGATCGATCCAGAGGCCGCGTATCCAAACACATTGATCTAACCGCGTGTTCGTCTGAATTACATCTGAAGATCGGCAAAAAGCTCGAATAGTCTTTAAATCACAGATGACCAAGAGTATACAAGTTAGACTGAATTAATGAGCATAAGAAGGAACTCGCATCCATAAATGAATACATGGTGCATGTGTAGTGCATGTTTGTGTACGTGTGTGTGGGGGGGGAGTACGGGGCGATGCTGACTTGGCATTTTCTCCATGTAAATGCAGCATGATTAATGGAGTCACCAGTGAAATTAGACAGAGCACAGAACAGCAAAACAGCAAAAAAAAGGAAAGAAAAGAAAACTAGGCCTTAGCATGTCCCATCCGATTAATTTTCCTTAACCCTCACCAACATTACATAAACCAGAGGTTAACAGGCTTTCTTTAAAAGGAGTGGCTGTTGCTAGGAAGACATAACTTCTCTTTTTATGACAGTTCTAGGGGGTACTGTTTAGTGTCTGTAATATCTTTTATAGATGTGTGTTGCCGACAGGATAGAGCCAGTTTTATGTTGTTTTCAATAGCCTCCACACCCATCTAAAAACACAAACAAACTTCATAATCTCTGTGGTCCACATGTGCTGTTTGTAAACACCTACAAGAAGAAGTAACTGTGTAACTGTGTAAAACTGGGGTCATATTTAACTTGAGCAACCACCACTGGATAACCAGCTTCCTTTAAAAATGATTAAAAACAAATCAATGGGCCACACTGCTGGGCGGGGTGACATGTCCAGTCATTACTGTTTACCAGTGGTGTGTGGATTGTAGAGGGGAGGACACTACAGGGAAGTGCAGACTGAATACTAAACAAAATGTGAGCCTTTATTGTGACTGATCAAAGAAAAATACAAATAGTCCAATAGAAATTGTAATCCAAAGAACATGAAGTCTAATCAGGACTGTGGTCTAAAGAGCATGAAGGTGCACAGGTGAGCACAGAAGGCTAATTTAGGGTTAGAGAGCGGAGAGGAAATGAGACACGGTTACACATTATCAACACAGGCAAAGCAGGAAGTAAAGCAAACTATTCATGAAGGAAAACCAACACTCAAAGGAAAATAGGAAATAAGTGAGAGAACTACTAACACTTAGCACGATATCAAGCTAGTGAACAAAGGGTGATGACGACATCAACAGAGAAATGAGAGAGAAGGAGGAACAAACAGGGTGACAGCAGGGGAACTAAAAGCTGACATTAAGAAAACTCAAGAGTTAAACCAAAGCGCAGGATTGCAAAACTCAGATTCAACTAGACTAAACAATAAAGTTGAACAAACACCATAAAAGTTCTTGACTAAGAATTTAAAACAATGTGACACCTGTGAGGACGGATACTGTTTATTTTGAGTCCAAATTGTTGCTGCTGGACAAAACTCACCGCTAAAAATAGATTCACAAATTTAAAGAAATCGTCTGTTTCCACCTGTCTGAATAACATTTACTAAGTTTAAAAAAAACCTAAACTTACAGTTTCGTTAAATTACATAGCCCTGTTTTTATTTTACTGTATTAAAGTGTGTGTGTATCCTTTTTTAGATTTACTCGAGATCTAAAGAACAAAAGATTAGGTTGTTACAGTTCTTGCTTCTACTTCTTTCTTCCTGTTAAAAGGGAGTTTTTCCTTCCCACTGTACCAAGATCTTGCTCATAAAGGGTTTTCTGATTGTTTGTTTTTTCCTCTACTATTGTAGGGTTTTTAACTTACATTACAAAGCACAGTGAGGCGACTATTTGGCGCTATATGAATAAAACTGATTTGAATTGATGAATGAATGACCAGCAAACCACATTATGTTGCCAGTATGAGTTGTATGATGTATCAGGCTGTCTCCCTCAATCCAGAAGGGTCCAAAGCCACATCGTCCACACAGATAATAATGAATCATGATAATGAATACATTTCATATATCATTCTATGGAATTGTATGATTTTATGAATCATTCACACAAATCATATCTCCATATTACCATACTGAGTACAGCCTTGAAAGTACTGCATAAATTCCAGTTTAATTGTTGAATTAATTAATTTATTATTGAGTGTTATTATCTACCTGTGTTTCAAGTGCTGACATTTAACTTTATTGGATTAAGCAGCACTTCACACAGAAGGTGGTAGCGCATAATTGAAGGCCAGATGAACTTAAGGGCACCCCTCCACCCCTGCACGCAACACACACACAAACACAGACACACACATAAAAAAAAAACTGGAGCCATCATCATCATCACTCCCGCAGAATGGCAACCATAGGGTGTCACTGCCAAGGTTAGCGCAGGGTATATTAATGTTCAGTAGATGTGAAATCATCCAAGAAAACAAGAAAACCACTCATAAGCAAATACTTTCATACTTCAAAAAATTCTTTTGAAGTATGAAAGTTTGTTTCATCATAGTGTCCTTAAAAGATGAAGGAAAGCCCCCAAATCTAAGGTTTCTTCTTCTCTCGATTGCGTATTTCAGAGTGAATATTGATTGCAGCACTAGAAGAAAGGCCACCAACTCATAATATATCAACATTGGGACTACAGCTTATTCTTTAATTACAAGACGGTTTGGACAACAGTTGGTGTTAGGGTGGGAAAAATCTCAGTATCATCCATCTTAACATAAGAATTTGGGTAACACTTTATAAGACAGCCTTTGTTGGGAGTAACAAATTGGGAGAACACTGGGTGCGAGCATTTACCTGTGTTAGCTGTTCCAGCCTCTGTTTTGCGCCCTTCAGGACAGGATCCGTATTGCGCACAGTCAGCTCGGGATTCTCCCTCTGGGCTTTTAAAGTGTTGCCAACCACACGACCTGCATAACTACAGAAAGGCAGAACATGAGAAAGATATGCAGTACTTCCTGTCCCAGTTTGTCTCTGTGTGAGTGTTGTTCTCCTGTCCCAGTTCTCTCCATTCACTATACTCGTGTGTTTAGTCAGAGTGCACTGGATTCATAGCGACGCATGCACACGGTCATATTTCCATTACTTCAGAGGATATTACATTTACTCACGCTGGTTTTGTGGAGTCTTATCCTGACCCCTCCATAATCACTACTTGCCCATAATCCAAATCTAACCCTAGCCTTAACATTAAACCAAGTTTTGAACTTATATGTTAATAATCTGTCTTTTGCACCTCTGACAGTAAGCAGCTACCACCCTCAGTAAAGAGAAGAAGTATTACAAGTACACAAACACACACATACCCTTTGCAAAAAGAAGAGTCACCATTTACTCCACAGTAATGGACTAACTTGTGATATGAGCTCATCTTTATACAGATTAATCTTATTTCATTACTTTTTTTTCCCAGGGATATTTCATTGAAAACAGATGGACTGCTTACAGTAATTGCTATTAGTGGTTTTCAGCAAGGTTGTAAAATGATTCATCTTTAGAAATCACATTTTCCCACACACAGGAAACTGAAATTCAATTTACAAAGATGTTTTTTGCATAATTTAATATATGTTTAAGATATTTTAGTTCTTGGATAATTGTGTGTGTGTATATATATATATGCATCATACATTTACATATCAATATATTACAGAGGTACCCACTATAGAAGCGCTGAATTAGGACACAAGAATCAAGTGTTAAAATCATTTGAAAGGATATTACTTTACTTTAAAGTTGAGTAACTCTGCATGTTTTTAAATGATGCAATCAAAGTAAATTTAGTAATACAATTTATTCCATGCAACGAGTGCCATCTTTGATCATCTTGCATACTGATTGCTTTTTTCCAATAACAGGCTGTAAGCAAGGATCACATCATTTTGTCTGGTGGGTGGATCAAAACAAAGATGAAGTGGGAGAAGAGCAAAAAAGAAGAAACAAAAGTTCATGAGTCACATTTTTCCATGTTCCAAACCAGCTTTGCTAGCTAATACAATCAACCACCAACTCAGTAACCACCGAGTCCACACCCTCAAAAGCACAAACACACTCTGGCTATGGCAACGAGGGAACAGGATTGTGGGAACCAAGGAGCAGAGACATGGTGGATGAATCTGAATTGATTTGAGTGATGCCAAGAGATGGTGCGGTGGTGAAGACCTCTTCTTCTGGAGCCATGCTTACTCTGCTGGTCTGGGATAAGATCCCATGTGAAACTTAACACAGCATAAAGCCTTTAATTAAGTTTCTCAGATTGTTGTTGTGTTCTCACACAGATCAAGTTTTGATGCTCGTAAGCCTTCGTGTCCTGAGGCCTTACTAAGTGAGTTCTAAATCTGTGCCTGGATTCATTACACCTGACTTGAACTAGCTACAGTAACTGATGTCACAAAAATGCTTATCAACTGTCCCTGTGAGAGAAGACGTTCCAAACCATCTTCATGCAAGTTCACATTAAATAGGCAGCCAAACACATATCACATCAAAAGATCAAACTGCATGCTTTGCTAATAAAGCGTGAGACTACAGATCCCCACGGGTAAATCAGGTCAACGGAGAGGCAAACTTCCTGTGATCCAGTAGGGGAAAAGAATACAGCATCAATAGAAACCGAAGCAAAGAGAATTAATTAAATATTATACTGCTGATGTTTTCATTAGCTTTAAACTGGTATGGTAAAAAAATATTATTACAGGTTTTGCTTTTATGTTTCATAGGATGCATTATAAATGTTTCAGGGGAAAAACAGCACTGTAAAAGCAAGCAGAGTTGCTACAGGAAAAGAAAAATGTGCAGCATTTAGTAAACATATTAGAGGGACTTATTTTTTCATGTGCGGCTCTTGTTAACTGCTTCATGGCTCTGCACTTGTAAACTTTCTATATTATTGAGTCTTTTATCTCTCATGCTTATGTGCTGTTAAAGACGTGTTGCACTAAATTAATCGCTGATGAAAATATTGCAACAGAATCTTAGCTGACAGCCTTAAGCTGTTTGTGCATGACTACTGCTGCAATGAAGGTACAGCATGTAAAATCTCACCACTAGATGTTAGTAGATTGCAGACTGCAGTTCTGTCAATAACCTCAGCTGTCAATATGTGCCCATGTCTATTTACTCTGGAGGTAGCTGTAAAACTTTGCATAAAGAGTCAGATACGAGTTACTAATTTGAGCTACTGAGGATATCCTGAACTTTTATGTCAGTTATCAGTGTTGTTTTTGCCACTGTTAGCTGCTAGCAGGTGTTAGGGAAACTTTCTGTGAATTGTATCTAATGTTATTACACTCAAACACTTAGTGAATAAAGTCTGATAAAATGCAAGACAATCAAACTGTTTATCAGATGAAACAAACACTCGAGTCTAACATTAGCTAGCATAGTGTTAGCTAACCAGTCATTGCTTTCATTTAGCCGGCTTGTTGTTAGCCGTCTGGAAGCGGAGGGTCGCATATCTAATCTGCAACAATATTGGGAATAAATGAGCATATTTATGCAAACTTCATATTTTAGAGCTCTGAAATCATCAGGAGATGAGGCTTGAGGTGAGAAGGAAGAGGATGAGATTATATTCAAATGCCAGTCATGTTGTTGTTTTCTTCTGTGTTTCCATTTCTTTAGTGAAAAGGGACCCATAATCAATCTGAAAGTGCAGGCACAAATTAAAATTTGCCTCCACGACGTACAAACACCCCTTCTCTTCTGCTATGTACGCTGCTCTCTAGCCACATAAATAAAATGCCATGAGGCACAACAATGTTGTCAATCTTGACCACTGTGTTTAAGATACAAAGGAAACATGGCAGCTTCTGCAAATTGGTGCCTACTCCTGTGTAATTTAAGAATGTATCTGTTTGTTGGAACACATAATTAATTAATTCTAATTAATGAGTGCAAAATTATTTTTGTCTACAAAATGAACTCAAACTCAACTGACTGTACCTTTAATGAAAAATGTTCCCAAATCCGATGATCTCTGCAGGATAAAACAAAATGGTCAAGCTTTATAAATGAAGACAGTTTGGGTTATACTTAAATTAGGTGGCTTATCCATTAATCTCACCACATGATACGGACCATATCTTTTTCTGTATTGCTACATAAACAAAAGAAACATTTCAAACACCGTCACCATGGGAACTGGGAACATTGATTGCCGATGAACAGCAAGAGATCATAAGATGCATGCTGCCTAATCCTCTGTACATTCAAAGCATTAGATTCTGTAGTTTTTTTAGCTGCATAACTGGTATGAGAGTGTGTTGCTAACACAAACAGGATATGAGAGCACATGTACTGTGCCCACAACAGAATGAAGTAATAAAAACAAGATAATGGACTACATGTAATATGAACAGGATATTGACGTACATCTACATGAAGATGTGTAATAAAAGGCAACAAAATCAAAGGCAGCAAAAAACAGCATGAAAGAGCAAGAAGCAAAGGGCAGTAATGAAAAAGGGTGATGAACAAGAAAGCAAAACAAGAAATAAAAGATCAATTAAAAACCACAGACCTTCCCCTAAGGGGGAAATCCCAAGATTCCACAGACTCCAGCAATGAGTTTAGGGATCAGTGTCAACAGTGCACATCCAGTGAATTTGTTAGTGTCAACACCTCACACATACCGCTGGCATATTTCATGTTTCCTTTTATCTTGATCTAAGCTGGGAACATACCTGACATCATTTGAAACAATGCAGCCAAGACTGACAGACAGCTGATTTGACCTTTATATATACAAGGCTGACTGAATCTATACTTGTTCTTTTACCGCCACGAAAAACAAGTAAATTAATATAAATGGAACAAGCACAAAAGGACCAAGCAGGCGTGGATATGAACATTATTAGGTATCAGTGCACGAGTACACTAACTATAAGACAGGCGTTTCCTCCAGGGGATAAAAAGATTTACATGTCTGTAAATTGTATCCAGATAATGAACAACAGTACTTTTCCTCCAAGTCACAGAAGAAGTGTTTCTGTGTAGACAGACATACTTTTGTTGCAGACGAGTGTTTCTATTGGATATTTAAATGTAAATTTCTCAGAGAGTCAGATATTAGAGGTTTTACATTCTGTGACCTTCTCCATATTAATATGCAAATAAATGTAATATATCGCTATGTGAACACTGAGACCGGGATGGATTTTGCCGTGTTTATATGCATAGCTTTTAGTAAAATTACTACAGCCTGCAAAAAGCCAAACACACAAAAATATGCTCTCACTGACCACTTTATTAGGTACACCTGTTCAACTGCTAGTTAACACAAACGTTCAGTGTATTTAGACATATAAACATGGTTAATACGACTTACTGAAGTTCAAACTAAGCAAATAAATGGGGAAGAGGAGGGATTTGGATATGGCGTGATTGTTGGTTGCAGACAGGCTGATTTGAGTATTTTAGAAACTGCTGAGCTACTGGAATTTTCCCACATAACCATCTCAGGGGTTTACAGAGCATGGGCTGAAGATGAAAAGATATACAATGAGCCGCAGTTTCTTGATAAAAAAAATAAAAAATTGATACTGCTTTGAGCTAACAGGAAGGCAACAGCAGCTCAAATAACCCATCACGACAATCAAGCTATGCAAAAGAGCATCTCTCAACGCACTGGGGTTTAAACCTTGAAGCTTCAGTATGAGTTGATGAGTCAGTGAAGCTCGCTTCTGTCTGATGATTGTGATACTGGGGTCAGCTATTGAGGATATCCTGAACCCCTCTGGCCCTAAACACTGCTGTGTTTGCCGTTGTTAGCTGGTGTTAGCCACGTTGAAGTCGATCTAACATTATATGGACTGTGACGATACAATGTGAGAATGTAGTGAAACTGTTTGAGGTCTGACTGTAGTTCAGGAGATGAGGCTTGGGGTGAAGAAGCAGAAGATGAGGCGGAAATGAGGGAGGAGAAGGAGGAGAAACACATAATGGGAAAAGCTGAATGTCCACTAGGCCACTGTTTTCATGGTGGCGAGGGAACATGGCCGCCTCCGCAAACCAGTGCCCACTCCAGTGTATTTCTACACTTATGAGAACCCATCAGTTTGTTGGAAAATATAATCACGCACAAATCAATATATCTTTATTAATACAATAATTTCCTATTAAATAACAATAAAAATGACCTATTCTACCTTTAAAAACTCATTTTTGTTGACAGTACTGCATCTTTTCCTGTTTTTCTGAGGAGATTACACATGCAACTGTGAAACAAGAGTCTTCTGTGCAAAGGTTACTGAAATCGCAGCAAAGATTTACCATCTGGCAATCATACACATCCTTTTCAACTGGAGATGAAAGTGTCCACAGCATCTGCACATCTGAAACATTTTCTCATGTCTAATACCAGCTGTCCTGCTGAATGTATTGGAAGCTGTCATTGCTATTGGCCCAGATTACAGATGTCCCGGCTGCGCTGCTTATTCGGCGCCTGATGATAGTATTGCAGGAACTGTGGCGTGTAGACAACACATAGAGGTGTGACTGTGAGCGACACTTAATGAGATCTGGAGAACGACACACATAAATCACCAGCAGCACGATGACAACGCTCCTCTGCCGCTGCCCTTAGTTACTGCGAGGTTGCTAACAGTGACACGCATAGCGCTCATTTCTTAAGGTGCCTCCCTGCAGCGTTAAAGGATCACACACACATACGCACACACACACAAAATTATAATACCTGAAATGGTGATCTGATCTGAGGGAGGAGTGCAATTATAGGCGTCGCAACCTCAGTTGTAAATCTAGCTGCATTCCTGTGGAGACATTTAATTAGCCCATTCAACCCCACTCCACACACACACACTTATAACACGCATACATAGGCTACACAAAGTAACACACTGTACCCACACCTGAGGGATAAACCTGTATTTCTTGTGCCAGATGAAAGTACGGTGTGGTTTAGACTGGTCTGGAAAAAAAAAAAAAAAAGCAGTTCTCTACTTTCTACCTCAGGGTTCAGGACATTTCTGTCTTGGACTGTTACATGTCTTCATAACACATTAAGGGGTGATGTAAATTAGAGGTGGACATTTGAACACACACACACACACACAAACACACGACGCATAAATAGACCGGGTGTGGTAGGTTTTTAGTGAAAAGAACAGAGTTAATGCGTGGTCGCTAAAGATGCTGATCTGTTGCTTCCCTCTTCTGGAGGCAATCAGCCATTACAGATCTACCTGCAATCAGAAGGTCCACACTCATCACACATGTGCCCACAGTGATGTTTCTACTCATTCTAGATAATTAGGCCTGAGTGAAAGAAATACATTTGCTTGTACTGCACACGTGCAAACATTTCACTGCAAAGTTTTAATGTGGAGTATGCTATTAACTGTGGGTTGCCTTTCACTTAAAGTGACAATGACCAACACAAAGTTGAGGGAGCGCATTCCCAACCTCAGACTATTTGGGGAGTGTGTGAATGCAGTGCGAGCCAGCATTAACAAACTCTGTGTCAAAATGAGTTTGTGCTTTTCCACCTGTGACAATTAAAACATTCGCCATGAAATGCATTCAGTAAGTGGACCCTAAATGACAGTGATTCGGCCCTGTCCTGAGTTGAATCTCGCAAAACTTGTGAAAATACTTGTGAGACTTGATTGTGAATGTGGAACGCCATAAATGCTTTTGAAATATGAAAATAAAAGTTAAAAAAATCAGTTTAGATCACTATTCTGAATACAGCTCTTTTTGAATGCATAAGTTATTCAACTCTAGTTGTTATAGAGTCTCACTTGTGAGCGGCGCACCTTTGGGGGAGTGTGTGTAAGTGGATATGGTAGGATGGCCCAGAGCCACTGGAGGATAATCTGCTGCCAGCTGGGTCCTGTCACCTGTATGCTTAGTTTATAAAGAATTTGGCCTCGGGCCTTCTGTGATGGTACTGTTTTCTCACTTGTGTCCAACTTTCAGACTATTTGTAAACTGATACTCTCTCATTTATTCTCAGCGCATCAGACCCCACGCCCCACATCTGATAAACCTGGCTGTGCCTTCTGACCAGGTTAGGAGACAGCTGGAGAAGCTACATGACTTCCACTGCTGAAACAAAACAAAATCCCAAAAATCAGCTAAATAAAGTCGTTTTTCTTCTTCTTCTTTAGTAGTTATTTAAGATGCACTTAGGAACAGATATTTTAACTGCAATATTTAAATAAGTTGGATTTGGATACCGGAAAACAGACTACACCTACTCTTGTGCTCCACTCTAGTCTCCCTACAATGTAGGTGTAACCATCTTCATTGTCATGCCAACTTGTAACCATGAAAAAAGGGGGCCTATAATCTGCCCTCTGCTCCTCCATCATCCACTCTCAGACTTTCTCATCATTTATCTTTTTCACACATGCACAAACACACACACACACACACTTTCACCAACACCAGACATTTGTAAGTGAAGTGGGTCAGAGGGCGGAGGAGATGAATGGAGGTCTGAATAGCAGGATGGAGAGATGAATGGATGGCTGAATTAATGGGAGAATGGGTGGATGGATAGATGGATGAATGAGAGAAGAAGATGTAAAGAGGTCAGAGAGGCACAGACTGGCTGCGCTCCAGCACAGGCCAAGGGCAACATCTCTTCTAAACCTGTTATGAAAGTGAGTAAAACTTCAGGCTGAACCGATCATTTAACTGATGATGGTGGCGGATTTTTTAATATTTAATTCAAGGCCTTTTACACAAAATTGGAGGGAATGAAGATATCTAGGTTGGAATGGACCGGTAAAGAATGTAGATGTGGGAAATGTCCCAACAGGTTAAAATGTTAAAAGAAAAGTCAGAGTAAGGACAGGTATTTTACTCGATATGTTCATTCAGCATCTGAGGGCATTATAATAAATAAGATCAATAAGATCCCCAGCAGAAAACTTAAGCAACACCAGTGATTGACTACAATGAGAGCAGACTTGCTTTTGCATGTTTTTTTTTTCGTCTGGTACATCAGGCCACCAATAGCTTGCTAATTTGTGGATTTCTCAACATGTAACAATGTAATTTTTAGCGTTATTATCCTTTTAAAGTGTTTCCTGCTCCAGTTTTCTTTAAATATCCAGTGAAAAAGAAACAGCAAAGCTGATAAATATGAGGATCACTGACTTCAGCAGCATCAACGGTGAAGAAAGAAAGAGCATGTATGTGTAGGATGTCCTTCAAGGCGACACGGCCTGTTTCGTATGGTTGGTAGACCTTTAATAAATAAACCTTCTCTATCACAGGAACAGATTTCCTGCTGAGACGGATAGAACGGCCTCACATCTAAGTGAGTGTGCTCCGGAGGAGTGTGTGTATTGCCGGGTGCATGTTGGTATGTTTGCTGCTCGGTATGTGTGGAAGAATGTGCGTCTCGGAGCACATTTGTCTAAGCGTGTGTGTGCGTTGGTACATGTGTGCGTGTGTGGGTCCATTTGTCTTGTTACCAGTTTAAGCTGCCAATGTAATCACCATGAGAAAGACTCTGGAAACGAACTCTCTAACCTTCACAACCCCTGCCCTGGCAACTATAAGAGCCACACACACACACACACACCCACACACACACACACACACACACACACACACACACACACACACACACACACATTTTAAATAGATATTATGCTCCGAATGTGGATGTTTTTTTTTTAAATGACCAAAGTTGCAAATAAAAATATCTATGCTCTGTATGGCATTATAGTGACACGACAGGCTTAATATGGTCATCTCAGGCATGCTATTGTGGTTGTACTTGTACAAATTGTCTACTGGTTGTCTACTGTACCTACTGCTTAAACCTTCTGTTTGTCAGTGACAACGAATCAGAAGAATTCTGTCTTAAAAGGAGCTTTTTAGGGAAAGGAGCTAAAACATCTTGTTTCGGACAGTGGATGAAATGAGACGCAGCATCAAGTTCCAGTGTAAGATAAATAGAATGTAATTATTAATAACTAATAGAGTTAAAGAATTAAAAAATAAAATAAAACAAAGCATGGAGCTAGAAAGAAGCATAAAAGGGTCAGTTTTAGGTAGCAAAAACAATGACAGAATTCAGCTCATTGCATGTGAAATACAACATTTAGGATAACATACTGGGCTGGAATTTACACTGAATGGTGGGTAAATGCTAGAATAAACTGAAACCAATACAGTATCTCTGTCTCCTCAGTATTAATGCAACATGGGTTGCTGTCGCTTCTGAACAATAGCAACAGTACGGACAGCAGGAGCAATACTTCAGCTGCTGGAGGGAGAAATGAACAAGAAATTGGCCTTGAATTGTCCATGCTTGACAAAGTACAGCAAAGCCTGAAAGTTATACCTCACTCAGGCTCAAGCGATGGCAACATCTAGAAACGTAAATTTGTCCCATTATCAGAATCTACTCTTGTTTTTTCATCTCATCTCTGATCTTACATTCAGTACATTTTTGTATCAGTTAATTCATGTTTTGTGTAGTTTATATATATAAGTATGCACACTAGATCTTAACTGAATATAGAACTATGAGTAGAGCCAGTTATAGGATAAAATCCAATATTTAACCTCCTAAGACCCGAACTCTTCCACGGCATGCATTTTTAATTTCTCTTTGATATTTGGGCATACTGGGGCCCGATAAATGTAAAAACAAATAATTACCAGAATTTTTTTTTTACCTTATTTTTGTTATTACGAAAAATAAGAGCCACATATGAGGATATTCGTTTAAAATTTTGATAGAACAGTAGCAGTATAATGTCCTCATAAGTGGATATCAGGCCCTTGTAGAGCAAAATTGAGTATTTTGGTCTAAATAACCCAAAATATGATGTCCACATATGTGGACGCCAGGTCATGGGAGGTTAAATATATTAGTCAACATTTCTTTTCTTTCAGAAGCAACAGTTTTCTCTAATATTTGTTATGTCTAGCTATTTATTTACTCATTTATACTCTTCCAGACTCTGCACAGATCAATTTGTTGTTTTTTGCCATTCAAATGTGTACTGCCAAGAGGAAAGTTACAGATTCAATTTTAACAGATACAACATCAACACTCATAACATGGCTGAAGGGTGTTTCTGCCATCTCTTCTTAGATTTTTATTTTCATTATAAATGCTGATGCCAGCCAACAATAACAGCCGGCCAATAAATCAGGCTCTAGCTATGGGGGTAGCTGTCACTGGGTTTATCCAACACTGATAAAGTAAAAATGGTGAATAAATGGTGAAATTCAAAAGGAGAAACACAAATGCATTACACTGCTAACACAACATCAGCTCTTTGCAAGCATCCACATACAGCATGCTAACGAAAAGCTAGCAAAGAACCCAGTGATGTTAAAGGCAAGTATCTGCAGACCCCAGTCCAGTGGCCGGAGCCTGAACTTCAACAGGTAACATAAGCAGTTATGGGCAGAGTTGCAGCGTTGCAGCCTTCATTTCTACCTTTTTGTGTTTCTAGAGTAGAATCACTTTGGCGATCGCTTTTGAGTCTGTTTGGTCTGGTTTTCAACTTAGCTTTGTGTGCAGGCACGTATGTAAACACAAAGAGAAAGATCTTATGTGTCCTCATGAGGATAGAGATTTGTGTTACTGTGTGGAACTGTAGCCTAAGGATTATATTGTTAACTGGTAATGTGTCTCAGGTCATTTTACAGGGTAACCTGAAAGCAAGTAAACAAATTCTACCTGTTTTTTGGTACATCATAGTTGTAAAAAAGCATCTGTCACAGAATAAAACATATCGCAATGCACACAGACCTCTCTACGACATCTTGGCCGCTCCAGCATGTGTGCTGCTCCACTTCCATTTCACTTTCACAAAGCATCTCTGGCAACTCGGTGAAAAACCACTGGTACCGCTGGATAGAGCCCTCAAACTCTCTGAAAAAGAGTAGGAGTTGTGCACAGCTGAATGCTCGGGTTGTTGTTAATAAGAGTAGAGGCGGTGTACCATATGCCTTTATTTGTCCCAATTTAGACTGTCAAGTCCAATTCGCTGCAAAATCCCTTCTGATAGACCGAAGGCAACAAAAGGAAGCCACACAGACTCCCTTTAGATAATGACTGTGTAATAAAAATCCGATATTTGGGTTCATTTACTACGTTTTCTTAGAGTTCCAAGTTTAGGAAAATACTATATCATTTATGTGGAACAATTACGTGAATTACGTGATTTTACCATGATAATGTAATGTAATGTAATAAAACAGCCATAGAGAATCATTTCACATGAATTTCTTGGAATATGACTACTTTTAATGGCAACAGACACAACTATGGCTAGATAAAAAACACTCTGAAAACTTAGGATAACACAATGGAGACGAATGGTTGTCCTCTGACTTCTTGATTTTAGGGTGATTTAATAGTTCATAAATACAACAATTACCTTGATATTTTTTTCAGGTTTCCACTCTTCTCCCCTCTGGTACCTTTAAGAGGGAATGACCTAGTGACAAACACAAAGAAATGAGCAATTTTTTTCACTTGATTTCCATCAGCAACATTATAATCAAAAGATGTTCTGGGACCTCCTCGCCTTTTTACACACATATGTGGAAAGCACAAGGCATATGTGACATATAGAAGCCTGAGTTTGAGAGAGGAATGGTAACACATTCAAAAGAATGCAGGCAACAGTGACAACAGTCAGAGCATTTATGAAGTAAGACACAATGTGAAAAGAAGGCGTTGGACTTGAAGTTAGTTACAAAGTGGCTTGGAGGTATCCAGTAAAATATGCAGCCAGAAGCAGCTTAAATAACATGTCATATATGAAATTTGTCAACCTAACGCCTCATGTGTGTAGGATAAAAGCTGAGCCATCAGCTGGTAAGAGCTGCTCTCAGCTGATTGGGGGCTAAGCTTTCTGTTCTGCTTAAACTTATACTATGCCCATACTTCCCCTGCAATACGTGAATGACAGATATAAAAAAAAAATAACACTACTCCATCCTCCTTTACAGGCCCCAAATATTTCCATCTTCTCTAACAATAAGCAACGCATATCAGCAGATCCAGTATGTTACTCACCTCCGGGATTGCAGCCGCAATCGCCGATGAACTGGTGGACCAACTGAAGGAGGCAAAGTCGCGGGCAACCTCTCCAAGTTTGCTGATGTTGTAGTGTGCACGGTAGTTGACTGTGGGCCCATCATCACAGGACCAGCTGCCTGGCTGCCGCACACTTTCTCTACCTGAGGAAACACTGGATGATAACTTTGGGCTGCTTTTCAGAGGAATGCTGAATGATGTACATGGACTATTATGCACGTTTATCTAGACAACGTGTCATGTTTAAGATGTGTTCATTAGTATTGGTAATTGGATGAACTGAGAGACAATGCTAGTTTTTTCTTCCTTGCAGTAGATTTCCTGGAATTAGACTACTTGTCAATATGCTCAGTCAAACTGGCATTACCAGTTGGAGAAGCTAAACTTAGACTTATTTGACCAAGTGCTCTGCTAAGTCTTTATTGCACCAAGGATGTTGAAGCCTGTGACCACTGACTCATGTCATTAGGAGGCATGCCACGTGCCCCGTACCTGGTAGTTTTTTGGTTATTATTGCAATAAATACACAAAAGATTAGCTTCATACCAATTATTCAGTTATAGAATGGGGATGGGCAATTAATTTTTCCCAAGGGGCTACATGAGGAAATGGGACCGTCTTTGGAAGCGCCGATATTAATTTCATTTCCTTATAGATTTAACGGTGTAAGCTTCCACGACTGTCCCATCTACTCATGTGGTCCCTGGGGAAAATTAATTTCCCACACCTGCATTAGTGTTTAATTTTCTAACACTGGTTGTCAGGTTCTCTAAGAGAACAGAAATCAGTGTTGTCTTAACCTTAGCATTAAGTGTAGCCAATATTTCATTTAAACAACTGTCATGTGTCGCATGAATGAAGAACTTTGATCAAATATTTAATGAAGGGGCATTTTCTTATCAGCCACAATTAGCAGTGCAATTATGTCTGTGTATGTTTGTTTACCTCTCAGGAATCTACTCTACTAAGTCCACAATGTTCTCTCAAAGTTGGACGACTACTCTATTGCTTCCTCCAACAGTGTGTGCATGCATGCATGTGTTTGTGTGTCGTCTGTTTGTCTACAGATTAGCCACAGAAACTTTCTCATCACTCTGAACCAAGCTGCATTCTGGGTATCGGTTGTCCCGCCAACCACAGTCTTTGTCTGGCACTGGATCTGTATTCACACTCACATACATGCTCACGCACACACAGAGACTGAAGGGAACCCCAGATTCTCTACAGAGAATGAGGCTGTTTTTAGCCCATCTAGGTACAAGGCTTTTCTAAGAAGCTCCAACTGCCAGGCTGAAAGAAACCCATGGCCTTCCTTCCTCTGTGTCCAAAATTCAAATGACTTTATTATTGAGGCATATGTGTAACGATGCTTAGGGACCGGATGCTCATCTTTTTTTCTTTTTTTTTTGTTTGAAGCACTTTAACATTACATATTGAAACTTTTTTTTCAGTTGATTTGCATCCACATGACTACATGCCATATTCTAAACAATTATAAGTGTAGCCAGTATAAAGCAAACCAAACATCATCCCCAACATCAAATTATTTCTTTTGCTTACTGTGGCTGTGATGCGTGGCCCATGCAGCTGCGCATGCAGTATGGCATCATTTACATGGTGTCTCACAGCTAAGAGAGCTAACTCCATGCTGTTGTGGTTGCTGCTGGTTGCTAAAGTAGCAGCTAGGCGTTGAAGCAATACCACCAGACTCCCCCAGGGGCCACCCAGCTCAGATACACCCACCTAGAACACAGAGAGGAGAAAAGACGAAGAATGAGAAAATGCAGATCACATACAGTGCTTCCTCTGAATCAGAGAAGACTATCTATATCTATATCTATATCTATATATCTATATATATTCTCTTTAAGTCTTTACTCAAGATGAATTTGAATTTGTTGTTGGATTTCTGTCTTTGTTGTCTATGATTTCTGTCTGTCTAACATTTCACTGTGATTTTGTGCTTTTTAGATATAATTCAATTTAACTTACTAACTGAATTTCTCTTTAAATACATTGTTTCCTCCGCCTCTCTGTTTGCTCTGTGTGGGTTTTTCTTTCCTTCTCATTACTGAGGAGGATAAACATGTTCAGAGTTGTTGTTGTTTTTTTTATCACACTTTCCTTGCATCCAAGAAACTCTCAAGTGGGACGAACAGTGCCATCTTCTAGTTTTGTGCTATAAAGAATTCCCCCTGTGCGCTGGTACAGCTGTCCAGCAAATTTCAAAGCAGACGAGTAAGAAGCACGGAAGAGACTGCCAATTCTCTTGGCAATGCTCTTGTTATCTGTCAGTCAAAATGTAATGTGGGAATGATCTGTTGGTGGTAAAATTCTCTGAATGATTCAGCAGAATGAGAGATGGCTGCATTAGTGCGAATTTGGTAACTGTCTCGCCCCTTGACAGCGGGATACAAATTCTCTGGTGCCTCCCATGCATCTAAAACACTGTCTTCTTTAAATCACACACTGAACCCAAAAGGGAGTCCAGTAGGTTTTGAGGTTCTGCAGAGATTACAAATGAGAAGATTTAGAACAGCAAAAGTGTCACTGCAACAATATATGTAAAATGTTTTCTTTCTAAAGCTGATCTAAACAGGACTAAACTCACTTTTCTTGCTGGGTTTATTCACTGAGTACAAAGAGCAATCAGGTCATTATCTAAGATAATCATAAAAAGTGTAAGCTAGCCTGACTTTAACCAGTTAAAAAATATATGTACCAGAACCTCTGGAGCATAGACTGTACAGTGGGGAAACCTGCTGATTAAATACAAGAAAGGCTTTCAGCACCAAGTACTAAGTCATGTTTTGCTTGGAGATCAAACACTTATATCACTCCATAACGATTTAAATCGATAAGTCGATTTATAATTATTTTGGTTATTTTGGCTGATATTCTGTCTCTCTCCATTAAAATTCAACTACATAAAAAATTGAGGCTGTTAATGTCTTTGTAACTGCGCCAACTTACAAGTTCAGCAGGGGATCAAATAATTACACTGACCAGCCATAACATTATAACCACTGAAATGTGAATAACACTGATTATCGCTTCATCACAGTACCTGTTAGTGGGTGGGATACAGTATATTAGGGAGCAAGTCAGCGTTTTGTCATCATAGTTGATGTGTTCAAAGAAGGAAAAATAGTTAGGCATAAAGGATTAGCTTTATACGGCCCAAACTGTGATGGCTAGATGTGTGGGTCAAATCAACAAGAGTGGGAGGCACTGCCTTTCAGTTCAATTCAGTTCAATTCAATTCAATTCAATTCAATTCAATTCAATTCAATTTTATTTATACAGTGCCCTCCCATTCTACTTATAAATGCTCTAAGAACAACAAGTAAGCCTCCAGTGCCTGAGCAAAGTGCTCTAATAGGGTGATATGGTACTATAAGGTCATTATGATAAGATGGGAACTGATTATTCAAGACCTTGTATGTGAGGAGCAGGATTTTTAATTCAGTTCTGGATTTAACAGGGAGCCAATGAAGGGAAGCCAATACAGGAGAAATATGCTCTCTCTTTCTAGTCCCTGTCAGTACTCTTGCTGCAGCATTCTGGATCAACTGAGGCTTTTCAGGGAGTTTTTAGAAAAACTTTATAATAATAAATTACAGTAGTCCAGCTAAGAAATAATAAATGCATGAACTATTGTTTCAGCATCACTCTGAGACAGAATGTTTCTAATTTTAGAGATATTCCACAAAAGGAAGAAAGCAGTCCTACATACAGTATTTATTTTACATTGAAAGACAAAAGAGAAACCATCTGGATAGATATAATAGTTCTAAAATTTTTAAATCCCAGTACAATGACCTCAGTTTTATTTTAATTTAGAAGCAGGAAATTAGAGGTCATCCTGGTATCCTGTCTTTAAGGCATTCCTGCAGTTTAACTAACTGGTGTGTATTATCTAGCTTCATGGAAATAAACAGTTGGGTATAATCTGCATAACACTAAAAATGTATGCTATGGCTTCTAATGATACAAGCTTCAAGATTCAAGGTTACTTTATTTATACCCGTAGGTAAATTTGCTTTAGAGAAAAATGATAGCATTTGGCAGACACATATTTGGTAATTAGACAAAATGACTCAAATCAAAAAACAGGTCTTATTATGTTTAGTGACGGCAGCAGGAAGAAATGTTCAATCGGACATAAGAGTCCTCACACCACTGAACAAAGTCATCAATGACTGGACCATGACTAGTTTCACCCCCTTTCAGTAAGCCGACAATAACAGAGTCTTCTGCATATTTAATGATGGCCCTGTTTTCATATCTGCTCTGACACATGTTTGTATAGAGAATGAATAATAAGGGCGATAAGACGCACCCTTGGGGAGAACCTGTCGAGGAGAACACTGGGTCAGACAGAACCCCATTTATTGTATTGTATTGTATTAAAATCAGAAGAGAAATCCATAAACAGAAGTCTTGCAGAAGTCCCTTTACTCTCTACATGCTTAAGACTCAGATTGAGTAGAGTCAAAAGCGCGTCTTCCACTCCTCTATTGGGCATATATGCAAATTGCATTGGATCCTGAACGTGACAGCTGATGTTCAATCTCTTCCATAATCACTTTTCTGGTGATTTAAAAAATAAAAAAACTTTCATCACGACTGAGGTAAGGGCAACAGGCCTGAAGTCGTTTAGAACTTTTGGACGACTACACTGTTAGAAAAAACATCTTAAAAAAACAGTAATATTCCGGCAGCTGGGGCGCCAAAATAATACCATACAATAACAGAAAATAACTTTCTCATAAAAATACGGTTATTTTCAGTAATGACAACACAGTTTGTTGCCCTAATTTTACATGGGATTTTGCCTTTTTCAAGTGCTTTTAAACGTTAAATTAGGAACATTTTAATGTGATTAAACAATGAAATTACCTATAAACAAGGTCAATGAATGTGGCAATATGAATAATAATACTTAAATGTACAGAAATATACAGTTAACAGTTGGTTTAAATAATAATGGATTGCATGCCCTGGGACAGACTGACAGAGGCGAGGCTGCCATATCGCACCATCAGCCCCTCTGGCCATCACCAGTAGGTGGAAGGTGAAGTGTCTTGACCAAGGACACAACGACCGAGAGTGTCCGAACCGGCAACCTTCTGATTACAAGGCAAACTGCCAACTCTTGAGCCACGATCGCCCTAAACAGTGATAATGATAATAATTATTTGATGTCAAAAAAGCTTATAAGAATCATTTTATATATTTTTCCATAGCATTACATTTGAATTTAACAGTTCAATCTTTCAAATAACGGACAAATATTTGTGAAATCATGATACATTTGTGAATGTATTTTAACAATCTAAATATGCATATGTACAGACAAATACATTTAAAAAACAAGAAAATTATGTTTTATTACATTACAGTGATTTTACGTTAATTTACATTTGAAATTGAAATCACAGTCTATTTATGTAAATTTAATGATATTCTAGAAGAACAGAACAAAACTGTAAAATACACAGTAAAATACTTTTATATTAGGACTTTTTTTACAGTGTAGATTTAGTGCGTGTAACCACGACAGCTTCTTTTCCAAAGAGAGGGCACATTATGTATTTGCAAGGATTTATTAAAAATAACCTGAAATATAGGATTGAGTTCTTAAGCATAATATTTAATTAGGCGGCCACGAATGTTATCAGGACCCTGGCTCTTGCTAACATTAACTGTATGAAAGGCCTGAGATCAATGATGAAGTGCTGAGTATCTTTCAGTTCCAAAATATCCTTGCTAAAATCAGAAGAACTAAAACCAGCATAAAGCACATTCAAGGCGATTGTAAAATCTCTGTCTGAATTAAAGCCGTCAAAAATGACCCAAAATCTTTTGCAGCAAATTTGCTTTCAAGAAGATTTTTGTAACTCTGTTTTGCGTTCAGGATCTGCATTTTCAAGTCTTTGGTGGCTGTCTGAAAGTCAGAAACAGCCCCCTCTGTCATGGTCCTGGGTGAGACCCAGTGTTTTGTGTTTAATTTATGTTTCTTGATTATTTGCTATTTGTGATTTTAGATTAAATGAATTTAATCAAATTTTGGAGTAAGCTGGAAGCTAGGCTAAGTGACCAGGAGGGAAGATCAAGATGGAATAACGTAAGAATCCAAGGTATCACAGAAGGGACAGAAGATAGCTTCTCAACCACAGCTGCATGTGTGGAAAGCATATCAAAAGAGAAGCTGGAAATTTTTCAGACAGTTGACCTGAACATAGAAAAGGCACTTTGAACTTTGTTTTTAAAGTTACCAGCATGGGTCCATCTTTTATCCATAGTGGTCAAGTTCACCAGCTTTAGAGCCCAAGAAGATGTTTTGAAGCTGGCCCGACAGAAAAGAAGGTTTTTATACCAGGAAACATGACTAAGCGAGATGACTCAGGAAGCCTTGTAGGGAAAATACAGAAGCAAAGAAAGCATTTAGAGAGAGGAAAACTACACTTCCAAACTCCCTTTCCTGTGAGGCTGAGAGTTTTCTACAAGGGAGTGTCTTAAAGTTCAGCAGAAGAAGTCACCAAGGATACGGCTCCCGTTGGGCTCCCTGTGATGGTACACAATAAAATGAATGAATCAATGTGGCTCACACCATGAGCTTTGAAATCGACGGGCCAACCAGCAGAAACCCATCGGCAGGGATGAAAAGCAAAACTGGTCACTTTCAGAAGGCAAGAACAAAGAGATGCTCACTATGTAGACCAAACGTCCCATCGTACCGTGAGGTAACAAGATTACAAAAGCTTCTCTTTTCTTAACATTACGTTATGTCCTCTGATCCCTTATAGAGACAAGATCAGTGACTATAGGACAGATTCAGAACACACAGTGGAGACAAGTATACAAATGACTCTTTGTGATGATGTCTTAAACAGAGACACAAAACAGAGATGAGGCAACAATCGCATTACTGTGCATCTGTGACTGCTGGACAATAGTGATCACACAGTGCTACTTAGAAGACTCTTTAATGCTAAGACATAAGTATTCTTGTTTTACACACACTGGACTATGAATGTGCTAATGACTGCATGGACCAATTTATACGTGTAAACGAGGGCCCTCCGTGAGCAATGCAGTATTAGAAACTGCCCTCAGAAGCAGCATACCGTTGCGGTACCTCCGAGGTCACAACAGAGACCTCAGAACAAGAAGACCTTCTGATATTTATCTGTTCCATCTTCTACATGTAATTTTTTATATTTGATTAGCAGAGGGGAAGGTTTTTTGCAAACATGTCCTTCGTTGTAATTATATAATGGAGAAACAGACAGCTTCAGTTAGTCTAGTATCATACGATGTGAAGGCTATTACTAACTAGAGGAAAAAATCAGTCCAGCATAGCATTGTTATAGTTTGCAAAGCATTATTGTCTCTGTCAATACACTGACACCAAATACAGATTTTATAAAATAAATTAAAATACTCATCACCAAATACCATCACCACAGGGCTAATCACCAAAATCCTTAGATAACATTAGCCGAACAACGTTACATTAAATCGACTCAAATGGAAACCATCCAGTACTGGCCACATTTAGATTACCAAATCTATCTTATAATTCAGAGCAAGCAAATGGCTCAGTCAAAAAACAAATAGGATGGCAACCTCCTTTCATTTACAACAAAACTGGTGGCTTCTTGGTGATGGCACTGAATTCTGTGACTGATTTGAACTTGTGGTGACTAAGTAGCTGCCCACAGCTTGAGGGTATCGCACATTCACCACCACTTTTGATCATAAGACAATTTCTGCAAACAGTGCAATCTGACCGCGACTGACAGCAATCGCTCGCAGTGAGGTTATTAAAGGTTTAAGTGATGAATGCAGAGAATCTGGTGATTCCCAGTAAAGAGAAATAAAAGGAGAAAGGACAAAGCAGGCATAGTTTTCATACAAGAAACTCACTTATGAGACTCAGACCATACCAAAGTCATAAGTGTCAGTGACTTTAACTTAAGGCTGAACCCATACGAGGATGCATCACGTATTTCTTATCACCAGAATAATCTGTGATGTGTGGCATGAATTCAATCCTAAAATTAGGGATTATATTTTCTTCTCAGCATCTCACTTATCCTACACTAAGACTGAATGTCTTTTTAATGTTAAATGATTAAGGATATTGAGAGAATTGGGTTATGCTGAACTGGGGTAACGGATCTCTCTCACACTCCAGTTTATTTGGATTTGGGGAATTCAAAACAACAATAATAGATTTTCATTTAAACAACCACTAACTCCTCTCTCACTGAAAACATTTAATTGTGTCCTTCAGACCAGTGAAACTCTCATGGGAATCGCAGTTATAGCAAAGGATGGGAATGCTTTAATTATAGACATGTCAGGTTTGAATCAGGACTCTAATCTTTTTACTTCAATTACAGTCAGAAGATTAGAAACAATACTTCCGCATATCATTCCATCAGATCAAACAGGATTTATAAGACAAATATAGGTGTAACACAATATTAGGAGGACAATACCAATAATGCAATACATGAAAAAGTACTGAGGCTAACTCAGGTTCTGATGATCTTAATGGCTTATAAATCAGTCCCAGTGGCTAGATATATTTCTAAACTATACATCGGATTGCAAGAGTTAAAGGGGATACATAATGGAAAACAGGAAAAGGAGGGGGATTTTATGTTACAATTGGAAACAGGAAAAGAAACAGTGGAAGGTTAATTATAAAGCTCTTCAAGGTTATGTGCTGGGACTAGTTCTATTTACATTATACATTCATCCCTTCAGTGTTATTATTAAAAGGCACAGCATTAATTTTCATTGCTATGCACATGATGCCCAGGTGACACACACCAGAGAGCACCACATTCCCCAAAGTGCAATGGTTATACTAAAAGTTTATGATAAATTATACTAACGACAGCTGCCTTC
The DNA here is from genome assembly GCF_036321145.2 of Pelmatolapia mariae. Classification (NCBI taxonomy): domain Eukaryota; kingdom Metazoa; phylum Chordata; class Actinopteri; order Cichliformes; family Cichlidae; genus Pelmatolapia; species Pelmatolapia mariae. The sequence continues at coordinate 32,268,864 of NC_086242.1, read as the reverse complement.
TATTACAACAATCCAAACGCTTTCCTGCAGTTGCACAATATCTGTAAAAATAGAAATACCCTGCCTCAGGGTGATGCTGGAAAACTAACTCATGCATTTATTATTTCTAAGCTTGACTGTTATAATTCATCATTATCAGGCTCTTCTGAAAGCTTCCTGAAAAGCCTTCAGTTTAACAGCAGCTAAACTGAATGCGAGACCATATTTTTACCGTACTAGTTTCTCTTCATTGGCTGCCTGTTAAATCTAGAATATACAGAGCCCCTTGCTAAGTTTAAGATTAGGCTTACACTAGGTTTGTAAGCTGTTGGGAATCTTGGATTGACTATGTATCATCATTTGGATCAGTTTTTATGTAATCTGATAATCATTTGAGACATTTCCACTCCATAGTTGGTGAGCTACTCAAGCATTTGGGATCTTCATTACTTAGAAGTACAGAGGTTAAATCCACATTTGCCATAAAAGAAAATAAAAAATATAATGTGAAGCTGGATTGTGGAGTTATGAAACACCACGTAGATTTCTGGATCCTAGAAAAAGTTTTCAACAAAAAGAAAAAAACTACCAAAAAAAAGTTCCTCCTGCTGTTTTCTCTTTAAGTTTACTTACTTTTACAGCCTTTTGTTGCCCAATATTGTTTGAGATGTGTGACCAAATTGAAATGTCACACTTTCCATGCTTGACATGTTCTCGATGTTCTGTTGTGAATAAAATATGGCATCATTGGTATTTAGTTTTACTTACATTCCAGCAGCGTACCAACTTTTTTCGAACTGGGGCTCTAGATAATAGGCGAAGGATGGGTTTTTTAATATAGTCAACTTCCAAAAACTTACCAGACATCCTCTCATGATGTTGATACACAGTCCAGTACAGGGCCGTATCAGTGTGAGTCCTCTGCAGTGGGAACAATACTGCATCCTCACTAACCCTCGCAAACAGTCTCTGGATAATGTCGCCTTCTCGGTCGCGTTCACAACCTCTCCAGCCAGTCTCAACAGTCGGCTCAGCGCTCGACCCGGCCCGAGTGCTCGTGACAGGCTGCTGACGAGTAGGCGAGGATGAGGTCCAAATGGGCTGACGTCCCGCCGTGTCATGCGCAAGCAGTCATCGTGACTGGTTGAAAGGGAGTTATAGGTACGGACTGACATTTGGCCTATACCAGGGTTGAGCAGGCGGCGATAGACCAGTGGGAAGAGGTCATTGTAGAATCGACGCACAGCACTGTCCAAGGAGGAATTAGAGTCTCCAGAAAGGTGCCGTTTGATGTCAGTGAACAGCTGAAACACAAGAGGGCGACAGTCCGACGCCAGCGCAGAGTAGGCACTGTCAAACAGAGTGCTGGTCAGATTGGATGTAAAAGAAAGTAGCATCTCAAAGTGTTCTGGAACGAGAGAGAGAAAAGATGGAAAGATTTTTGTTTTGTTTTTTTAAATTTATTAGCCGTGTGCACCTGTGCCAAACATCTATGGAGCTATAAGGGTTAGCAAAGCTGTCTAGATATGCGAGTGGTCTGTTTAATGACCCTTCATGTTGCTGTCCCAAGAAAGATTCAAGCAGCAGCATTTCTGTAAGATGGCTTTTTCATATACAGCAATTAGTTGTTGTTATTGTGATCATTCTCATCAGGGAAGAAAAAAGTCAAGCGTTTATTTTAATCATATGCAGTACAGTTAAGCTAAAATAACTCTATAAGGATGTTTCTGTTGGGCCCATGATTCTGTGTTTACTTCAGAATCATGGGCCCAACAGAAACATCCTTATAGGGTTATTTTAGCTTACAGACTGACTGATCTTCCGCTTGCCACTGGCTTCTTCGATTATTTAGGTCTTCTTGCGGCTGGACTCCTCCATACTGGATGCCTCTGGGGGCTTAACACTAAAATATATTCACATCATTTCAAAATATACGATGTTGAAGGTATAGGTTTCTCTAACCGCAAAGAACATGTCTAACCGTCCTTGAACTGACTTCATCAAAAATAGCTCAAACTTAATTCATCCCTGAGCTCGTTTTCACTACCCTGTTATCTATAGTCAGGTGATAATGAGGGGCCCAATCTCATGATCCACTGTGTTTCCCATGTCAGGCATGGGCTAATAAAGAGGACACCACCCTGCCCCTTTTACAGGGGCCGTACGCCTGCGGTGTGTGACAGAGTGTCTTTACTTTTGAAACTTGCCTAGTAAAAAGGGTGATGTCAGTGTGAAGGCATCCGGATAAAGACGGAGAGAGAGGGAGAGGGAAGCAACTGGATGAAAGAGAATATAAGGGAAACCTTTTTATGTCGCACTTTCACAAGTCACTCTTTCAGCCACTGTGTATGTCGGTCTCTGTGCGTGCGCGTGAGTTCACATCTTAACAGCTTTGTCATTTGCAATCACAGCTGCAGCCACCTGACTCCTCAAGTGACGGCAATACATGCAGTGGTCAGTTAAGGCGATGAACACATTTTAACGGACCTGGAGGCAGTGTAGTGGCAGTGGCAGGCCTATTTAGACAAAAGCACTGAGTGAGAACATTTCACTTGCATGTGTCTGCGTGCAAAAGCCACTGAAATACAGAGGGCATCAAGTGACATGGCAAAGTCTGCTCACATGGGGGTCATGTGATTAGCTTTTTAGCCCCTGTGATTGGACAACAGCTGCGATGTGAAAGGCAGGACACGAGGGTCTTACAGTGCCAGGAGAAACACACGCAAGCATGCAGACACATATCCACATGCACACACACAGACACACACACACCAAAGTAATCCAGAGTGTGTAAATAGAGCCTGACTACAACTGCTCTGGGCATGTCTCAGTTTCTCCAGTGGGCTATAATCACTGCACTTAAGAGAGGGGGTCCTTTGAGACTCTGCTCAGCTGTTGAGGGACACTGCTGTCCTGCAAAATGAACTTAATTAATTAAAGGGTTGGTTAACCGAAAACACACCACAAAAATCCCTCATTGGTCCACAAAGGTGTTTGGGTGTATCTGCACAAGTTTTAGGATAACAGGTTGTCAAACAACAGACAAAAAACTGGGAACTTTTGAAAATTGTTGACACCTAAGCATCCATGACATTTGACACCTAAAATAAACACATGGGACATATACACATTAAAGCACCAGGTCTAATGATCCTAATAATTGCAACCCCAATAAAGCCCAAGGTAGATCGATGAATGGCTAAATAAAGCCTGCGCTTCTCACCGCCCTGTCAAAGAATGCCAGCTTTCCACAGTTTTTCCATGTTTCTGAATCTTATTTATTTCCAACTGTGCTGGGATAACTACAGTGATTCCAGAACATGATAGGTCTGTGGGGCTACTGAAGTCCTGGCATTAATGAGAAGACGGTTTGTGCAGCAAACTAAACTTGTCTTCTCTTATTTGCTCTAGTTGCAGCCTACTTTGTCTCTTGGCGTTTGGCATTAATTTTACCCATGGATGGTTCAGCCATCCAGTTGAAACTGAGACTGGGTGTATTCAAATGTAGGGGGGGTTTGGGGTGTGGGGATAGAGATGGAGCAAAAAGAAAACAGGTAGGTGTTTGCTCGTCTGTCTGCTGGGTTTCATCAATTCTACCATTCTCCTTTATCACCACAATGCATGAGCGCATACACATAGAAGCTACACGGTTCCTCCTGCGCACACACACACGCACACATGCACACACATGCTCACACAAAACGGTGAATAGCAGTGAGAGACAAGTGGACAAGCAGAGTATTCTTCCTCCTATTCAGAGCAGGCCGTTAGAGACCGGCTGTTGCCCACGGCAACAACACTTTGCCGCGGATACGTACTGAATGTAAACATTCTTCGTCTCTCGCTCTCTCATTGGCCAAGAACAAAACCTGATTATTGCAGCGACAGAGACAGACAGACGGAGAAAGAGAGCAGAGAGTTGTAACAAAGTTTTCCGCTGCTCCCTCTGAGAGTTTGCTCTCTCAAAGACTCAATCGAACATCAGTTGTTTGTTTGGCTAGCCACTGCGGCGCCTCACAAAATAAACTGGCCTCACACCACCACCCTGACACAGACTAGCTATTTCGTGATGAACGCACAAAGTGAGAATGGCAGAGGGGGGTACGGGCTCTCGACAGACTTGTTAAAACATCAAAATCACGACTGCTATTAAAGTCGCTTTGGTGGAGGCCCTTTATTTGTGCTTGTCAGTCATGAATCGAGGAGAGAATGAATAGCTGAAACAGGAACCTGGGCTTCATGCTGAAGGAGGGGTGTAGCTAAATACTGCAAGATGTATTATCCTTAAATGTGGAAATATTTTTCAGATTTTTATTGTGGATATTTATACTTTATAGCAATGACAGGCAAATAACCACAAGCAATGGAAAGTTGTGAATATAACTACTCTAAAGTTTGAAGCGAGCAGTTGAGGCAACCACCAGTAGGAGCAAAGAAAACACATGATGGATTCATGTGCAATCTGTGTGATTGCAATGAGCACTAGTGATCGACTGTCAGCTACAAAGCAATGGGAAGCCAGTAATTTACTTCACATGTGAGGGGAGTTTTAGTCCTTAAGTTTAGTCTTAAAATAAGCTGCATATGTGCAGTCATCCAAAAATAAAGTTTTCTCAGGACTCTATGCATTCCTGTGAAACTAAGTGCACCCCATGATCCAATAGCTATAAAACCACTTTCAGCAGCAATAACTTAAAGTAATCATTCCAGTACGACTTTATCAGTCTCTCACATTATTGTGGATGAGGTTTGGTCTCTCTTTGTTTACAAGGTAGCTTCAGTTTATTGAGGATTGGGCATTCATTCGTGCGGAGCTCTCTCAAGGTACCACAGTGTTTCTATCAGGTTGAGGTCTGGATTTTGACACCTGAAATCTTTTCTTTTTTAGTCATTCTGTTGTTTGGGATCATTGTCCTTTTGCATGACCTCATTTAGGCCAAACTTAAGCTGTTGAACAGATGGCCTCACATTTGACTCCAGAATAGGTTTGTATACAGAGAAGGTCCCGTGGCTGCAAAACAAAGCCAAATAATTACCCCTCCACCACTGTGTTTGGTTGGTATGAGGCGTTTGTGCTCATATGTTTTTGTTTTCCATCACTTTGGTCTCGTCCCAGAAGTCTTGTGGTTTGTTCAGATGCAATTTTGTGAAGTTCTTTTTTGGAGATAAAATGCTTTCTCCTGGCAAACCTTCGAAACAAGCCACACTTGTTCAGTTTTTTTCAGATTTTACTGTCATAAACTTTAAAATTTTACATGCCAACTGAGATGTAGCTCTTGCATTTTTGGAGCTTCCTTGAACAAGGGGTGAATTTGCTGAGACATCCACAAGACTGTGGCATTTTATTAACACACGCTTGAACGCTCAAGACCAGTGAACTTCTGCTTTTATTGAGGTGCCCACACTTGCTGCTGATCAGTTAAAGTGCATATAATTAGCAGGACCTGGCTGCTACTTGCACTCTTAATTTCTATGGAAGCAGTAAGGGTGTGCTTTGTTTTTCACAGTTTGTCAGGACTGCATAGAGTCCTGTGAAAACTTTCTTTTTCATGACCGTACACATCCTCCAGCTACACCTTTCTCCAACGCTAATTTTCTCTTCACTAATGCAAGTGCCTTGAGGCAACAGTTTTTGTGATTTGGAGCTATTTAAATAAAATGTAATTGAAATTGAGTTAAAAAGGAGAAATTAGTATAGTTTGAGAATTATTTTAATTGTATGAATTCAATTCAATATCCCTCCCTCACCTTGGTACGCCTTGATGTGTCCAGCAATCAGGTACTTGAGTTCGAAACTGTAAGATCGCATCTTCTGCTGTGTTTCACTGCGAACAGCTGCCATGTAGCTGTCCTCCATCTTACTGGTACAGCAGCTGAGCCCAGGGTGGACACACACTCGGAGAGACTCATCTGAAAGACAAAGGAAGTATATACCTAAAAAAAGGTCTGGATACCAGGTCCAGTTCAACACTCGACCTACTGTACTACTTCAGCAGTTTGCAAATTTCTTATTGTTCATGTAAATATGAACATATGTGAAAGACAGAGAATGATTTGGGGCTTAGCTCAGGAACTTTCTACTACCAACTAAAGGTCTATATTTTGTCCACATTTTATCATCAACAAACTTTATTAGCTAGTCGATTGGTAAATCCAATCAGTTATTTAGAATTTAAAAGCATGTGGTGCACAGAACTTTGTGACCTCAAAAATGCTTTGCACAACGGGCCTGGTGGGAGGTGACATGATGACATGAGCAGCGGGTGAAACTTCACCACTCACACCAATGTTTGTGCATTTGTGTGTGTGTGAGTGTGTGCATGTGTGTGCGTGTGTGTGTGACTGGGAGCAGTCTAACTTTGACAGACTACTGTAAACCAAGCTGTCAAGCAGCTGACTGAGATCAAGGGGTAGAGAGAGATGAGGGGAATGGACTCTATGCAGCGCACAAACACACTCACACACACACAAATAATAAAACAGTGCCAAACTTTGTGTCATTCACAGGCTGATAATAGAAGAATTTTGGTAGTGTTGCATTCAGGGTTTGCTTTTTGGACAGCAGGTAAGTTTGAAGCTGCACGCATCCAGTATTCATCTCTTTTACCTTTGCAACAAGATTTGAAACTGCCCCAACAAATAACCACACCAGAATGGACTGAGCAGGCATGATTCAGCAAACTGCGCTGACTTATTTTCTCGTCCTAATACAAGGTCTGCTTGGTGATAAATTTTCATAAATTTTCAGTGCTTTGAGCTGCACTGCACTCACCTGTAGATGCAGTTTAGTGTCACACAGATCAAACGATGGAACCTTCACAAATTTGCAGTAAGTGGATCTTTATGCTGTTTTAAGCTCTTTTTAAAATGTATTATTTTCAAATTGAACTATGGGCATTTAAGGGCAAATACTTTTAGTGGACAGAAATTTGAAGTTTAGGATGTGGAAGCAAAGATCACTGACAAGCCTGGTCGGTTGTGCCTTCATACTGGCACATGTGACTGACATCTTCCTCAAGCTAATTTATTCAGGGTCACACCAGATCACTGAACAAGAAAAAGAAGCACCTTTGCACAGACATTTTCTGCAAAATGATAAGTACCTATAAATAGTAATTACTGTGTTATTAACCAGTGGTAGCCAGCAAGTAACACTTTCATAGTAAAGACAAGTACAGCTTTTAGGTGAGGCTTATAAATGGTCATAGCATAAGTAAATAAGTCTACAACAATGTTGACTACCAGAAAAGGATCACACTTTGTGTTTTCTTGGAGAAATCTTAGTGACAAGATAGCACACATGGGAATGTCATAAAATGTGATTGGTATAATACACGCGCGGACACACACACACACACACACACACACACACACAAGAATTTAAAAGGGAATTTATATTTAGAAAACAAATAGGTGATGCAAGTCCTCCTGAGAGGACTTGCATTTATTCATTTCTCAGCAAACTTTCATTTCTCTCTCACATTAAAGGGTTGTCTACAGAGATGATCCTCCCTATTTAAAATGTGGCCCCTCATAGTGGTCATAACCATTTTGGCAAAGTTTTATTCACGCTGTATTCACGTGTGCAATCATAAGTCTTACAGCAATAAAACAGCCAATCAATGTTAGGCTGTATTAAGACAGATTACTTAATTATTGGGTTCTTTCCACAGATGCATGCAGGTAAACGAAGCTCTGCTCTGGCCTCATTTAGAAAAAGCTGGAAAAGTTTTTATATATTATGTTTTTCTAAATTAAAGTATAATATTTTAATATATCCAAGTAAAGTTTGCTAAACATAATAGTTCCAAAGGGATTGACTGACTGACCTGGTCCCGGTCTGTCTGGCACCAGCTCCACCGGGCCTATTTGGCGCATCATGTAGGCTGTCTTCACCTCATGACAGCTGTCTGCATCGGCTGATCTACCGCCAGCCTCCGGTAGAAGAACAAAACACAGCAAAATTACCCAAAACAAGTCCACGTTTTGAAAGGCTGCACGGAACATCGCAACATGTCAGTGGGAAGTTAGAAAATCTGGACGGTTAATATGAATTCCTGAAAGTCGCACCGTGCAGTGTGACCGAAAACTTCATCTGCAGCCACTCTGTCTGTCTGCAGCCCAGTGCCAGGCTCAGCGCCCTCCTCCCGCTCGTCGACTCCCTCTCTCGCTTTACTTCAATTACTTAATTACTGGCATGAGCGGCCCAATGCTTCCAAACACTGTTATTTGATTCTGTGGTTGCCATAAAGCAGTTAAATTAATAGCCACTTTAACTTGGCGTGCTTTAACGGAATAATTGGTTTTAAAAAGTTTTCTCACATTTTGCGCATTTCCAGCGTCCACTTGCTTTTTTATTACTTTTTAAAAATGTATTTATTTTTTATTGTGGTTATATGTGACACATTGCACAGCTGGCGTTTCTATAAATAAGATCCATTAAACTCAAAGAATTTCTGTGAGAGAAGTCGAATGAAGTGAAGAAGAAAATTGGATTTAAAGGTGGAGCATGGGCGCCACCTGCTGAGAACTTTGGGTCTAACAGCCGAAAAAGGCTTTGATTGAAGCAGATATTGATCTATCTGACAATTGCATAAACTATACATAGAAAATATATGCTGTATCCCGTCAGCTTACATTCTCTGTAATATAGGACTTGGTATTAAGCAATGCCATTCAGATGTCTCCTTTTTTTCTTTCATTCAGCTCCATATCTTGATAGGTGAAAAAAAAGGTCTAAAAAAAACTCGCTGTACACTTCACACGTGTTACTGCTAATTTTACTAGGAAAAATCAAGCGTCGACTCTGAAGAGTCTAACATTACTGCTTTTAACAGTTTTAATTTGTATTATTGACTAAATGAAGAGGGGAACCTTAAATCTTAAGTTTCCTGAATATATGTTAAAGTCTTGTTATTGTTTCTTTCCGTTTTACTCGTGTGACGACTAATCTTTTAAGAAACAAACGGCAAGAGGGGAAAAAGCATTCAAAAAAGACGAAAAAACCGTGCCCCGTGTGAGGCTCGAACTCACGACCTTCAGATTATGAGACTGACGCGCTGCCTACTGCGCCAACGAGGCCACATGAGAAGCTGAGAAGCCATAATATACAAAGCAATCACGTTCAGCCCTGGATGGGTTTCACAGTTGAGATTCGAGTAGATGTATACACACGTCTATGGTAAAGGATAACCAGTACTACATGTCTTATTAGAAGTAACCTTGCATTGCATCCTACATTTATTTTGACAAATGTAGGTTGTTGTGGCTGTGTTAGCGAGCCAACTTGTAACTGTATATGGCTAAAGTCTCTTAATGTATCTGATAAGGACATTTTTATTCATGACATGTAAATAATTGTACAGCCATTACAATTTCTAATTATAATTTTAAAATGTTACCACCCTCGCCCAGTCCCTTATTATTAACTGTAATAGCAGTACTACTATTATTTCTAATTCCAATCTGTCGTAGTGTTTCGTACGCTCATTTTAACCTTAACACTTGTCTTTCCTATGGACCCGAAACGCATCACGATAGCTGCTACGGCCCCTTTAAATCCAATCTCCCGCGTTCCAAGTTAAGCGGAAATAGAAATCCTTCTTTTCTCTATTTAAGCGCGCCAACAAAGGCTGTCCTATAAGGTCTGTCTGTACTTTATTCGCGGAATAACAGACCGTTGTTTATTGTCCTTTCCCGGCGTTTTTACTGCCTTTCTGAAGATATGCCAGAGGAAACGTCTGTCGCGTCGAGCTCTGAGAGGTAAGAGTCGTTTGTCATTTTTCACTCAGGTCCACAATAACGTATGCAGGGAAAACACAGCTTGCTAGCCCTTAGCTGAATTACGCGGCGAACGTTGGCAAACCTTGATGATAGGTGTTGGATATAAGCTATTTTAACGGTATCTCCAGAAACTGATACTGTACAAAAAAATAACTGCGTGGTTAGTAGTACTTCACGGCAGCTGCACACGTTGATAACATAACTCTGCCCTCATACTGTTAAGCTAGTTGGCTAACAACTGCACGATGCTAACAGCAATGAGGCGTAGCTATCTTCGGGCATTTACCGAGTAGTGAAAGTTTGGAGCGTGGACTCTGTACTTCAGAATCAGGTAACTTGCATAAGCATTGACTGAACTTAAGTTTAAACTATTGCAGTGCAGAGGAGAAGCCATGCTCATCGACAGCTGCTGCAGCAGGCAGGTGAGTATCAGTTTAATGGCAAACTGTTCCGCATCTGTTAGTCACTTAGAATCATTTCAGTATAACTAACACGAGTGTTCTGTCCCTTTTTGTAGCTCAGTTGAAGTTATGGAGGAGGCAAAGAAACTGATTGGCACAGGGAAAAGGCATCTGGTGATGGGGGATGTTGTTTCTGCTGTCAGTGTTTTCCAGGAGGCCTGCAGCATGCTGTAAGTAGGACTTGATGTGAAACGCTATTGCTGTCACTGTACAGTTAGAAAGTGAAACTTGATTATGGATTTTGTTTTTCCCGCTGAAATAGATATGCTGTAATATAGTTTTCCAAATGGAGTAAAGTATTTTAAAGGATTGAGTTTTACTTTAGCTTCATAACTACCTCACTACATTGAATTACAATTTTATTTTAAAAAAAACAACAACAAAAACAAATTTCTCCATCTAGGGCTGAAAAATATGGGGACACTGCAGATGAGTGTGGCGAGGCCTTCTTCCTTTGTGGGAAATCTCTATTGGAACTTGCCAGGTTTGTCAAATTTCTTATCTTAAACATACTCCCTAAAAGCTGCACCTGTGAAAATAATACTTAAAAAATTTATTTAATTTTTATTTTTTTTGACACAGCATTATTTCAAGGGAATAATGTTTGTTTCTTAGCCTACAAAAACCGTTCATAGTGACAGTTTTTGGACACGAATTCTATTGGTTCCTTCATGAGCTGCACCTATTTTTGACTTTAGCAATATTGTGTATGTTGGTGTTTTTTTTTTTTTTGTTTTTTTTTTTTTGTTTTTTTATATAAATAGGATGGAGAACAGTGTCCTTGGTAATGCCCTGGAGGGAGTCCCAGAAGAATCGGAGGAAGAGGAGCAGCCCAGCAGCTCAAATGTTGAGAGTGCAGACAACCTTGATGGTCAGTATTTAGGTGCTTCAGATTTTTTTTTTTTTTTTTAGCACACAGATAATTTTAGCATGTGTAGTAAGATTATATGTAATGTATGAAAGATGGGAACTAAAACTGCCTTTGTTTAAATTAAGTACTAGATTTCCAGTTAATGGGCTTTTTACATTTTTAGAGACTTTATTTTAGATCAGTGTCTTACTACAATTCCTTCTGCCAGAAAAGCGCTCTGGCAAAATCATCAGTAGAATCAGCTTGGTTATTTATAAATCATTATCTGAAAGATCAAGTTATATGTGCCACTCTGGTGCAGAAAAAACAAGAGATGAGCTGCGACAGCAGGTATATGACGCAATGGCAGAGAAGGAAAAGGCTGAGGATCCACATTCTCCTGTGACTGGGGATGAGAAGAGCTTATCTCAGGAAACTGAGATGGATGGAGTTTCTTCTGTGAAAAGTGTGCGGGAAGGATCACTTGGAAAAGAAACTGAGACTGAACAGAAGGCTGACAGTTCAGAAGAGCAGACTGGCAATGGGACTGGGGTGAAACCAGTGAGCAGATGTGACGAGGAAACGGAGGGTAGTAGAGCTTGAGTCAAAGAGCACCTTCTGGTGTGGATGGATGCACAGTTGATATTTAAACAGTCCACTTTAGCAGGTGTCGCAGTGGTGAAGGGTGGAAATGCAGGCACAAATCTGTGGTGCACATTTCTGACTTTAATACATGAGGGGATGGGGTGGGGGTGGGGGGGGGGGGGGGGGGGGACGCACATGTTTGGAACTTAAAATGTATAATTTTGCTTCAACAGATGATGACGACGATGATGATGACGACGACGATGATGAAGATGGAGAGAAAAATGGGCAAGATAAGGTGAGTTCCTATAGAACTGTGCCATGAAGTTAATATTTTGCAAGCAGTGTAGCGACGTGTTTCTTTACTATGACATTATGATCACAAAGATCAGGTACCTGAAGTAGTTTGTACTGTAAAACTTCTGCTGAATAGTCATGATTGGATGTTAATGGCTATTGACCAACACAGCTCCCTCCCTCCTTTCAGGAAGAAGAGGAAGTTGGGAATTTGCAGTTGGCATGGGAAATGCTAGAAGTAGCTAAAGTCATCTACAAAAGGTATGGAATGATATGGTTAAATGTGTATGAACATTTGCATTTGCATGGTTAAATGAGCAGTTAGACTGCATTGACCGTTATGTGACAGCCTGAGGCCAGCTTACAATTTTAAAACTACTTCTCCACAGAAAGGAAAGCAAAGAGGATCAGCTAATGGCAGCCCAGGCGTATCTGAAACTTGGAGAAGTCAGTGCTGAATCAGGTATGCTGCTCATGCAAGAGGTAGACTTACTGCCCTTACAGTCTCCAATGCCCAAATCTCACGGCTTGTCACTCCCACCCATAGGTAACTATCCTCAGGCACTTGATGACTTCCAGGAGTGTCTTGCCCTGCAGCTGAAACACTTGCCTCCCCACAGTCGTCTGTTGGCTGAGACCCACTACCACGTTGCTACTACGCTCTGCTATATGGATCAGTACAGCCAGGCCATCCAGCACTACAACAGCTCCATAAAGGTCATTGAGACCCGTTTGGGTAAGAATTTACTCCTCCCCTCGACTGAATATTTTATTTTTTCCGCTTAATATATGAAATCCAAAGAATGTGATTTGTAGGTATGAATAGCACTGCATCTCTTTGGGAGAAGACGCCCACTGAACACCAAAACATAAACAGTCCCAGAAGGTTGTAATTGTTTTGTCTTCCATGTTGTGACTTTCTGATCTGGTTGTCGGTATAGCCATGCTGCAGGAGGTGATCAATGCAGCCGAAGGAGCGGATGGAGCAGCAGAGGAGAAAAATGAGCTGGACGAGCTGAAGCTGCTTTTGCCTGACATCCGGGAAAAAGTGGAGGATGCCAAGGAAAGCCAGAAAACAGCCAGCGCTGCCTCACAGGCCATCCAGCAGACACTAGTGGGTACACAGGATGGTGAAATTTCCACCTGGGTTTACTAGTTCGGTAGTCTCAAATTGTATTTGACTCTCCTCTTTCAGGGTGGTGCATCAACTTCATCAGCATTCCTTTGTGAAAATGGCAGTACTTCATCGGCAGCTTTTGCAACAACCAGCCAGGTAAGGGTAATGTATGGTGCCACGTGCTAAATAAAGCATTTTGCCACCTGTGTTACTTATTTAGTGGGATTCAAACTTCTGTACTCCAGGTTCCAGTTAAACCTGAGAGTGCCTCATCTTCCAAAGCAGTCTCTGACATCTCTCACCTCGTCAGGAAAAAGGTGAGGCTCTCTAATGTGTCTCCCACCCCCCCTTCTTCTCAGTGAAGAGGAAAAATGGAGTTTGCTTTTTCTCATGCCAATCATTTAATCTGTGAAGGAATAAACCTTCAACGTTGAATTGTACTGGGTTCAATCAGTGCATTGAAGCTGGGGCATGTGCTGCTTGTCTTTGTTGTGAGGTCTGTCTTTGCTGGTTGCAGTTGTAAAGTTCATTTTTTTTTAGATTTTTTTTTTTTTTTTTTTTTTTTTTTCTGCAGATCAGTGGCAAGCCTGTGTGGTGTGGCTCCTAACCAGAGCTGTGTGCGCATGTAGATGGGGGCTTTATGCTTGAAATTAAGCTTGATTTGGTGTGGCTTGTGTGCATGGTTCATTAAGTTATTTCCTAATGACTGGTAATGGATCACTTCAATTTCGGTTTGTGTACAGAAGCCTTCAGTCTTCTCTTCCTCCCTTTTTGTCCTGGTTTTGTTTCTGCACAGAGGAAACCAGAGGACGAGAGCCCAGTAAAGGACACTGATGCTAAACAAGCGAAACAGGAAGCCACAGTTAATGGCAGCGGTGACTCTAGTGCCAGCAACGGCAATGGAGTCCAGGAGGGGAAATCACAGGAGGCGAGTGATAGGCTTATCTCTTACCTTCTGAAACAGGATTGCCCTGTGATACTACTGCTGTAGCTGGGCTGGTGGCCAGGAGTCCATACCTAAATGTGGTTTCTGGTGGAACATGAAGACTCCTTAGTTTCATAAAGGTTAAAACTGGACGCATGCGAGAACTTGGAGTGGGTCCTTCTTAATTGAGCTGTAGTGAAGGAGGTTTTCTCGGTCTTTGAATGATTTATCCACTTAAACTACACAGCATCAATCTTGCTGTAGCTGAAGGCAATCTTGAACAAGTAAAATTCATGCCTTCTGTGAATATGTTTACCAAATGGAACAAGTGAATATCTGACAAACCTGCAGGTTTAAAATTCTTCACTCATTTGTCGCCTGTTATGTTAACATTCACTACTTTTCTTTCTTTTTTTCTTTTTTTTTTTTTTCTCTTCTAGTCTACCACCCAGTCTGCATCTGTCGAGTCCCCGGCGTGACTGTCTTCACCTCTTTACTGATCTCAGAAACCAGCACATCATGCCTGTCCAGCCCCTATACACCTTTCAGCACTCTTGTTTCTGTAAATAAGATCCATTTTCATAGATTGTCTGTCAAGTTTTTGTATACTTGTAGTAAAAATAAAGAATCTGCAAATGTAACTATGCAATACTGATTTCTTCTGTCCATTGATGTCACACCTGTAGTCACTTCCAATTATTTCACATGAAAACATCTATGCACTTATGAGCAGATGTCCAAAAACCAAAACAACTTTTGGACTGTATAAATTATGTAAAGAACCATTTTCACAGAATCTTTCACCACCTACATATTATTGTAAGGCCTCCCTATGAGAGTAAAGTAAGAGACAAAAGTTGAATCAATGCAGACAAGAAGGGGTGCTTTCTGTATGGCCATGTCTTTCAGCTCCTGCCTGGCCTGGTATGTTAGGTGAAGGACTGTGGCATCAAATTCAAACATGAAGAGCCATCCTAACCTACCAAAACTGCATATTTATATTTTGCCACTGCTGCAATTATTAGGCATTTCCACACTGTGCATGTCTCTGCCGTTGACCAGATACACCAAATGTGCTCCATGTTTTTCACCTTAAGTTTATAAGGAGACAAATGATGAGTTGAAGTATTACTTGCTTCACCATGTACCTAAACAAAGAGTCTGCAACTTGAAACTGCTAACTGAAGAGGATTGAACACTTAATGAATATATATACTACTGCTTTTTAGCTGGGCAATACTTATTGGCACAAACTGTGCACTGGCACCCTCCAGTGGCTGCTGTGGAGCTTTGAGGACAGACAGGAGTGTTTAATGATTCCAAATTGGAATGAAACTGTTCTTATGAGTAAAAGAAACATGCTATTTTCAAGATTAATTTGGGACATGTATAATCAGCACTCATTAATAGCAATCTGTGCTGGATGCAGTTTCCTGAAATTTGAGTACCCCTGCAGGTGTGCAAGTCTTAACATTTTATCTTTACACATGAATAAAACTCAGGACGAGTTACTGTTTTAATCATATTTCTTTTTAGATAAACACCAACAGCCTGATTGTTCTTGGCTCATCTGAAGCCTGCTGAAGTGCTCTACAGATTATATTCAGTCATTAAAAAAACTACAAGTCTCCGAGCATTACAAAAACAACAAATCATGATTTGTGATGGCTTATGATGGCAACATATAATATGCTCTTTGGGTACCTGCACATTTGCTACCAGAGGGGGGGGGGGTTAAAGCACGCTTACATTTTCTTTTCTTTTTTAAATATTAATGTATATAATGGTGTGCTTCAGTCTTTTTGAAATTATTTCATGTTGTCAGCAAAAAGTGTCTCTAAACTTTTTGAGTCACTAACTAGGGTAAGGGGGATTGATATGACAGTATAGTTTGCAAGGGCGGGTCTGAAAAAGTTAGAGGAAGATGGTTAGAGGAGTTGCTGGTCCAAATTCCTGCTCGTTTGAGTAAACATTTCAGCAACTCCCAACAACAGGTCATAGACAATAACAAAACCAGCACTGCATCTATACAAAGTCATTTAGTCAGAAGGAAAAAGTGGCAAAAAAAGGATTGCTTTTTGTTTTACTTGAGAACTACTTAATAAAATAAATAATATAATATAATACATAAATACATTTAGTCTTGCTATAGAGTTTTGAAATTTAGAATTACATCCGAAAGTATGTTTAAAGTAGGATAAATGTTCAATTTATGATGTAAAGAAAACATATTTGAAATTTAAATTTAGGAAGGTAGATGGTGTGAAAAAATTAAACTGACCAAACAGAGTTTGTGAATTCTTGTCACAGAAAATCACCAGCAATAAACTGAAGTTTAGTACTTAAAACTGTCCTGAATGACACATCTTTGTTTGTCTTTTGGGTCTTTTGGAAATCCTAACTGAAACGGGTGTATGAATGGAGTTCTTTTTGCTGAAGCGGAGATAGAGGAGGTGGCATCCTGGGCTTGGGAGTTTCTTTCCTTCTTCTTTTCCTTCTCTCAGTCTTGGCCTGCAAACTGGCAACCTGATGAAGCTTGACCCTTTAAATCAACACAAGCTCGGTCTCAGTCATTGGAGCTGTAGAACACACGGACAGAAGGTGGCTGTAACTAAGCAGGATATGTATTTCTGTGACTAATTTCAGCAGGACTTTCACACTTTTATCACTCTAATCTTGTCCCTGTAGCACTAAAATATCTTAACAGTGTGGCTCTTTGTCCAGTACTGTAGTTTCAAAACATTCCCTCGAGTTGACATAATCATCCTAACACCTGGTACTTGGTAATTCCCTTCCAAAAGGGCACATAACACTGCAGTAAATATTAAGGAAAGTGCATGTATTTTGCTCTGTACCTCAAACAACTACCCAAGAACCGATTTTGCAGAATTGTATTGCAAAAACCGCTCCACCTCCATGGCAATGCTTTTTCTTTTTGGCTCACTGGATCCCGCAACCTAAACCAATATCTCAATTATATTCTTTGTTGCCTCTATACACAACTCTAATTTATCCCTGTTTTGGGGGTGTTAGAGCTAATCGCAGGAAAGAAATGTTGGACCAGAATCTGATATCCATAAACTTCAAAGAGTAAATCACTTTTTAGAGTGGAAAAATCAAGCTGAGTAAACTTCATTGAGGCTTCACTGAGCACAGCTGTGTTGACAGAGGGTTACACAGTGATGAGCACTACATATTTTCTCTTCGTGATCACTCTGATTCTTAGTCTTCTTTCTGGCCATGGCGGTGGCAGCTGCTGGTGGTGGTTGATTTCTCTCCAGGCTTTGGGTGTTTGCCTGCAGATCAATCATCTGTACCACAGTGGCTGGATCTGACCTGCCTGCTGCGGGGCTCTGCAGCACAAACATGGTTTAACCTCATAAAAGGAGAGCTAATTCATATTCATACTTTTTGTTTTGTTTTTAAAGCAAGAGAAATAGAGGAAAATGGTTTCCACAGAAGAAATTTAGGTGTCATGATGCATCTTTTTATGCTGGAGAGTAACTGGTCGATTGGCAGATGCAGAGTCCTCTTGCACACTCAAAAAACAAAACAAGAACAAAAGCACTGTAACAGATCATTGAAATTAGATAATGTTGTGCCATTTATCGAAGGTTTCCCAGCCAGAATCCACCCTACTAAAGGAAATTTAATTTAGTCTACCACAGACACCACAATGAGGGACTACCCCCTAATGAAATACATAATTGATGCTCTGACTCATCCAGTAGCTAGAAAAAATGTTCTAGCTACAAAGAATATGCCTCTTGTGTGAAAAATACTATATGAGCAGTGATTTCTGTTTGAATACTGTGAATATGTCCCTGCTCAGACTAATACATATCAAGTAAACTTTGTTACCAGCTGAAATGCTGTAGATTTTGTCCCAGTCCATCACTTTGTGTTATCTATCATCTTATTATCATCTATATTATCTATCATTTATCATCAATGTGAAATAATTAAATACATTTTAATTTTTTTTCTTTCAGTATTTTAAAGAAAAATTGATTAAATAAGTTGCTGGAAAGGTGCCCTGTTACCCCAAGTGCTGACAGGTGCTTGATTGGCACCACCTGTGAGCATCGACCCTGCTACAGCAATCAGTAGGTGAGTGCTCCAAGCATGTAACATTTGACTAATCTGGATAAGGTTCATGTCATAAGCCAACTTCAAGCTGGTGTTCTGCAAAACCAAGTTGGAGTTGCGATCTGGAACCGACTTCACACAGCCAATCGCTGGTCCCATATGGAGCAACGTTATGTTCAGTGATGAGTCCACATTCTGTCTATGCTAGTTGGATGTTAGGGTCAAAGTGTGGAGAAGACGCAGAGACTGCTATGCTGATTGCTGCAGAAATAGAGTAACAGCTTCTGGCGTGAGGCAGCTTTACTGTAAAAAACAAGGCTTGTCATCATTAGGGGATTCTGCAACCAGCGGCAATCCCATATCTCCACAATCTGGAACCAAATGCTGTTCTCCATGAGTGGGATTTATCAGAGACTACCGCCAGTTTTTGGGAGTGAGAGGACAGAGTGGCCTGTCTGCAGTTCTGCCCTCAACCCTTTTGAACATTTGTGGGATCAGTTTGGATGTGCCGTTTTTGCCAGAGTGACCAGCACAGCCACACTGGCTGACTGGTGACAATTGCTGGTCAAAGAATGGGATGACATCCCACACCAGTATGCGACTGAGCTGATGACCAGCATGAGGAGCAGGTGCCCGGTTGCTGTGGCTCTGTGTGGTTCTTCCACATGCTACTGAGGCCTGTGCTTGTTAACTAAATATATACTTCAATGGCCACTATCTCTTTTTTCTTCCAACTTTAATGATACAATTTAATAAACAACACAATAAAGAATAAGCTGTCTGAAATTGACAGAGAGGATCTGACAAGTTATTCATGGATGCAACCCCCATACTCAACTCTGCTGCTCAACCCACAAATGCCTTACAGAAATTTTCCTTACAAATGTGGCTCCACTTAAGGGGAAATAAACAGGCTTTCCAATAGCAAACGACTCAACGACTTTCAGATCAATCTACTGACCTTGATGGAGAGGTCAGAGGTCAAATGTGACATGATACTTTAAATCTTTGTATGTTACTTTCTGTATGTTGATAATGTAACGATATAACCAGTCTCGAGCAACTTCTGGTATTTTATTCCTCCACACCATCTCTGTACTGCTCCAACTGCTGGTTATGAGCACGTATCATGGCCATTTGGCGCTCATGGACTGTCGCCATTTCCCTCATCTCCTTCAGTCGCTCACTGTGACCCAGCTGACGCTCGCTCGCCTAAGAACATGTTTAGAAACAGATGGATTTATGCACAGCATTAATTCTTCAGCATCTCTGAGCAGACTGATTAATCTCATTTGTCACCGTCATTAAGATGTACTCATGTCTCGTACCATCTTCATCCAAAGTGACCTTTTACTCGTCTGACACCAAAGGCCCATGACTTCATTTTTAAAGAGCCTCAACAAACTATAAGAAACACCAGCACTGATAGTATCAACACATACTTAGAAGTGTGTGTGTATTAGCACGTTAAAAGGAAAAAAGGTGTGCAGTATTAGAAAGAGGAGTGCCGCAGGAAACAGAGCACACCACAGCACCACTGCTCCTTTTTGACCACTTTGGCAGTTTTTCTTCAGTCGGCATCCTCGGTTTGTGCAACAGAGAGTGAGAGGAGGGAAATCGTTTTGTAATTTAGTATAAAACTTCACGTAAATATTAGCTTTACTCGTTTACCCTAGTGTGAATTTGTCTGACTCCCATCAGAAGCAGCTCTCTCAGTGCGTCTTGATTGACATAATGATATTCCAGCATGAATATTTAATCAAAGCCCATAAAGTGCCTGCAGTGCTGGATAAAATGACACAATAAAAATGCTCTTGTGCACACAAAATACTGCTGTGATGTCTTTTCCCCCTGATGCAGTCTGACGGATCATCCTTTGAATCTTTTTTCTTTCTTTTTTTTAAAATCTCTTAGATGTTGATAGCTGATGGCATAATAGGTTTGCTTGGGCTGCAGTTCGGTCACCTGATTGGTGGGGTTTTGTGGAGCAGCACCTTCTGTCTGACCGGACACTGGTTTGCCTTCTGCTCTCGATGACTTTGGCTCAGCATCAGCATTTCTTCACCTGTTGTTTTTCCTTTGCCGAACTCTCAGCTGCAGACACAAAGATACACAAGCAGCGTCTCCCACAGCATCTGTTTCTACCAATGACACCTAAAATCATTTTAATAGAGTGGTAAAAAGATCCAGCCTTAGACAAAACTCGCTGTTGTCATCCTTATCTTGAGTAGTGACATAGTTGATAAATATTCAGCTGTAGTGCTCAGTTTATCAGCTACGTCTGTAAAACTGAATGCAGTCCAACCAGGCCTTCAGTGTCTTTGGGGCTTACACTGTTTGGCTTTGTAGTAAATCTAGAGATGCACCAACTCAGCTCTGAGACTATAATTAGTGGTAGAGTTGCACAGGGATACATTATTATCTCGGCTTTTACTAAATACCAAATGAATGCATTTTTTTAAAAATATTAAACAGTAACTTGTAAATAATAACTTTGTTATAGATTGCAGTAATTGGAATCTTCCTTCTTATCTGGTGTCCCAGAAGGTATTTTCGGTTTGACTTACTTACCTTGTTGACAGGCATACCTGCACAAAGTCAGGGCTCCTTGTCTGTTTTGGATCCACACTTTGTGCTTTGTCATTTGTGTCAAAGATGCCCTACCTATCTTGAAAACCTCATAGTATATAGCACATCACTTCAATAGATCACTTCAATGAAGAACTTTGTTGTCAGACTCCAGGGTTACTAGTGGTTCCTAGCGTATTTAAAAGTAGACTGGGTGGCAGAGGTTAAGCCATAAGACCCTCTCTACTTTTAAGATTAGGCTTAAAACTTTCCTTTTTGATAAAGTTTAGAGTTAGGACTGGATCAAGCAACCCTGAACCCTCCCTTAGTTACGCTGCAATAGGCCTAGGCTGCTGGGGGCTTCCCACGTTGCACTGAGTATTTGTTCTTCACTCACCTCTTTTCACTCTCTGTTATTATTAAACTCTGGTTCTCTTCCAAATTTTTTCTTTTGTCCTATCTTCCTTCCTGCACCACAAACTTTTCGCAGCAGCTTCTGCCGGAGGATTTTTCCTGTCAAAAGGGAGTTTTTCCTTCCCACTGTCGCCAAGTGCTCGCTCATAGGGAGTCATCTGATTGCTGGGGTTTTCTCAGTATTATTGTGGGGTCTTTACCATATAAAGCAGTTCGAGATGACTGTTGTTGTGAACTGGTGCTCTATGGTAATATAAATAAACTGAGTTGCTGATTTTTATATTTGTTGGCACTTTAAACATCACATGATTGTGTTTTAAGGGTCTTGTGAGTTGCTTTCAAATTAATTATTCATAAATAATGTCATTTTATATTGTAGCTGAACGTGTAAAAGTACTTTTAGTTCAGCCTCGCTGTGTTTTCTCTTGTAGCCTATCCTTCACAAGAAATCTAGAGAGAAATAGCTACACTATAGGCTTGCATTTGAAACAAACCCAAAACTCTTCTTCTCTATCACTGTTGAACTAACACAATAACTGTTTTCTGTCCATTTGAATAATCATGACTTTTATTTTAATTGTCAGACTGGCTGTTGTTTCGTCACCCTTGGAATCTGGCTCCATTGCATTAACAAAAAGGCCTTGACCTCCGCAACTCTAATTACTGTGCATAGATGTAACATTAATGACTTACCAGATAATGCATGATCTTGACTACATTAAAGTGTTCAGAAACGCCCTTAAGTATTCACCCAACTTATAATTTGTAAACTGCAGTGTAGTGCACTGCTTTACAAAAAAAAGGAAAAAACAGAATAAAAGGTCTGGTTTTTAGTACACGACTCTACAAGGGCAGTTTCTATCAGGTCAGCTCCTTTGAGAGATTTCTACAGCTAACGTCTTCACAGAAACCCCTCTGAAAATGTTAAGCTTTAGAGGACAAACCTCTGTGTGCTTCAGCTCAGTCACATACCAGCTGCACACAATTTTTTTCCTCTTTCTATCTCAGCCAAACTCAGCTCAATTTAAAATGTACTTCCGTCGGTGATCTTGTGTCAAGCAGAGTATTAATTTTAAAGTGCTTGAGTATGAGTTACCATCCTTCTACTTCCCTACATTTTAAGGAAGTATTGCACTTTTTACTCCACTCTTACATTTATTTTACACTTTTAGACACTATTTGCCTCACACATTTACCCCCAAAATGATAAGTGCTTATAAAATATATGTATTTTATAAAATTTAAACCACTTTACAGACTAGTCGAAAAAGAGTCAGTACCTTTATTGATTTGTTGACAATTGATCAGGTTTGAAAAGCAGTTAGTGTGATGGTGTTATCTTTGTAACTATTTTACCAACCAAATAATCAACATTTTATACATTTAAAAAAATGTTGCTCAAAGTTCTGATAACTCATTAAAAATTCAGTAATACCTCTGGAGTAAAACCATTGTGTATGAGTCAGTGGGACTATTTTTATGCACTGTGTTCTTTTGCCTTTAATATTTAGGTGCACTTGCCTGGTCATACCTGCGTATGTAATGGAGTTTATTCATGCAGTACTTTTAGTTCTAATGACACACAACCAGACTGACTGATCTGTCAAACAAGTAGTAAATGAATGAGTAGAAAGTAACACTTAGATACTATTTTATTTTCAGTCCAGTGGTGGGGTACTAACTGTGAACTCCTGACTTCAGTCTTAGCACTGCCTAACATCCAGATGACGTGAAAAAAAAGCTTCTTCTCTTTAGCCTTCAGGATGGTGAACTCTGACCTCTGCTTCAGCCTTGTATCATTTATGAATGAATCAAGCACACAAATCATCATTTTCTTTAAAATGTGGGCATATTTACTTATTGCATTCTTTTTTAAACAGAAAAAAAATCTACATGTAAATAAGACATACTTTGTCAAGTTCTAATGTATACATTTGCACATTTGCCTTTTGGCATAGCGCTGACTCCGGTGCGCACACTGAGTGTGAGCATGTAAGAATATAACTGTCAGGGACCAAGCTGTAAGGCATAAAGGACACAGGTGTTTAATTCAAAAAAGGGGTTTTATTGACCCCAAAATATAAAAAGACGTTTAACAAAGCCAAAAAACTTAAACAGGCAGACCAACAAAAGAGGTCAACTCAATAAACTAAACTCAAGATAACAATTAACGAAATCTTAAACAAACATAAGACAAACTGACCTCCTGAAATGACACATGGGGGAACTTAAATACTGGTTTAGCTAAACCAAATGACACACAAGGGAAAAAACAAAATGGCTGCCATATAACCAACTAATACAAAACAATTAAACAAACTTGAAACACCCCCCAGGCAATGAAGCATGTGGTTTCATCCAATTAGGCTGCCAGTGGTACTTCAGCTCTCCCAGCCCTTTGCCACACCTTTTGCCAGACAGGGAGGAGAAGC
This sequence comes from Pelmatolapia mariae, assembly GCF_036321145.2. NCBI lineage: Eukaryota > Metazoa > Chordata > Actinopteri > Cichliformes > Cichlidae > Pelmatolapia > Pelmatolapia mariae. The sequence continues at coordinate 32,245,364 of NC_086242.1, read as the reverse complement.
CAAACCCCAGGAAAAAAGAAGATACCCACCTTGTGTCAAAATTTGATTGATGACCCTAGCCTTGACCTTTTGACCTTACCGGAAGTACTCCGGAAGTGTCTAATCGATTCCATATGTGTGACTAATCGCATCCGGTGAGAAAAAAAAGGAGGGGTGGTTCCTGGGGGAATGGTTGAGGGATAATTCTGATCAGAGAGGGAGGGATATGGTTCCTGGGGGGAGGAAAAGTTCAGGGGACGCAGCAGATTTCTGATGAGTCAGCGGAGATCGCAGCGCATGCTGTATAGAGAGACAGAGCGGCAGTTAGTTTTTCACAGACAGACTTATAGTTTGAATTCTGTTCAAATGTTTCAGTATTATGACAATGATCTTGTTAACCATTTTCCCGGTAAAGAGCTATTTCTTTTTTCCAATAGCGGTTTTATTTTGCTTTCTTATATTATCCTTATTACAAACGCAATAAAATACTACCAAAATTTGCATTTCCTGCGAAAATGCTGTGTGGATGCTGTAAAGCTGAAGCTGTGTGCTGAAACTAGCTGAAAAAGCTGAAAAGTTGCAGAAATTGTAAAAACTTTGCCGAAATACAATAACATAGCAGAACTTCTCAGAAATATTGTAACTTAGCAGAAATATGATAACTTCTCAGAAATACAAGAAGTTAGGAAAAAAGTATAAGATAACAGAAATAATATATTTAGCCAAAAATACTTAAACATTATAGAAATACTATGATTTAGAAAAATACTACACCATAGCAGAAATACTGAGATTTAGCAGAAATACTGTGATGTACCACAAATACTGTAATTTAGCACAAATACTCTGGTTTTGCTCAAATATAAAAACAAAGCAGAAATACCATTATATAGCAGTAATGCTATATTTTAAAAACAAACAAACAAACAAACACATAATTTAGTAGAAATACTATGATTTAGCAGAATAGTAAAAACTTAAGTGGAAATATTGGAAAAGTAAAATGACCAGCTGAAAATAAGCTGAACATGGTTAAGTTCCCTCTAAACTAATTGTTGTTCACCTGTGAAAAGAAAATAAAGAAATAAAAAGAAATTTAAAAAAACAAAACAAGAAAGAACAGCCAACAGATACACAGAATTACAAATATGGACACATATGGAAACACAAATCCACAGAGAGACACACACAGGATCTATGCCAGTCAACCAGTCGGAATATATTCACTTTGAATCCTACAATGAGATGCTGCCAAAATAGGGTCTCCCTCTCTCTCGCTCGCTCTCCCTCCCACACACACACACACACACACACACACAGAAAAGCCCTATGAAAAGCCCACAGAAAAGCGGTAGTTACACTCGCAGTAGCACAGGAACAGAGCGGGAGGGAGAGAGAGAGAAAGAGAGCCAGGGACAACAATGTCACATTAGAAAGGTATAGTAATCATCCACAACTATTTTCAGTTGCGGATGATAAAGGATTCAGAAAGTTTATTCATGCAGGCCCATATGACAGAGAACATGCATGTTCTTTTTGTTTTCATATTTTAATTTATATTTAATTGTGTTGTGGTTTGCAGTGTTTTGTGTTGTTACACTTTAAATATGTTTAAAAGGAAAAAGCTGAAAATTTAAATAGTTAAAAGTTGAACTGTGAATAGTTGGTTTTTGTATTATATGATTTATTTATTACATTTTATGTGGAGTGAATAAATAAAAGTATATTTACGGTGGCCCCTAGAGACAAAGCACGTACAAACTTCAAAACACGTATGAACTCTGAAGCACGTACAAACCCCGAAGCACGTACAAACTCCAAAACACGTAAAAAACACCAAAACACGTAAATACTCCATAGCACGTACAAACTCCGAAGCACATACAAACCCCGAAGCACGTACAAACTCTAAACCACGTAAAAACTCAGAAGCACGTAAAAACTCCAAAACACGTACAAAACACAACAGAAGTGCTCCAGAATGCTAGGCGCAGTGTTGAGCTTTTGTTACCTAGTGGCTACACAAGCCAGCAAGTATCAATGACCGGATTTGGTGTGTGGTAGTAACAGGTAAATGAACTTTTTTTTTTTTAATTATTTGAATATATATGAGTGCTTGTGTATAAATACACAAACCATACACATATGCTTTCAATTGTGTAATTTAAGTGATCTAGGTAGCTCTGTTTTGGAAGTTCAGTTAACGCTATAAATGTGTTTTGGAGTTTGTATGTGCTTTGGAATTTGGACGTGCTTTTTGGAGTTTGTACGTGCTTTGTCTCTAGGGGCCACGGCATATATTTATATATATAAAAATATATAAATAAAAACACTTTTTTTTTACATTAGTAATTCCTTTTGTGCATAATTTAATATTATTGTTAATAATAAATTAATTAAAGCAACAAAACAACCTGAAGAGCCGGTTCGGAGCCGAAAGAGCCAGCTCTTTTTAGTGAGCCGAGCCGAAAGAGCCGGTTCTCTAAAAAGAGCCGGAAATCCCATCACTATTCCCTGCATGTTTCTAGGTCAGTGAAACAGCCTGGAGCTGCTCAATTTGAATCCACCAATCAGAGAGTCTGCCTCTTTCCCGCCTAAACAGCTGCACCTACTCAGCCCTTTACACACGCAGGCACAGACACAGTCTTTCTGTAGTGTATTTCTCAGATTGAGGATTCCCCTCAAAGAAATGGCCATAATTTCCTAACTGTAGGGCATGGCTATTCAACTAAGAAGTTAGTTGGGCCAGATTTTCAAACCAAGGAATTTATCTGGGCCAGATGTTTTTTTGCAGCCAGTAAGCAGCAGATCATGATCAATTTCAAACCCACACAACTGTATTGAAAAACAAGTAATTTTTTTATTCCTTTTTCCCCTGTAAATCTGGTGACCTCTCACAAATGCACACCAAAAGGTCCATTTAAAAAAAGGGAGCTATAACTAAACTATTTTTTTGCACATTTGAAATAATAATTTAAAAAAAAAACATTTTGATAATTCCCTTTCAAATTAAAATAAATATTTTGCTGACCACTCACTTTTCCTGCCATGGATGGAGCCCCATCCGTCACACGTATACAGACACGCTTCATATCCAGACCATTTTCCTCAAAAAGAGATGAAATCTTCTCAAACATTATTTCGCCAGCTGTGTGTCCCTCTAATGGTAGTAAGCCGAGCAATTTCCCATCCAAAAAACGGACATAGACGCACAACTGTGCATTATCAGTTCTGTCTGTGAACCCATCTCCTGCTATAGACATTACATCAGTTTTCCTCAGGTCATCTAACAGCATTTCAAACTCGTCTGACGCCAGAACTTCAACTCTATGAATATTTGAACTGTCTGACAGGGGCACGTTTTTAATAGCAGATGTCACACTTACTTTAATTTTTTCGTCACTTATCACCGCATCCACCACGGCCAGCATGCAGTATTTCACGGTTTCAGAATCTGTGAAAGGCCTTTTCTTCTTCGCCAAGAAGCAAACACGAAGGGAAGCTGCTGCAGCTCTCTCTTGGGCTGTACAGGACCCTCACCATGGTAGTCCAACTCCGGTTGTAAGATTATTAAACTCGCAATTAAACTGTACTTTTGCAGCCCTCAGTTGAGAACTGCGGTCAAGTGAGCCACTTGACCGCAGTTCCTGACATTGCTCTGGAAGGTTTGTGTAGAAAGTCTGGTGTTTGTCATTGTGGTGCCTTCGTAAGTACCGCAACACACTCACTGCTAATTAAACACATAGGTTTGGCATTTGGATTTGGCGGTAAAATGAATAAGTATTTGTCAGTCCAGGCAGGGTTAAACCGACGGTTTTCATTGTCAATTTTACGCTTTTGGACTGAGAAAGACATGCTGTTGTCGCATCATATATTACGATGATAGTTTAATATGTTTACATCACGGTGCATTGTGGGTTAAATATTGCTAGGCTACTAGGAGTGTTGCATTCACAGTCTACACTACGCTGTAGGAATTTTTAATTTTTTTAAATTAATTAATTTTTTGCGTTTTCTCTGTGTTTCTGCCAGGACCACATGCAGGGCCACTCGCAGGTTGCTTCTGGGCCGCATGTGGCCCGCGGGCCGCCATTTGAATAGGCTTGCTGTAGGGGCTAGAACTGTCATTCTTAGACCGTTTTGTTCAGAACAGGTGGGGGAATCGTCAAGCTTTGACTATTTAAAATAAAAATATTAACTATTAGAGATATATGACTTAGATGATTGGCTGGCTGGGAAGCGGAGCAGGCCCCGATATGTAAATTTGAATGTACCAGCCCTCACAGACGATTGGCTGGCTGGGGACCTGGGAGAAATATAAAGAAACACTATGATTAAGCAGAAATACTACATTTAGTAGAAATACTATAATTAAGCAGAAATACTATATTTAGCACAAATCTTATAAAATAGCAGAAATAGTATGATTTAGCAGAAATACTGTATTAAGCACAAATACTGAATAGCAGCAAAAATACTATGATTTAGCAGAATAGTAATAACTTAAATAGAAATATTGGAAAAGCAAAATGGACAGCTGAAAAAATGCTGAACATGATAAGATTCCCTCAAATGTACTTGTTCAATTGTGAAAAATTGGCAGAAATTAAAAAAATAAATAACAGTGTGCAGATACACACAATTACAAATATGGACACCTATGGAAACACACATGCACAGAGGGACACACACACACAGGATCTATGCCAGTCAACCAGTCTAAATATATTCAATTTGAATCCTACAGTGAGATGCTGCCAAAAACGGGTCTCTCTCTCTCTTTGTCTCTCTCTCTCTCTGTCACTCACACACACACACACACACGCGCACACACACACACACACACAGCAGGAAGTGAACAGGGGCTGTTAATAGTGTTGGCAGCATGTTTCTAGGTCAGTCAAGAGAAGCGAAAACTGGCTCGACTTGCCCTCAAACAGCGTTTTGTAACTCTGAATCTATATGGAGCATCGATATCATTCTTTCACCGTAAGATATAGCAGGCTTTGGTGAACTGTCATGGAAATTTTCAGGTCTCTGTGGAAATCCACCAAAAAGATATGACGAGAGAAAAAAGTGTCTCATTTCCAGAGTTTGAAATCTGAAGAAACCTGAGTGAGGGACAAATTTCCTACCCTCAAACAAACGTAATTCATGGCCAAACGGTAATAGTCTTATGTCTTAACTTCGCTTCGTTAAGGAGATATGACGAGTCGAAAATGCGTCTCATTAGAGAATTCCAGCTGTAGACTTTGTGTTGCTCTGAGATTTGATAAAAATCTGTAACTCCCACAACAATAATAGTGACATTTTCTGAAAGCCAGCAAAAATACCTACATTTTGATGTATTTTCTGAAAAATCATAAAGATGTGACCAAAAACTTAAGCATGGTTTAAATGAAATTGGTAATAGATATGAAAAAGCTGAATTATCTATAAATCAGCGCTGTAATTTGCACTAATAAACCAAACAATTATTGTAACTTGCACATTATATTTTTATTTTTCAATTTATATATGTATATATAAATACATTTAAAAAAAAACCCTGTACTTTAATCTTAATAACTGGACAGTACTCTGTTTTTCTAACTATACAGGCTATACAGGCTCTTGGTAAATGCATTGAGGAAATTAATGACTGGTTGTGCCACAATTTTCTCCAGCTAAACAAAAACAAAACTGAAGTAATAGTCTTTGGTGCCAAAGAAAAACGATTACAGGTCACGAGAGAACATAAATCTATACACCTAAAAACCACCAACCAGGCGAGAAATTTGGGTGTAGTGATGGATGCAGACCTAAACTTAGAAAAACACATTAAGACAATAACAAAATCAGCTTACTATCACCTCAAGAATATATCAAGGATAAAAGATCTGATGTCTCAACAGGACCTGGAAAAACTAGTCCATGCATTCATCTTTAGTAGGCTTGATTACTGTAACAGCATCTTTACAGGTCTACCTAAAAAAATCAGTCAGACAACTACAGCTCATTCAGAACTCTGCTGCTCGAGTCCTCACTAAGACCAAAAAAGTGGACCACATCAGTCCAGCTCTGAGGTCTTTACACTGGCTGCCTGTCCGTCAGAGGATAGATTTTAAAGTTCTGATGCTGGTCTATAAAGCTCTGAATGGTTTAGGACCAAAATACATCAGTGACCTCCTGACCCAGTATGAACCTTCCAGATCCCTCAGGTCACCTGGATCCGGTTTTTTATCAGTTCCCAGAGTCAGAACCAGACACGGAGAAGCTGCATTCAGCTTTTATGCTCCATATATCTGGAACAAACTCCCAGAAAGCCTCAGATCAGCTGAAACACTCAGTTTATTTAAATCCAGGTTGAAGACTCACCTATTCTCAGCTGCATTTGAGTAAAACACCAAATCCACACTTTTAAGCTTAAATTTCAAAACTTACATATTAACTACTGATTTTATCTACTGTTTTTTTAATCAATTTTAAATCATGCTTTTTTATTTTTTTTTGTTTTTTAATGTCTCTGTAAAGCACTTTGAATCACCTTGTTGTTGAATTGTGCTACATAAATAAACTTGCCTTGCCTACTGTCCATGATGTAAATGTTTTTTTTGTTGTTGTTGTTTTTAGTTCCTGCAAAAATTGCGTGTTTCAGTGCTGTTTGCATATGTGCTTTTCTTCTGCTGCTGTTACAACCCAATTTCCCCTTTTCGGATAATTAAAGGGGTGTTCTATTCTATTCATATATATTTAAATATAGAGAAATAGCATTGTTTCATTTAGCCAAAGTCTCAGACTTTCCTTTTTTTGTTTTTGCTACACTAGACACTACACTAGACAAGAAACTAATTTAAAATTTTTCTGCCTTATCACCTAAAACAAAGCAGACAACAACGCTCTGTTCTGACTCTGAACTTATCATCAAGGTTGCATGATGAGAGCCACTTCAGAGGTAACAATACTTCTTACTCTGACAACTTATTAAAGAAAGATTCAGACAACATGCACAAAACTCAGCATGAGACACAGAGAACAGCCCCCAAATTTTACCCATTATTTGAGGTCACTGAAGTTTGGTGTTAATAGTTTGGAAATCTAGTTTTTGGCAGTTACGTTTATGTGGTTATGACGTATTTTTTATGCTGTTCGAGCAACTGGTTTAAATTCTTTGAACAAACCAGATTTGGTTAAAACCCTCTCTAAGCACTGAAACGTTTCTCTGTCATTGGCTTTTATTTGAAAATGAAATTAGAATTACAACATTTTAATATGCTTGGATAAGACTTTAATAGTTTCATGAAATAGTTTAACAAACATTTGTAGAAATGCTCATTTAGGTTCGAGGGATGCGTCTATGTGTATTCTTGTGACGTTTGAAAGTGGATGAGTGCCTGAAACGCCTCCTACACTTTTGACAGATGTTTCTCTCCAGTGTGGATTCGCTGATGACGCTTCAGATGTGATGACTGACTGAATCCCTTGTCACACTCATCACAATAGTATTGCTTCTCTCCTGTGTGGATACGCTTATGCCTCTTCAGATGTGATGACACACTGAAACCCTTTCCACACTGATCACAGGAGTGGGGCTTTTCTTCAGTGTGGGTATGCTGATGTACCTTCAAACTATATAGATGAGGGAAGCTCTTTCCACACTCATTGCAGGCATAGGGCTTTTCTCTAGTGTGGATACACTGATGAACTTTCAGATCTGATGACTGACTGAAGCGCTTGTCACACTCATTGCAAGAGTAGGGTTTTTCCACAGTGTGGATACACTGATGACGCTTCAAATGTGATAAACTCCTGAATCTTTTCCCACACTGGTCAAAGAGGCAGAGTTTGCCTCCATGTTGGCTGGGAAGATCAATCTGTTCTTCAAAAAATCTACCCCAACCTCCTCATGAAGTCTGTCTGGGATGTTCTGGTTTTAAAGAGAACGAAGAAAGAGACAGAGTAACAACAATCTAAAACATTGTCAGGTCTGCTGAGGCAGACGGTGTGGAGATGAGAAAGTGTGGACACAAATGCAGGAAACGGAGATGGAGTGAGAAGATAAAATAAAATCAAGCTTTTATTTTGGGCTGCACAAAACACTACAAAACAAAGGGCGAAGGGAAATTGAGATAAACTAATAAAACCCTAAATTGGGGAACACTTTGGTAGACATAATTAGTGAATGAATTCTAGAGTAACGGCTGATAAAGAAAGTGTTTGGCTTTAACTCTAATGTGTTCCTCCTTGGCAAATTTCATTCAAGTCTATTACTCTGTATCACACACTAGCATGTCTTCTTCAAGTGTCAGCAGGTTATTACATAAAAAAGTAATGGTTGGACTGCAAACAAAAGCCAAAAATGTAAAGGCAAAGAAAACAGAGCATGTCACAAAGCCTCAAATACGGATGTCAGCATATGTAGACGTAATCTCTGTGAGCTCAGCAGCCATTTTGGAATAAGTTCAGGCAGTTATTTCACAGCTTTGACTTAAGTAAGTGGGGAGAGATGTGTTAGGCATGTGTTACGCCTGCCTATGCGTTGTGTTCTGGCATGAAAGTAAGAGGCAGCAGACAGCACTGGGTCTTTGGCTCTTTACTGCACATCTGCAACATAGAAATACAAGTCTGACCTGAAAAAAGGTGCATGTTGTTAAAAACTGCAGCGAGTCCGTTCACCTGCCGCTAGCGACCAGGCTAGCTTAGCATGCTAACATTACAGCTGCGTTCTCGGCTAAAACTCATTAAAAACCTAAATTAGCGGACTCCGCCCGCTACAAAACTTACACTGAACGAGTTTCTTAATAACAAACAAAAACGCCGCGGTTCGGCTGTATCCACATTGCAGTTTGGGGTCTGAACAAACTTTAATTAGCTGAGAGCAACGTGGCAAGTGACTTACCTCCGGCCATGCTGAAAGGAGCTGTGACTAGTGATTCGCGAGCAGTGGCGGTCCTAGCGTGTTTGGCGTCGGTCGACAAACGATTCTGATTGTTTCAGGATGACCTGCCATTATCCAATGACACATCTGCTTACCTGTATCTTTTGCTCGTTTCTCCTCCTCTTCTTTTCTATTTTTTCTAAACTGAGCACCTGATGACTTTGAACTTTTCTTGTCCATCTTCCATTGGTTTTAATTTTGCACTCCAGTATGAACACAAATCCCCCAACTCGAGGATCGCCACAACATAACCTAATAGACCTACACCTTAGTTCACAGATTCACTTTGTCTAAGGTGTATTTCTGGGATTTCACACAACCCAGGATTCAAATTATGAATACATAATGGGCTTGGATTTACAACATTATGAATGAAATGTGCTCTATTTGGAAGCAGCCGGCCTCCCTCCCCTTTCGACGGGTTGTGTGTGAGACTTTAAATCATCAAACTGTAAATTATAAATTTTAAATTGTTATTGATCCCTTTACCCCGAGTCCTAAAGTGTATATTTATTTTCTTACTCTTCTTATATTTATTGTTTGTTTACTTGCACTGCTGTAACTGGAGCCTCGTCGTCTCGCCTCTCTATATACTGGACTGTATATAGCGGAGATGACATTAAAGTTTACTTTGACTTCAGCAGCAAGCAGGCGCACCGAGGGCTCTCGCGCTCACTTTTCGCATATAGAATTTCGAAAAAACATCGGTGCAAATTATAAGTCTGTATCATAATGTCTGGTGTTTTTGTGTTTGTTGTTTTATTTTTATTTTGTGAGTTGGTTATTAGATGCCGCTCCAGCCAGCCAGAGAATCCCCCGCCGCCCCGCCCTCTCCTCCCTGTGCCACAAGCAGCAGGCACACCTCGCAAATGGAGGGCGCCCTTACTCCCAGCAAATGCGCGATAGAAAACCGATCGGTGCCTATGTCATTCCCAATATGTGCTGGCTGATGTCGGGGCAGCATGAGTACGAGCAATTTTTTTTTTTTTTTTTTTTTGCCCATGCCCGTGATGCCGCCCCCCACCACGATGCCGCCCCGGGCAACCGCCCGTGTCGCCTGTATCAAAAACCACTACTGTGCGCGAATCATGAACGAATCGTCCAATACTCGAGAATCACTTTACTGACTCGTGAATCATGATTCACAAGCCCAACTGACTCACTGTCTCATCCCTGTTGCTGTTAGCAAACTAATTTCATTAGTAGGAATATATCTAGCTTATAATTAAAATTGTGTGGGGAAAAAAAAAACAACAGCCAGTTTCTTAACAAAAACATTTCTGCTCTGAACTGGAAGAAAAAACCATGAGTAGAAAGCTCACATTAAGACAATAGCTCCTCGGTTCACAGTAGCATCGCTCTGCTAACATGCTAACAGCACATTTGAGTTACTCACCCCCTCCCGTCCTGTGCTGAATCGTAGCGTAAGCGAATCACTCAGGACCACTCACCCCGTCCCTTCCTGTGTTGAATCGTAGCGTAATGCTGGGTATACACTGTGCGATTTTTTCAGTCATGTTATTCAGCTTCTGCTCAAACTGCACGATTGACTCGCAGGGGTTAGAAGTTCGTAGGTCACGATTCAGGGTCTCACACACAGCCCGATGCTCTGATGCGACCTGAGTGCTCACACTGTGCGTCCATAAAATTAAGGTTATAACAGAAAATCTGTCGCTCGCTCTCTCTCCTCCTCTGTCTTTCACTCACACAGACACGCACACCACCACCATCAACTTTGCTAAATTGCTAATGAAAAACATTGATCAGGCAGCTGTGATTGAGCAGCAATGTAAATCCAACTATTTTCACGGTTGTTGTGGTCGTGATAATTTTGTGAGGCCACATCGAAAAGGCTCGGATGTATGGGCTCAAATTGTGGTCATAAATATTTTGTACTTGTAAATCAGGATTTGTATGTGTAAAAGGAATTTGTGTGTGCGTAAAAAAGATTTGTGTGTGGACTTAGCCAAAAAATACGTGTGAAACTCTGCACTCAACTTTCAAGTTACAAGTACGAATTTTGACCCTATTTTTCTTCCTTTGATCTGATTGGTTAATGTCATGTCAATCACAAATTTAACTATCCAATCAGAGAACAGATGGGTTTGGCTGTCGGCGGGGCGCTTTTTTGAACTGCAGGTCCTTGAAGGGTAATACAGTTTGAAGCTGGAGGATCTCTATATAAATATCCGACAGAAGCTAGGTCCCCTAACTTTCAGTAGCTGTTGAAAGGATACAGTTGTGGTTAGAAATACCATTATTACTTTAGGATTAGTTTAACACAAAGTCAGGGCTGACCCGGGACCATTGCTGTGACGCAGCATGTGCTGCTAATGCTAACTGCTAACTAAAAGCCAAGGATCCAGAATTTGTTGCACTGGCTGCTGAGCTCTGTGAGTTTTTGCGGCAGCTCTACCTGTACTAGATGCACCTGCTCCTTGTCGTTTCTATCTCTGACTTTATGTCCTCTACACAGGGGCGGATCTAGAGAAATTTTCTTAGGGTGGCATGAAGGTGGCAAAGAAATCAAATGGGGTGGCAAAATCAAAGCCTTTTTTTCCCCCCAAACACATATGCAGGTGGTTACATACATTCAAATGCAGTAAGTATACACGTTTTTCATATAAATATGTTCTATAACTTAATTATTGTCTGTAGCCCACATAATTACACACTTTAGTTACATAAAACATGTGAGTTTTGAATATGTACTGTATAGCCTGTATAATAAATAAATATATAGCCCAATAAGTATAAAATCCAGAAAGCTACACAACATGGGGCGGTTGATTTACAAACACAAGTCTAACTTAAGTTTCACACTGTTTTTTTGTTAGAAAACAATCACATTGGTACATGCTTAAATTACACAAAATGTCAGAAATCTGCAGAGGTGGGACCAAGTCATTGTTTTGCAAGTCTCAAGTAAGTCTCAAGTAATGTCAGGCAAGTCAGAGTCAAGTCTCAAGTCACTGGTGTAAAAGTCCGAGTAAAGTCACAAGTCTGAAACTTTGAATTTCAAGTCCTTTCGAGTCTTTTTAAAAAAAAAGGAAAAAAAAAAGAATGTTGCAGTTATATGCTAAATGTAAATATTAGACCATGTGATTTTTAAATCTGTTTTTCTCAACACATGACGAAATAGTGAACAAACGAAATATACACAAATTGTGAAATTGCACCTCTATAAAATGCAGCTCAATTAAACTTAGCTTCAAGAATAATTTTCACCGACAATTCTGAGATAAGCTGCATGTTATTCTTGGATGCGCTTGTAGGACCGGCTTTAAAATAGCATGACAAAAATATCATACACATTAAAGTTAGTTGACATCACAAAGTTAGATGAAGTCAGCTATCTCATCATAGCAAAAGAGAAGCACCACCTACCGTTCTTTATGCAACTTCAACTGTCGGACAAAGTTGGAAGTTGTTCCATCTCTGTCTGTGATTCTCTTCTTGCATGTTTTGCATATTGCATTTCGGGTTTTTTTGTTGACTACTTCATAGTTTATGTATCTGAAAAAAATAACTCCTTGCAGCATTTTTGAGCGTTTTTTTTTTTCTTCTTAAAAAAAATCTGGTTAATTTGATTGGCTGTGCTACAGCTCATGCACACATACGTACGGAGTGTGGTTTGAATAAATGAATGAATGAATTGAATTAATGGTGCACACTTTCTATATAATATGCGTGTTAAATTTTAGATTTGGGGTGAAATATCAAGTCTTTTCAAGTAAACAGGTTCAAGTCCAATTCAAGTCCCAGGTCATTGGTGTAAAAGTCCAAGTCAAGTCACAAGTCTTAGAACATTTTTTCAAGTCAAGTCTAAAGTCATAAAATTAATGACTCGAGTATGACTCGAGTCCAAGTCATGTGACTCGAGTCCACACCTCTGGAAATCTGCACTGTCATGAACAAAAATTTAAACCTAATTTTTCATGATTTGTTGGATTAACCCACTGAGGTCTGAAATACAACCGGTCTTTTTTGACTCCTTTTGAGTTTACGTTTGTATTTCCCCCTCAAATTGTTTCATTTTATTTTTTCCCCTTGCCTTGCTTGGTATCATTCTTTTCAGCTCAACTGATCTGAAATCACACAAAGAACTTAAAATCCTAGTAGTATTTTTTACTGTAAAAAAAACCACAGACATGTTGAGTAAATTTTTATAACTTGAAATGCAAATATAAATTGTACATTTTGTAAACATATACAACTATTTATCTAAGAATGCAGCCAATACACCTGCTGTTTTTTTTTTTCATTTTGTACAACCATTTAAAAATATTACTAAAACTAAAATGAGAGAACAATCAGGTTTCGCAATAAGATGCCCCACAAATGATGTGTGCCAGTAAAAAAAAGTTTGTCCACCAAAAGACAGAGGAGAACAGCACAGGGATAAACCTGCAGGCCTGACAACAGGTGGTGTATCACTCCGCTGGTTTTCTACTTAGTGACAGTGTTTACAAATGTGCCTTAGTGACATTCATTAGTGCCCTCACTGACACACAAAACAAAGCAACGACTACACAACAGAACAACTACACAAGACAACACAACACACTGAGTATACAAGACAACACAACACACTAAGTATACAAGACAACACAACACACTAAGTATACACTCCACACTAAACGTCACAAATCTCCCACATCTAAAAACTCTCTCGCTCTCTCTCTCTCTCACTCACTCGCTCGCTCTGTCTCACTGCCGTTACCGTCACTCCCAAAACTTTCCCCTCTTCCTAAACAACCAAATACCACGTGTTGACTTTTTTTTAAATTGGTCGACATGGTGCATTTTTCCACCGATAGGAAAGAGGTGGCTTTTTTCCTTTCTTTACTGTTTTCGCGCTGTCCTTAGAAAACGCTTAAAACACACACACACAAAAACGTGACGACAGTATTTAGAAAAAAGCATGGCTTATATATATTATCATAACTCTGGATTTACTGGCCTGTAATTAAAATTTAAAAACGCTGAAGTCCGAACTTTCAATGTGGGCTGAAATAGAGACTCAGCGTGGCTGCAGCTTGTTGCTGTGTCAGCTTACATCAGTCATGTGATTTGGAGGTGCAGCGTGTCCGTGGACCACAGAGGGTTAATAACACTCACCTTGCTTCCATTTCCAGAGTGCAACAACCAACCACCTGTGTAAAATCCGAAATTCCCATGGTGTTGTTCAAAATGTGCTCTGGCACAATCATAAGCATGCTTGCTACTGAAAACAAGGAAAAAGCCGGTCTGCGCTATGGGCTGAACCATTTGTTAATGGTGGGGGGGGGGGGGACACACTATGCAATATATTCAGTTTTAGCATTTATATTCACTGTTGACTGTAACTATGCTCAAACTGTTAATGCTATCTTATTTTAATAAACAACACTGTTATATGCAAAACTGGGGTGGCACTTGGGGTGGCAAGGGATCATTTTAGGGTGGCACTTGCCACCCCATGCCACCCTTCTAGATCCGCCCCTGCCTCTACAAGAGTTTCTGGTTTTTTTGCTGGTTCTTCAAATGTTCAATAAAAACATGTATCGCTAATCATAACGAAGAAAGCTTTGTAACTATCCCCACTAGTGAAGACTGTGTCATTTCCACAACAGTCCCCCTCCCGGGGTCCGCAGCGCTGTTGAAAAGGCTCTGGAGGTCCCTGTATTAAGCACATAAACCTGTGACACAAAAATCACTAAACTCAGACCACCACACACTGTTTTCCTTCCTGGTGATGAAGAAAAACGTTGGGCTGGCATGTAGAAGGGCATTCATTCCCTTCAAGGACCTGAAGCTCCATAAAGCACCCCTCCAATAGCCAAACCCATCTGTTCTCTGATTGGATAGTTACATTTGTGATTGACATGACATTGGCCAATCAGATGAAAGGAAGAAAAATAGGGTCAAAATTCGTGCAGAGTTTCACACGTATTTTTTGGCTAAGTCCACACACAAATCTTTTTTACACACACACAAATTCTTTTTACACATACAAATCCTGATTTACAAGTACAAAATATTTATGACCACAATTTGATGCCATACGGATGAGCTTTCCAAAGTTCTACAAGTTGTGCCTCCATCGCTTGTGTCCAGATCACACGCTGCACTGCCGTGCTACTCCGTCTTTTTCACCGACATTTATGTGTTTGCGCGTGCGCAGTGTGAGCGCAGTCATGAGGATTTCAAACGACCGTCATGAGGGTGTCACCGCAGCCGCTCATTGCATTGTGGGTACGAGTGGCAATCAAAACACTGCATCAAGCGCTAGCATTTCCAGCACCGGTAATCATTAATTCTGCGGTTTTAATCCCTACTTGCATTTTATTTGCCCCAAAAACACTTATGCACAAAACGACCGAGAACACGGCAGGTCTTACAAAGACAGACTTGACGAAAAGGCAAAAAAAGTACGAGGTAAAAATCAAAGGAGTGAAAGGGTTAGACCCATACGAGCATACAGAGTGGACTAAAGACGTTACCGTGCTGCCCAACTTTCATCACGCACATATTTATAACTATATGGTCCTAAGTGTGAGTGCATACACTCACAAAATGTTTAGTAACTTCAGATCCCTGCAACAAGCCCAGGTCCAGTTTACTTTGGTGATTTGGACTATTCCATTTCACAGCTGTTGTTAATTTTTTTTTCTTTACCTCCTGTACAGGCAAACGCAATCTATTTGTCTTTTCAGGTTGTAGTATTACACAACATTTTCAGATCCAATAGAAATAAAATAATTGTTTCGTAATTCATTCAATTTATTGTCTTTATTTATAACTGGCATTATTGTTTCATTCCCTGTATTATAGAATCTTACAAGAAAGAGGCAAAATTGTATTCCATTATGCTTTATTAGCTGCTTCAGTGAAAAACAAATTAACAATGCAACAACAAAAAAAAACAAACATTGCAAAACAACATACTGGAAAACAGTTATTCATCACTTGATTGCTTCAATACAACACTTGGACACATATATGCGGGACTTTTCGTTTTGATATCGCTCTCTCTCTTAACCGATCAAATCTGGCTGTGGTAGCAGCTTTAAACTCAGTATGACCCAGGTTGATAGAGGGTGCCCAGTCTGGATCACATTCCAGCATTTTGTAGGCTGGTTTTCCTACAAAACACAACAAACATTAGCCCACAAAGCCACAGTGAACAAAGCAGCATAGTGCAACGAACTCAATTCAAATCAATATAAGACTTATTTGTAACCTACATCAACAGTTATGTTATGATAAATTACATAATAAGTACAACAGAAGACTTACATTTGTGGAAATGCTTGGAGCAGACTAATATGTGAGCTGGAGTGTGCTGGAACGTTATATTTGGTCTTCGAATGGCTGCAATCCAGGCCATCCGTCGGCTCTTTGTTACTTCGGAAACATGGCTTAAACAATTTCTCTTCCACAACGTAATCCGATAAAAACCGTTACACGTCAGCTTCCCGTGGCTGTCATGCGACCGGCTATTGCAGGATGCAATTCGTCACGCTTATGGATCATATTACACACATCTGGAATCGATTAGTCACTTCCGGAGTACTTCCGGTAAGGTCAAAAGGTCAAGGCTAGGGTTATCAATTAAATTTTGACACAAGGTGGGTATCTTCTTTTTTCCCCAGGTAACCCCAGATAGATGTATTAATATAAAATAAAACAGAACTTTGACCTTGCAGTGTTAATATGTGTGCACGCCATATAAACATTGGAAGGTGTAATGAAAAAAGAAATACATTTAATAAAGAAACAATATTGGACAATAAGTAGAATATATTTAAAGTAGTGACTGCAAAGTAAACTAAAGTGAATCAACTGGTGGTTAGGTGTGGAGCTTACCATGTGTGACTTGCCATCATAATAACACATATACACCTATACCAATTTCAAATTCCCAAACCTTTAATAAGATCTGAGTTTTTCATAGAAGTAATGAACACCAGCCTAGGATATATCGCAGTTTTGTTTTGTTTTTTTAGCCCCAAAAGTTTTGGTGTTGAGTTAAAGTGAATAAAAATGACTCCTCAAACATCAAGTACTTTGCAGGGCTGCACATGCAGTCGTCTGCCCAGCTACAATAACAACAACAACCTCCATAAAACAAAGAAGGGATGCTGTGGCTGCTGAAAGCTGAAATATTCAACACCCATCCACACCTCTGACAGAGAGAGAGAGAGAGCTGAGGACTTGAACTCCTTTTCTCTCTCCCACATCTCTCCTCCTGCTCTGCACCACATACTCACACATGCCAGTGGGTTGCTAGGCAACTGTAAAATAAAGCAGTCGGCTCTGAAGTCATAGAGAGAGAGAGAGACGGAGAGATAGGAGAGAAAGAGAGTTCACAAGTACTGCAATCCACTACTGTTTTCTTTGGCTGTGTACATGATCCCACCACAGCTCTCAGCACCCATCTGTAGATCTGCGAGGAGGACTTGTGACTTCTGGTTCTCTGACTGACGACCAATCGGGGTTGGCCAGGGGGCGGGCTCAGCAGTTCCCTGGGTTACCCGTGTGATTGACGTCCAGCCTCCTGCAGCGGAGCGCGCGGCAGTGTATCACTGATGCTCCTGCTTCCCCCCCGGAGCCTGTGGAGAAATCTGGAAGAGAGGAGAGAAGGAGAGAAAACAGAGGAGCAAGAGAAATGCTAATTATCTGAAGTCCTTCACTCTTTCCCTCCTGCTCGCTTTGCTGGAAAGATGAAAGCTGGAGCTCTGGAAGAAGCCGGCTGAAGGGAGAGGAAAGGAAGGATTCTTCAACGAGGGGGAGATTTGTTGGTAAGAGAAGCCGCATGCTACTTTTCTGTGTCTTGGCTTTAGTCAGTCACCTGTCCTTGCCAGCACTGTGAAATATGGGATAGCAGGTAAAGTGGAGGGGGGAGGTCTTTGGATTGTGTGCGCTTGAGGCAGATTTTCCTGCATCCTGCGTTGCTGTACAAGGCTGTTTGGTGTTACTGTATGAAACCTACATCACACATTAAGCCCGTTCTACAGTCTCAGGTATGCAAATGTTTTAGCTGAGTAAGAGCCGCTGGGTCTGGGTGAGGATATAGGAGGCAGGGTGATTCCAAAGATTCTGTATATGTGAGCTCTATCGGGAGTACAGTTACAGCTGAGGCCAGGAATTTAAGGCTTGTCTACTGTATCTGCATAGGAGGAGGAGTATTAATTACATAACACTTCATCTATACTCTTGTATCAGAGCAGCGCAGCACCATGCTGTCCCATCAGTCCAGAGAAACCTCACTGCTCCCTTCCTTTCTACTGTAACCTAGAAAGACACAAAGGCAGTTTCTAATGGGATAGGCTGATCTTCAAAGGACACTTACACTGAGTTATCCATACCTCTTTATCTATATGTATGACTGCATCACCCTGTTTTCAGTTTAAAGCTTTGCTGTGCTTCAGCTGCGCTTCACTGCTGTGCGCAGGCAAATGTTTGATCCTCTCGATGCAATTTAAAGATCATAAAGAGAGACGGGTCATGCACGAGGTCTGCATTGCTCTCAGCGCCTGGCGTCTGTGCCACCAGGACTTCCTAAAACCTCCATTAGGAACCTCGGGCCAAGCGACAGCTGGCTTTCCCCCCTTGCCCCCAGGACTCTGCTCTGCACCATCAGGGACTTGGCTTTCTGCTCGGCTGCTCTAACGTTGCGAGTCCTCTTCCCGACCACCTGAGGACACCTCAAAGGCTTGAATGCTGTTTTGGATCAGGTGTGAAAACTTTCAGCAGGAGGAAGTCTTTATTTATTTATTTTCTTACTTGTCTGCTTTTGGGGGGCTTTTTTCCTGAAGTAAAATAACCAAAACCTTCAATTTAAATCCAAAAATGTTAAATATCTGGAGTTTTCTGCAAGGTACAATTGATGTTATTTAAAAACATGATTTTAACATACAAAACTCTGAATCTTGTTACAATCCAACCTTCAATCGTTTTTGTTGCCTCTTAAATACTAAAAAAGTATTTATTATAATAATGCTGATATCTGCATGGTGAAATCAGCCTACAAAGCAGTTCTTCTATGCTTTGGCATGTGAATCACAAAGATACACACTCTAAAACATAGAATATCTAGTGGTATAGCACAAAAAAAAAGTCTTAACAATTTAAACAAATCTTACAGATGTACGTGATGAATAGCAGTGTTCCTGTTTAGTCTGTTTCCTCAACATGTCCGTTGAACATGCTAGTTCTCACCTGCTCAAAGCACAGAAAGACCTCAGCTGACCCATGTTAACTCTACAAATCAAAAATATTTGACTTCAATAAGAATTATACTGATAGCCTGCTGGGATGCTTCTCCTGAATGACGATATTTTCTATGCCAACCATCTTGATGTGAAATGACTCACGCCACTCATAAAACTCCATCTTGTCTCCTCGCTAATGTTGCAGCCTAACAGATTTTTGAGGTTTGACGTAGGCAACCTTTAACAATACCCTTTACAGTTTGGACCTGATAGTTCTTACAACACTGTAATCTGTTATCTTTGTGACTGCAGGTCTGATATCGGTCCGCTCGTTGAATTCAGATGCTTGTTGCAGATACAAATCTAAAGAATAAATCTACGGGACGGCAGCTCGTACAGAGGCTGCTTTCTGTTTGCCATCACTGAGGCCTAATCAGATATTCCATAGCATGAGAGTAGCTACAGTTGGAGGTGTTTGGGTCTCTAGAGCTACTGCCTGTCTGCCTGCCTGCGTAGGAGGAACCATCTCTTCTTCACAGCTCTGTCTACCGCAGATATAAAGCTTTGGGATTCGTTTTTGCTTTCTGCTTGTTTTTAGAGCACTGCAGGGAAAGATGACAGGGAGAGAAAGCGAGGGGATAGGGGAGACTGCGAGCCAAATTTCAGCCCACAAATTCACAAGTACTGAGATATTCACCTTAACCCACAGATTCACTGGGATGCCCCTCAGCTGTGGAATTCTTCTAGCGAACTGTAAAGTAACATCGGCATAGTCCTGCAATTGCAGCCTGAGGGCTAACCTCAGAATATCACCTGATCAGTGCTGACGGGTAAAAGCATGGCAGCCGTGTTTTAGCACGCCTGTTGGATAACAGGATGACTGTGTGTCGGTGACACTGCGTAAGTGGCAACAGGAGGTGCAAAACTCTAATTAAT
This sequence comes from Pelmatolapia mariae, assembly GCF_036321145.2. Classification (NCBI taxonomy): domain Eukaryota; kingdom Metazoa; phylum Chordata; class Actinopteri; order Cichliformes; family Cichlidae; genus Pelmatolapia; species Pelmatolapia mariae. The sequence goes on along the minus strand of NC_086242.1, from coordinate 32,225,333 downwards.
GTCAAACTCAATTGTTGAGAGCTAAAGAAATAGCTTTTTTATAAGAAAACAAGTCTGAAAATTGAACCAGCTTTGCATTCATATCACATAGCTTGGATGATACTAACATGGATGTGTGAAAAGTCAGAGGAGGGGCAGTTTCTTGTGCAGCTCTTTACAACCTTGTAATATTTAGATTTGATACAGTGGCTCTCTTCCACTTTCGGCTTTTGGCCTGTCCTCCTCCACTTACCCCGGACCAGTCGCACCAGATGGCTGCCCGTCCCTGAGCCTGCTCTCCTGCAGGTGTCTTCCTGTTAAAACAGAGTTTTTCCTTCCCAACGTTGCCAAGTGCTTGCTCAAAGTGGGTCGTCTGATTGTAAGACTTTTCTCTGTATTATTGTAGGGTCTTTACCTTCTAATATAAAGTGCCTTGAGGCGACTGGTATTGTGATTTGGTGCTATACAAGTAAAATTAGATGGAATTGATGGATTAATGCAGCCAATAAGATTAAATGTCAACTCAAACTGATTTAGGCAGAAGATGGAAAATTATAGTCAGAATGTTGCGGCTTCCCTTCAGTATTTGTTCCATAGTTGCTACATTGGCATACATGCAACCTGTTTCATCTGACAGATCGTCTTTTCTGCATCCAGGTTGTCAGCTCCGAGGTAAGGGAAAGTTTTCAGTTCTAGGAACGGGCATCCTTTTAACTCTGCACAAGTTATACTGCGTTTTCACTCTGAGCCCTATCTGCTTTGTGGCATATTTCCCTAAACAAACCACAAGTTCCTTTTCGCCTCCTCTCCTCCTGCCGAGCCTGAAGGTGCCATCTGACACACCATTTAATTCCCTTATTTATACAGCTGATATCATATGGGAGAGCGTTAATCTTTTGCTGCTATTGGCACCTTGTCCTTGTGAGGTTACACGTGAATTTGAAATCAGGCAGCAGGACTTCAGGACTAGTGTTCTTCTGCCAAACTTACTTTTCTCTAACTCAGGCTGCTTCACCACTGATGCTGTGTTTTAAAGATGAATGTGTACCGCTACGTATTAATATTTTCCTCCAGTGGGTTAAAATGGAGGCTGTGCTCATTATTGCCATGGTGATTCATAGCATGTGAGCATCATGATGCCTTTCCTTTTAAAATTTCCCTTCACCATGCACACACACTCAACTGAACTTTTAGATAAACTATTTTCTGAGCCCATCAACTAAATGAAGTCAAACCTGCCTTCTAGAACCGGCCCTTGTTGTTACTGTCTGTATGTATTTATATCCAGATGATTATCCTGTCTGGTTTCAAGGTCACAGAGACTTTCTAAAGGCGATCTGGTCATGATGACACCCCTGTGGTCCAACCTGCATTGTGGGATATACTTTTTACATCCCACAGTCCGATGGCAATGTCAGAGCTGCGACAGCATATGTTTGAAGCTTCAGCAGTATAACTGGTTATCTCAGGTTTACATTGTACGTAACCTGCTCAGCTGTGTCCGTATTCTCTGAAGGTGTTTTTCCACATTTGAACAGCTGAACTGAACTGTGCGGTGTTTGATTTTATCTGTATTTCTCAGGGAAGATGTGTACTGTTGCTCATAAACCTGCTAATTAAGACTTCCAGGGAATGTGGGAAGGTTTGATGCAGATTGAAAGACTGGAAAGATTGTGGACTAGTTCTTCTGAGGTGTAGGGATCTGGGAGATGTAGGATATTCTCCCACTAAGATTTATTAGGTCTGGACACACAGGCATGTTACCAAAGGGACTGCACTATGAAGTTTTCACTCCAGTGGTGTTGCAGCAATATACTGTGCACAGGAGCAGGCCAGCAAACCCCTTTTTTTCCTTTGTCTGATAAACATCAATTTGACAGATTCAGATTCTCTAAAGAAGGAACTGCAATTTTTAAACAACAGAAACCTAAAACAGAGGCACCTAAACCTCATCCGGACACATATCCAGGATGTTAATCTTCCTTACTGGCTTTTATCTGTTTTTATAGTCGTCTTTTAACTTCTCCCATTTAATGCCACTTGGGTTGAAGCTGAAGGAATTTGCACATTCATATAGTCTCCGTTTTGGGCTGCCTTTTCACAGTTTTTTGTAATGAATGCAAGTAAGGTGTGAGCAAAGCAACAATAGCAATATAAATAAGAATGCACCAGTGGCTGAGTTCATGAAATGTCAGAGCTGACCATCCAGCCTAAGCATGCAATATACAAGGGTGAGAGCTTTAAGGTGAGAGGTTTCAGGTTTGTACTAAAGGTAGTATCCAGTGTTTCTAAGCATTGTGGAGAGGGATGCATATAAATGAGATTACCTTAATCCAAAACTGACATTAAAGTGGGAGCCACAAGTCTCTTTCTTGCCTCAAAGGATAGCGGGGGACGTTTCTCCACCAGTTGCTTGAATATACAGTGAAAAAGGGAAAAAGGCATCAGTTATAATCCCTGCGTGTTTATATTCAGATACTAACTCAGTCTCAGAGCCCTGGAATGTAGCAGTTGTGTGGCTTGTAGTCTGTATTTTACTTCTAAATTCCATATATTTTTTGTTTGTTTGTTTGTTTGTTATTTTTGGTGAGATGGGAGCACTAGAATTGCGCATGTTTCTGATCATCTGGTGCCAGCACCAAGCCTTTGGCATGAACGTGGCTGCAGCCACAATCTGATACCCCCCATCGTGTGACCGCTTAGAGAAACCGGATCATGGGAACATATTCCGTGAAAACCTGAAATGGATTTTTTCAGAGCAAAACGTAGATTAAATCATCTCAACTGTGGTGATACAGAGCATGATCGTTCTCGCTCACAGAAGACACTCTGAAACGTATTCATCACAGGATAATGGCTGATTCTATTTCACTGAGCTGCTTTGGTTTCAGGTCAGTGTGACACTGTTATGATTACATGGGTAACTTAAACAGGACAGATGTATTGTTAATGTGATTGGTAACATCTGTGCTTATGCTACTCCGACAAGTCAAAATGACTGCTGTGGAAAAGGCCCATTTTGTTAGGCTGCTATCTATGTTTGAGTCTGAAAAAGAAGTTGCAGTTTATAGAAATCCTTCACAGATTTGTCAAATAACTTGTAGCTTGTAATTTCCAACAGGATTGGCAGAATAAATGCTGAATGGCCTGTGCTGCAATACAACAGCATTTTTCTGTGTATTGTAAAAGAGTTACCAATTAGGGAACGGTCATTTCTTGGTTATAATACTGTATTTCATATTTTTCCCTTTTCTTTGATTGATCCACCTCGGGGTATATTGATGATGACCACATTTGAAATATAATGTGTCAATAAACCACATATGTCAAGGATAGCGCAGTTGTTCTTTATGTATGCTACTATAGCACGAGTTTAGTTCCAGATTCTGGCTACCTCATCGCACTTTGAGTCTAATTTTCAAAAAAAGAAAGCACATAACAACAGTTGTGGTTAATTTTGACTCATTGAATGACAATAATCTTGTCACTGTGAACTCTTTTGGGGCACAATATCTGATGTCGTGAGCGCCCCAATGCACCACAGTAAATGTGTCCATGAAGTGAAACGTACATTGTTATCCACTTTTTAAACGATACAACACCAGCTCCTGTCCCCTTGATGGCTGTCTTTTTACTCAAAGTGACTAATTTTATTGCTGCCATGTCTGGACAGAAAGTAGTCTGTGTGAGACCATAACCCAATCCTAATGCTACACCCGCCATACTCTGTGCATCATGCACTGTATGTACCACATAGATGCCTCACAATTGTCATTAAGTGTATTGGATCTAGTAATCCTACCCTGGATTTTACTTTTTTGTTGTTTAAAAGAAAGTATAAATATAAATTTTTTGAGTGAAATGTAAACATAATGGATAGTAGTCCAAGAAGCTTGGAAAGAAAAGCATCTGGACTTCTTGAAGTCTCCTTGAAGACGTTTCATCCAAGAAGCTTCTAAAGTTTTAAGAGCAACTGGTGGAGCGTGCCAGATTTTAAGCCCTATGGGAGTGTCCCCAAGAGGGTCATGAACCCCCTATTGTTCCTCTACCTAATCACACGAGACAAGTTGTGAAAGTGGATGTGGGTCACAATCAGCCGAGGTTTCGGGTGAGCCCATTGTGAAACCTAGCCCCACCCTATCATGTGATTTCCTGAGGTCAAATGGCCCAGGATGTGAGTGGGCGTTAAGGCGTCTGGGAAGGAATCTCAAAACTGGACTATAGATGGCAGACAGTTGGTATTGTAAACCACTGCCTCTGTTCATCCACCTAACACAGATGGTTAGAAAGAGTAGTGAAAGAAGCCATCGATGTCCACTGTGAACGACCATCTTGGCTCGTGTGATTAGTTAGAGGATCAATAGGAGGTCCATGACCCTCTTGGGGACACTCCCATAGGGCTTTAAATCTGGGACTCTCCACCAGTTGCTCTTAGAACTGAAGAAGCTTGTCGGATGAGAGGTGAAGACTGAGACTATGATGACCTGGATGACTGAGAACCTTCACAGATATAATGGATAGTAATAAACTGGATTTTAAAAATTCATTTTTTATCCGAGGACCAAAATCGCATATAAATTCAGAACCCATCGTGCTCTTTAGAGCTAATTAATTTCTAGTTTATTAAATAAGAAAAGAAATACTCTGTGTGGCCCTGTGCCACATGTTGGTCATGCAGTCCTTTGCTTAGAATATAAGGTACAGTTGCAACTTGGAAAACCACTTAGATTTATTTTTGAAATCCTTCAAAACATCACTTAGTGGTGTTAGATGAAATAAAAACAGCTCCTTCATTTGAAAGTAATGAGCAGAGGCTTTAGCTTAACTGACTCTGCTTCTGCATCTATTAGAGCAGGCATATGTGCTTGTTTTCAGTTTGTGAGGACTGGAAAAATCAGTAAGCATTCAGTGTAGGTACACAAGTCTAATCAGCGTAATAAGAAAAACTCTGCAAACCAATCTACTTAAAGTAGGCCCGGCTACAAGTGAGGCATTCTGACCCACATATATGAAGACAGACGTGCAATCCAGAAAAAGAGAAACGGTGCTAGAAAGAAGGTTTTTCATCTGTGCATAAAATTCAGGCTAAGTGCAGATGAATTGCTTCCTAAGTAGTCTGGTTTAGAAAGATTATGTGTGTGTTTGCGCTCGTCTGTCTGTACAGTTACTGTATAGTTGCATCATTCTCAGCTGGATTACGAAACAGTGAGAAATGAGCGGAGACTGGGAAGAAAGAGAGCGAGAGACACAGGAGGAGACAGATGAGAGAAACAAAGCTTGTCAGGTTTCCACAATATTAAACATAAAAAAACGATATTTAATTTTTCTGTCACAAGTTATAAAAACAGCAGAAAGAAAACGCTGGCACAGTTTAAGGAGCCTCGGAGAGGATGACTCATTCAAGTGATGAGCTTTCAACAGTTCCCGTTGCTGAAAAACATGTAAGCGCGTTAATCTGCGGTCAGCAAAAAACAGCCCATAATCGATGTTTCTGATCATCCTGCAGCTTCAGATAAACAGCATCTGTCAGGTGTCATTACTGCGCAGATTAAGGATTCAACACAATCATACGACAGACAATCAGACAGCCTTTTTAATCTTGTGACGTGTTTATTTTGCAATTTCAGAAACAAAATCCCCCAGATCCATTTTTTTGATTGAATAAGAGAATAACCGTGACAGTTTCATGAGTATGAAAACCATGCTGGCCTGCAGTCATCCCTTAGGCTTACACAGATTCTTTTTCTCACTCTCTTTTGAGAACATGTCTTCTTGCGTGTCCTCTGCTATATTGAGACCAATTGCCACTGTTATCTCTGCACTAGTCTCCTTGAGGAAATCCACAGTCAAAATGGACTGGTTAACATTCACAGGTGCAGGGAGGATATTTACTTCCATGCCTGTTACAAAAAAATACCTCACCCCGACCAGAGGTGAAGATAATAACTGTTCACAGACATGTGTGGATCACTAAAAAGAAACCTAGAGCGTTCAAGGTGAGGAGCCCCAGATTGAAATTCAATTAAGCTAAAATACAAAGAGATGAGGGAGGCCCTGTGTATGGCGATTGGCACCGAATGTTCAGGGTTCACACAGATTCTCCATGTGCCTGTGTGTTTTTTTCCTCCCACACTTCAAAAACATGTTCTCAATACTTTCATATTTGATTCTGAACTTGCTTTAGGTGCAGACCTACTCAGGATGTGCCCCAGCTCTTGACCTTTAGGAAAGGCTCCACCCTCAACCCCAAACATCCACACAATACTAATACGTTTAGACTCGTTTCAGCAATATTCCTTTTTTTCTAAGACCAATACTGATATTTAGGGATTTAAAAATCTTTTCTTTATGTTACATATTTAGTTTTGTTATGTTGTTGCCAAGTCATCGATTACTCGTTTGCCTGACTGTGCTTGGATCAGCTGTTTGTTGTTGTTTGTGGTGTCACAAACCCATTTGGCAACAGGCGCATTGGAGAGTGCCCTCTGGTGAACAAACTGAGCAACCACTCTTAATGTGGTTGAAGGGTGTTTCTTCGGTCTCTACTTTACTTTTTCATTTCAGTTTTCAGTCTTTATAAATGTGATACTGATATATCAGCTAATAGCTGACATCAGTCGCTATATCACCCGGGCTCTAAATGTATCTTTTAGTTTTCTAAATGTATCTTTTTGTTTATTTAGTTTATTATTATTGTCCCCTTTTAAAATTATACAATAAAGCAGTGTCCCCCTCCTATTCAGAGGGCTCAGATCCCATCCCTGCTCCATACTGACATAGTACCATACCATGTTGTGATTAATTTGCTGCATTGCGCTCCAGGACAGACATTATACGAAGAGAATTTGGAACAAAGAACTGTTATGTTTACAGCCTTGCAGTTCCTTTGTTTATGGCCTCAGCTGTCACAACAGCAAACAAAGCAGAAGTCCGCCCACAAACAGTTTTTTGGTGGTTGATTACAGAAATAGGAGGGGGAAACTGTTTCTGCCAGACTGCTATGATAAGATTTGGTGCGAGCAAGGTTGCCTCTTCTTCCTTTACTATGTATGCTTTTACAATATCCAAAGTTTGACAAAAATCTAAAGGAAAGTCACAGTGCAAAACATAAAGGTGTATATTTGCAGCTGTAGAGTATGTAACAATAAAAGTATTGCATCTAAATACATTTAATTATCACCAACAATTTCTCCTTGTTTTAAGTGAAATGCGACATTTATGCGATGTAGCTAAGAAGACTGCAAAGCTACAGGTCTGGTTTTTTTTACTCTCTGATTATGATCACTGAACTGTTTAGACAATGGAGACAACCACTCAGAGCCAAAGCATTTTAGATAAAGACGTGCCATCAAAATGCTTCACTGACAATCTAAAAATATATCTGCAGGGGTGGAAATCCACCTGATGCATGATGTATGCGTGTGCCTCTGCATCTAATATCACCTGCCAACAAAAAAACAAACCCACTTACAGCGACTGCAGGTTTAGACACACAGTGTGATTCAAACCGGGTCAAACATGGTAAAACACCGCCTTACTATGTTTTTTCAAACTGCTTTTGCTTTATCTTCCATTGTGATCATTTTCCTTTACTGAGCAGTATCGCGCAAGAGTTCTTGCAGGACTGAACAAGAGGAGCACTCCTGTGACAAGCTAATGTGTAGCAAATATAATGATTTGACATGATCACTGCATGGTTTTGCATTCTGACATTAGCTACTTAGCAACTGAGATGGATGAGCAAGTCAGTGGACAGTCAAACTTTTGACCCGGAAAATGGTCAGATCACTAAACTTCCTCTAGTAGTTGTTGAGATATTTGGTTTTGTCTACTGAAGTCTTGTCTTGAGAAGAAGAAAACTCGGAGGGTTAACCAAGGTCACTTTGGGAGGAATATGTCTCCTCTCCTCTCCTCTCCTCTCCTCTCCTCTCCTCTCCTCTCCTCTCCTCAGCTCTGTAGGTTACCATAGCACCCGGGAGAGAAAAAGTCAACCCACACAGAGTCTCCTACCACTCATTCTCTTCCGCTATCTCTCTCTTTCTCTCTTTCGCTCTCATCCTAGTGCACCATTGTGTCTTTCAGTTTGCTCCTTCACTCTACCACATCTTTCTCTCTCACAGTCCTACCTGCCTCCCGCTGTTCTGATCTCAAGACCATCATTTTGTTGGATTTTTAGTTGTTTTTTTAAATACTATTTGCTCTACTCTAACGGTAAATTCAGCGTTACCTGGGTATTTGCGTGCAGGTTTGTATGCTGTAGATGCTCAGTTATGAATATGCAGATATGTTCTGCCCAACGTGACAACTCAGCTTCACTGTCCGCCCACACACACAGGATGCCCATGGACACATACACATTCGCAGAGCTCCACGGGGGGAAGAGTGGGCTCTCACTGAGGCTCTCCAGACTCCAGAGTTGTTGGCGGTAGCAGGGACAGCACAGGCCACAAACTTGTGTCTTCTCTCGTATTTTTTTTTCGTTCTGTCACTAGTCAAGTGTTGCTGTGCTGCTTCTGTACGATGCTAACATTTGCTGGAAATTTGTGTGAATCATAGTCTGAGTTGGTGTTTGCGTGCATTTGATGCTGTTGACAGAGTGAGTCATCTGGGACTTTTCACAGTTATTGCTCAGGTAAATTGAACAATTTGGGATTGCCAGCTTGGACGACTATATATGCTTGTAAAGGTGTGCAAGAAAAACTCCCAAACATTGCAGAAGTGTTCAAGATATTTCAGAGTTGAAGATAAAGAGGGAAAAAAGGAGGGACCAGCTTGCTCTGGCAGCCCCTTAACTGGAAAATGCCATCTGTTGTCTGCTCTATCCAGTATTAACTGTATTAAATAATCCATGTGGCCGGATGATCATCAGGATTGTCCCAAGTGCTAATGAATATGGGTGAATGTGGAATTTGGCCAGTTACGTAGGTATACTGCAGAGATCCTACAAAGAAAGATTTATGCGTGCATTTCAACCTATAGACTGTATTTAAATGATGAATGTTGTCATTGTAGTGTCACTTATTGGCTTGTTGAAGCCTCCCCTTTAAGTTTATGATTGTCACCGTGCTGGTTGTATGGACCCATATTTATGTCAGGTGCTAACTTATCTGTTAATGTCAGCAAGCTTTGGTTAGCAGGTTGTAAAATCATGTAGACATGCTCATTTCCTCTCTGGAGTTGGGCATTTTATCATGCAAATCTAGCTAATGTTCAGACTCGAGTGGCTGTTCAAGAGACTGCAGTTTTTAGCCTTGCTGCCACTTTGTTACCTTTACCTTTAAAAACTACCACCAACAAAAGAAGTTACCTACCTAATTTATGCACGCTCATTTTATTTCATCTCGTTGTGAGCGGCCATGTTGTGCTTTTCCATTGTTCAGATAATTAACTGTTGTTCAGGAGAAGTGCTCATGTTGTAGTGAGCACTTCTCCTCCACTCACCTCTTTTTCACTCTCCTCTACTGCACGTCATAAACTTTATTGCTTCTCCCTCGCATGGTTTGCGCTTTATTCACATTGTTGTTCATGATCTGTCTCTGCCTCTCTTTTATGTTTTCTCTTCTCTTTCCTCTCTCATCCCACTGCTGGTCCCAGCAGATAACTGCCCCCCTCTGACCCTGGTACTGCCAGAGGTTTAATGGGGGTTCTTCCTAGTCTTCTTAGTCATTTCTTAGTCATCTTAGGATCACTGGATCACTCATTTCTGTCTCTTTCGCTAGTACCATAGTGGTGTTCTGTGCTATTTAAATATAACAGAACAGAGTGTGTTTAGGTTCCTGTGGCACATCTTGGACTGATGCATGTATAGAAACCGTACATGCTATCACGCTATTATCAAAGTCATTTAGATCTTTTTGGTGTTTTGGGGAGGTGTGTCATCCTCTGCCAGAAGGATCACCTCAAGTGTTAAACGTTTCGTGCATGCAGGCATGCACTCAGGATAGAGTTGACACATGGCAAAAAACATCCCACCTGCAGGTGAGCGGACCACCTGCATGTCTGTGTGGAAAGTAACAAATCGGTTGATGCTGGAAACAGGTTGGAGAAGTTCATTGTTGCAAATTTGTATGTTCACAAGCCACAAGCAACTGACTGCAGAGGTGCATATAATGTTTGATTATTTTAAAAGAGGAGGATTTTGTGCGTGTGTGCATTGCCTGTTACCATGGGGTTTACACTGATCTGTCCTCCTGTCAGAATCCACACTTCCTGTTTTGTGAGCAAGCAGGGGGAGTACTGACAGCTGTGTGTGTGCACTTTTGGATGGCTCTTCTCTTTGAGGACCAGTCAGAGTTTTAGAGCTTGGGAGCGGAGACAGCTTGGCTCACCCTCACTTTTGGGAATTTCATTAAAGGTTTGTTGGAGTTTTAGGGTTCAGCTTAGAATCAGGTATAGGTTAGAGTCGCAATCAGGAAATTGATTGATTGACTATTCAAGTTCATAACGAGGCTCATAAGGGGCTCAGGAATGCATTGTGCCAGTCAAGGTCCTCACAGTGATAGAAATATACAAATATATGTGTGTGTTTGTGTGCTCCGTCGTATGCAGCAGGTGGAGCTCTGGTTCCAGTGCTGGATGTCACACGTAAGCCTGCATCTCCTTGAGTGAACACACTAAGAGAATTTACCCTCAATGAAGTAAAATCCGTTTTTTGGGGTAAAGAGGACACGTGTGTTGGTTAAATGAATACAAAACAGCACAAGTGTCCTAACATGTTACAAAACAATTGTGCTTGTGTGTAGGAGGGAGGCACTGAGAAACTTACCTGTTTCTCAATTACACAGACTTCAGCAAAACAAACTGTGTTCTCAACATTTCATGAGAAAAGACTCACCTGGAGGTTTAAACCTGAAATTTGCAAGAGAGTCCTGAAAGAACAAAATATTAATGTGGCATGCTTTTTCATTGGTTGGAGAAACTGGAGCTCCCGGAGAAAGCCTTGCAAGCACAGAGAGAACATGCAACCTCCACACACGGAGCTGCAATGTTACCTCTTGCTGTGAGGAAAAAGTGCTAGCCACTGAACCCCCTGCTCTTGTTCTGTGGCCACGTCAGTGTCAAACGGGTCTTCGTGTTATCCACACTGACTGCATGATGTCGAGATCAGGGTTCTGTGTCCTGTTGCTATGTTTCTGAACAGAATTTGGAAACCATCCTTTCTTTTAGTTCAGGCCAGAGTTTAGGAAGTGCAAGCATTTGCATAGATTGCCACACATTTCCTGCTGCAAAGTTATACTGTTTAATTAACTCTATTTAATTACTGAGATCTATAGCAATTATGGCAATATGTAAAACTAACAAGCGCAAATTACTCAAGTTATTCATGTTAATATGCGACAATAGGTAGACAGATCGGAGATAGATCAAACTTCCTCTCCACTCTCTTTCCATCACAATCATCTTTTCTGTGCTCTCCTCATTAGTTTCCATGGTAACGGAGTGTTGCTGAGCTGGTCGTCAGGCTGCCCACTCAGCCCGCACGGCTTTCAAATACACACACACATGCACACACACACTTATGTAGTACACAAACTCATTCACCTACAGATACTTATACACACACACACACACAAACACACACACACACACACATATGTATATATATCAGTGACACAGTTACATATAGAAGAACAAACACTGTGTTACATTCATACTAAGAGCACAAATAGTAGCTCTTCAGTAATCAAATGCTTGCAGGCATGCAGGTCCCCAACATGCACTCAGACACATACATATTCCAATTAATATGATCTTCAAAAGAAAAGGAATCCAAGAACGCTCACATATACAAAACTTGTGCTGGTGTGCTGTGTATCGGTTAGCTAGCCCACTCAGAGCGCTGCAGAGACAAAGACAGAAACAGAAATACCAAAGTAGGTTAGAGCAAAGCATTCTGGGATAGCAGGATACCCCCTGGGCTTCTGCAAGAGGCTCTCTTTCTTTCTCCTTCTTACTGCTTCTAGCTCTGACTGACTCTCTGTTCTTTCCTTTACTTTTTCTCCCACATGTTTTACTTCTTGCTCTATTTCTTCTCTTTTTCTCCTCATTCATCTCATTTCTTTGTGTTTCTGCTGTTTGACTTGCTTTTGTCTGTCTTCATGAAGTTGTGCTTGTATGCACGAGTGTGAGATGAACATATCTTAATGACAGAAGTAAAAACAGATGTACTGAGTTGAATAAATATATTTTATCAGGTATTTTTATTACATTTTTGATTGGCTATTATTTCTATGACTGTATTATAATGAGATTAGTGTTCCGCTTTTGACCACTACTCGGAGTCGAGACAAACATATTGCTCTGTGTGATGGAAGGTACAAAGCCATGCATGCATAAGTGTTGAAACTCTAATATTTCATGATTGGGAACTTCCTAAAAACAAAGTTTGCTACTTTCTAATTTTGAGTTATTTTTTTTTAAATAGAAGGAACTACACAAGATGGCAGGGTACACAAGACTGTGCCTCATTTCTTAGAAGTATGATTGTGAAAATCTAATTTGCAAACCTTGTCAAGCTGACAAGTTTGTTGCAAAAAATCAGATTGCTGAAGATGTTTGTAGAAGTAGTCATAATTTACTAGTTTTGGAAGCAGTGAGGGTGTTAACAGGTCAAAAAACGAGCAACTAAAACTGTTAAAACTGTTTAGGCTCTTTTTTATATATGGACACCAGCGTTTTTGGTAATTAGTGTGTAATGGACAATGCAAGACGATTAATCTTAGAACTGCAGTACAATACAGTTATTCTGACCAAATGCTTGAATACAAGTCATGAAGAAAAGAACAAGGTTGGCACATAAATCAAAGTTGATTGTTAAAAGCTGATTTCCACATATAAACTTCTATTATAAAGGGCTAATTTTCTGACCATTTCTTTGGATACTCGGGTACAAGGAGAGCCGAACTGTCATCTGATCACTACCTGGTGGTGAGTTGGATCGGATGGCTGAGAGGCCTGGCACACCCAAAACTACAGTGAGTTTGAGCGGTAGTTAGTGTGTCTGGCAGAGTCCTGGAGATCTTCAACAGCAGTTTCCACACCAGATGGTAAAAAATGACGGTAAAGTGAGCTGTCAAGCTAACAAGGAATCTTTTCTTATTTAGCTTGTGGGACTCTGAAGGCAGCTGACATGTACCAGCAAGCCAAGGAAAGTGCTGAATTGGCAAATGTTGAACAAAAACCTGGGTATAGTAGGAGTTTGGTGAGGCTGTAAAACGAGGCTTTGGATCAGCCTCAAAGAGATTTTGGCAAACACTCAAGAAGACTGAGGAAGGGGAGTGGCTAATGCTCACACTGTGTACAGCGGGGAAGCAGTGCTGTTGGTGTTGCGGTTGCTGAGCGCACCTTTGATTTGGCAGGCTGGGTTGTTTGTTCCCCTTTTTAAAAATACGAATTAAAGGGTATGCTGAAGTTTCACACTTGGCACCACTGGCTAGGTCTGTACAAGAATACTGAAGTTGAGGGTCCTCCATGGACAGTCTCAAGACAACGCAGTATTACGCAAAACACGTAACACACAGTACGTCCACTGTGTCTATTTCACACTTTGCCTCCCCAAAGCATGATATGGACACGCATGCAGAAGTTGCAGTAACAGCAGAGATATTTTATTTCAAGCGACATGAAAATAATCACAGCAAAGCGTTTCAAGAGACATTATTAACACATTTATATGTAAATACATATTAGCCACCTAGCTTAATCGCTGCTCGCATAGAAGGACCCTGGAATGTACTTCAGGCCTTCCTTGGTCACTACAAATTTCTTTGCTTTAAATATGTTATCTCCCCCAGCTGGTACTGCAACCTCTGCATGCGTGTCCGTTTTGACGCTTTGGAGAGGCAAATGTGAAATGAACACGGTGGACGGGCGTGTGTATTACACGCTTTTCCCGTGATATCGTTATGGTAATACTCTCGGTTTACCAAACAATATAAGTCCCTGCCACCAGCCACAGGAAGCCATAGGTGTGTAATGTAGGAATGGATGCCTCTTAGTTGAGGCATTTCAGATATTTCCTGGTAGCTCAAGGATCGAGGCAGGTTTTAGTCATAAATGCTGACTGCTGTTTGTTGCTGTGTTCACTGAGGTGTATTATGACCTGATGGCTTTTCATAATTTACTGCGTGTTTTGCTTGTTTCTGTGCATCTTAATAAAGATGCACTCTGAGTCTTATCTTTAAAATCTGTCTCTATTTCCTTCCTAAAATGACCTTGATCTGTTGTATTTGCGATGATGATGAGGGTTGCTGATCTCTGTTTTCAGATTGGTGTTTTTAAAGTAATTTCTGTGACTAATGAAACGAGTTTGGGCACGCTTTTGGTTCCCAGTGATTTTTAGAGTGGAACAAATGAAACTTAGACAGGAAAGATGTTTTGCCTAATTAAAGTCGAGTGATGATTCTGTTATTCAACTTTATTTGCCTTCACGACCATTAGCATGTGTCGGCATATATCAACATTTAGCAGGAGCTTATTAAAGCGAAAAAAATCCCACCTGTCACTTCCTGGTAGCACAGCATTCAGAAACAAAAGAAAACATAGTTAACTTTGCACCTTAAATAATCCTGTCATAAACATTGAATCATCCGTACATTTGCAAATTGCGCTTCGCCCCTTGGTTCAGTCAGTTAATTTCATTCATTCGGCCCTTTTCTTTCTTTGTTTTAATTAACATATTGCTTGAAAAAAACGAGAGAAGCAAACAAAGTGATGGCCTGAGAGAGAGGAAAGATGGAAAAGGGAGAAAGGGGGAAAAAAGGGGGGTTGGCAAATCTGTTTGGAAATCCAGAGAGTAGTTGAAGTCTTGCTGGCTTGGTCCCCAGTGTTTGACTGTGCCCACTATAACACTTTGAATTGCAATGAAAGTCTTCAGGGACTTTTTTCTCTGGCTAAAGGAGGCTTAATTGGTACCAGCTTTTATTGTTGTAGGCCATTGATAAACAATACTCCCACCCCCCGGCTATAAAGCAACTTGTCACATTGTTTACTGTATATTTGCAGATGAACCAGGAGACTTACACGTGTGTGTGTGTGTGTGTGTGTGTGTGTGTGTGTGTGTGTGTGTGTGTGTGTGTGTGTGTGTGTGTGTGTACTAGATGGTCGGTAATGCCAGAAGCTGAAAAGACAATGAAAGATACCAGGTTCAACTTCAGAGATGAAAGGTACAACTGAGGGTGATGTGAAAAAAGAGCAAAGAAAAGAAGTAAAAGGGTGAAGGGAAAAGGGTGAAGATGAAGAGGAAGAGGAAAGGTAGTTAAGGAGACAGGAGGTGCCACAAAGAAGTCAAACAAAAAAAAATATGGGATGAGAGCAGAACAAAAGGAGAGATGAAAGAAGACTAGAAGAAAGAAGAAAGTGAGGGAGGGGGGAAGTGAGGAAAGGAAATGTAGCGAAAGGAAAAGAAATGGCAGGTGAGGTGAGAGAAGGAAAGGAGGAAAGGCACATGAAGAGGAGAGGAGAAGTTTCAGGAAATAAAGACATGAAAGGAAAAGACAAAGTGATAAGGGGAGAGAAAAGTGAACAGGAGAAGAAGAAATCGGACATGAAAGGAAATGAAAATACAAATACGTAAAGAAGAAAAAGGGCAACATGGAAGAAACGATATGAGAGTGGAGGAATCACAGGGAATATGGGAACATTGTGAGTTTCACCGCCTCGGGCAAAACTCCATGCATCCCTCCTCACGTGCCTCTTTGCCCACCCTCTTCCTCCTCCTTTTGTCTTCCTCATGTCTCCGCCTTTCTTCACTCCACCTCTTCCCCCAGCTCCCACATGCATGCAGATGATGGCATGTAAGGATTGTTGCCCCTCTGTGTCTCCTCGTCTCATTTTATCAGCACACTAAAGCCACACAGGCCTCACATTTATGTGTGTCAGGGTCTTTATGTAGATCGTGTTGTCATTCGTGCGCGTGGATCCCTTTCTCTGTGTGAGCGTCCCAGAAAAGACCGACCTCGGGGAGTTATGCTCTACTTTCCCTCCTTTATTAATTCACCCTTCGCTCTCACTCTTGTTTGCCAGGCTGGACGGGGTGGAGGGAGAGAGAGAGAGAAGGAGGGCGTAAGAGAAAAAGGCAGGACAAACAGAACAGGTTCAAAGCAGAGTCGAGACAGACAGTAAACACTCGCTTATTTGGTTCCCTGGCACTTGTATTTTTTTTTCTTTTTAAATAAAAGTAGAGATAAAAACATTAATGCAAGTTGTACTTTACGTCTGAACATATGACGCTGAACATTTTCCTTCTTTTAAAGGCAACCCATTTTCACCACCAACAATCGTTACACAAATCCTTGGAAAACTGCAGGTCTTTGTCCAACAGGAGGCAGTGGATTTGTTTTCTTTTTTTTCATTCCACAGATAAGAACAGGGTGAAGCAGCCAACAGACTGTGGGTGGGCAGGGGAGTCAGCACTGGAAAGAAAAAGACTGTATGAGCTTTTCAGTACTGATGGTGAAAACCACTGAATAGTTTCCTTCCATTTTTTTTGTCTGTGCATGCATTTGTTCAGTGTAAAATCTCCACTCCAGAGGTTGATGACAGTTTTGCAAATGCTGCCATAGACTGCTGAATTAAAGTTCTCATCCAAAGAAGAAGCTTGGCCCACTGGAGCCAGTTGTACATTCTTTGTTTTGTTTGATAGCCAGGCAAAGCTTGTGGTTTGTTCGGGAAATCAGTTACTAACGAGCCACAACCTGTTGTCAACTGTGTCAACACATGCCTGTACTTCATTTTTATAGCATTTCCATGTAACCATCCATGT
Source organism: Pelmatolapia mariae (assembly GCF_036321145.2). Taxonomy (NCBI): domain Eukaryota; kingdom Metazoa; phylum Chordata; class Actinopteri; order Cichliformes; family Cichlidae; genus Pelmatolapia; species Pelmatolapia mariae. The sequence goes on along the minus strand of NC_086242.1, from coordinate 32,208,592 downwards.
TATTAATTGCTTACTTAATATCAAAAGGTTCAAACTGACCAGCTGGTCTATGTGGATTTTACATGTTCTACCTGTGTTTATGGGTTCTCTCCAGCTTCCCACCACATACTAAGGACATGCTCATGAGATTGTTTCTAAATTGGCCGTGGGTTTCTATGTGAGTGTCAGTGATCGTCTGTCTCTTTGTGTTAGCCCTGCAGTTGGCTGGCACCCTGTCCAGAGTGTACCTCACCTCTCAGCCCAATGTCAGCCGAGATTTTAGAAACATTCTCCACATGACCCTGAATGGGATAAGTCATTTAGGAGATGGATGGCTTTCATTGTGAGATTTTTTGACATCACAAAACATTATTTATATCAAAGCCTCCTTAATGTAAAGTCGGCATTGTAAGACACAGTTGGAAAGCAATCATATAATCCTTGGAGTAAGAATGGGCTGAATGGATATCACTGTGGAATAAAAACCAATTAAAAAAAGTTTTTTAAAAAATCAAGACAAGACAAGGGCTAGCCCATGCCTGTTTCAACATGGAAGTGGCATAAAAGAATGCCAGAAAACACAAAAATTGATCGATTGCACTGATATCCAACCTGAAATCCCAGCATTAAAAACTGCTATGACCCTTAAAATGCTTATTCTTGACACAAGTGGTACATTCAAAAGGAGACTGCTGCTCAAAGAAAGACGAATGATCTGAGAATTTCACATTTCTACTCCTTTTTCGCAATGGTTACATTAATGCTTAATACCACCAACAGAAATAAAAAATGATATTTATTAATAATTGAAAGGTTTGATTTTTTTTTAAGTTTCCGTCAAGATGTTGCATGTAGAGGACTTGCAAACCTTATGCAACTGTTTCAGCAAACATGATATATAGGCTTGAAATGCTATCACAAGCCCCTGGATTCATCACAAAAAATCACTCTGTGCCAAAGAATGACCAAAGCTCTTGCTGGGTGACCATGTATCGCTTAAAGTACCAGCTGATGCAATTTTGCATTACTCTCTTTGCAAGTCAAAAGTATCTGATGCAACCTGTAAGAAGTGTTGCCTTCTACTTTAGTTGCGTTCCGATGCAGACGACACTTCTAATTTTAAAGCAGAGTGCACTTTCTTTGAACTTTAAACTAGCTCGTGTTTAAACTCACGTGATGCTGTTGAACTTCTAGTATGCATTAATAAACACGGTAATATAAATGAAACAAAACAACACTATACTGATCACACACTGATCAGTCACGCAATGAAGAATGCCGATAATGTGTGACTGATAAAATCAATCATAAAATATTGAGTAGACTGCCATAATAGCCCCAAAACAGCTCTGACCATGGACATTTGACATCTGAGGTTGTCATTTGGCCTCCATGAGATGAGAATCCTGGAGATACATCATTAGATTAGGATTTGAAAGTTGGAGACTTGTACCTCGAGCCATTACTGAGCAGTTTTTGTGCTGTCGAAGGGCACATTGTCCTACAGGGTCAAGCAAATGCTGTTGGGGAATGTAGATGTAGTGTGTGCTTTGTTTACATTATTGTAGGTGATACATTACTTTTAGATAAATGCCAAAAGAAGGCTTGAGTTGAGGCTGATCTGTATACTCAAAATTCAATCAAGTCTCAATGTTATCAAGTCTTTAAGTGATGACATATGAACCCTGCTTCTGGATCCAAACTACTCTGAGTTTATTAAGGCTGTTGTGCTTTTAACATGTTGTAATTCTTTGTATCTTGTTCTATTTAATCTGAACAAGCCCCTAAAAAAATGCAGTGATCACTGTCGGCCTCTCTGGTTTTTTATTACCACTATTCATTTTAAAGCTCAGTTTTTAAAACATTACGATGTAAATACATGCAGCAGTATATTAATGACTAACCTCATATTGTGGATGGATTATCTCAGTTGTTCTCCTGACTGAAGTTTGGTCCGTTTACAGCATCCTGCCATGCGATTGCATTTGTCCCTAACCATCGGGAACTCTCACGTTAACTTTTATCAAGTGGAAAAAAGCAAGCGTTCACCTTCCAGTGTGTGTGTTTATATTATGCTAACAAAGGTGTGTCAGTAGCACATCACATAGCACATCATTATATACCAGCTAGTTCAACTTCAGTAATCCTACAAAACCTCACTGCTGTTTAGTTTTCTGTTTTCATTTATGTTGGAAGTGATAGCAGAGCAGTATGCATTCGTTTTTTAGAAGTCCCTCAGTCACAACATGGTTTATTATGTTTAGGTGGAAACTAGCGAGCTAACTTCCTGCTCACTTGCTAACTAACGCCGTTAAATTTCATAAATTCTGTTTTCATGGATGCCTGGATGTTAAATATATTGGACCCGGAAACGGCGAATGACATCAGACTTAAAGACCAGATAGTTGGAAATCTTAAAAGATGTTTTTTTTTGGTATATATAGCCTCTTAAACTAATATTTGGCATATCTCAGCACAGTATGCAGTGCATACAAAAAACAAATCTGAGGAAGCTGATGGAGGTCAAAAGAAGATGTGGTGGGCCTCAAAAACTACAGCAATCTACAGCAGATGACAAAAAAAAAGCAAAGATAAAATGGAACGATAAGGAATCTAACATCCAAAGAAGAGCTTTGAATGTCCTTCAAGAATCCTAGAGAACTGTTTCTAAAAACTACTACAATAAAGCTTGCCTAAGAGAGTTCAAGCTTTGTTGAACAATAAAGATAATCATACCTAATATTGACTTGTTGACTTGTTTTATAGCTGGTATTTCCATATATGTTTGCACATTTCAGTAAATCACTGCACATATTTCCCATTTCCTAGCAAAATGAGGGTTAAGACTTCGTGCACATTCATGTAATATTTGATGTGATTTGTGTTTTTCAGTAAGCAGCAAGGAGATATCTGTGTGATTCATGTCAAAAGTTGATTTACTTATTTATTTTTTATGGATTTATAAGTTTGTACATGGCTATTCATGCTTTATTATTGCCAATGACCAGTTTCCTGGGGAAACCTTTAGTTTTGTTGCTTTAAGCATCTGAACCCATCTTAATCTACTGACAGGGGAACTTGTTGAACAACTACTTTGGTACCTAAACTTGGCTAAATTGAAATGTTGATATTGTACAGTCAGGTCCATAAATATTGGGACATCGACACAATTCTAACATTTTTGGCTCTATGCACAACCACAATGGATTCCAAATGAAACGAACAAGACATGCTTTAACTGCAGACTGTCAGCTTTTATTTGAGGGTATTTACATCCAAATCAGGTGAACAGTATAGGAATTATGACAGTTTGTATATGTGCCTCCCACTTCTTAAGGGACCAAAAGTAATAGGACAATTGGCTTCTCAGCTGTTCCATGGCCAGGTGTGTGTTATTCCCTCATTACCCCAATTACAATGAACAAATAAAAGGTCCAGAGTTCATTTCAAGTGTGCTGTTTGCTTTTTGAACCTGTTGCTGTCAACTGCCAGGATGAGATCCAAAGAGCTGTCACTACCAGTGAAGCAAGCCATCATTAGGCTGAAAAAAACAAAACAAACCCATCAGAGAGATTGCAAAAACATCAGGCATGGCCAAAACAACTGTTTAGAACATTCCCAAAAAGAAGGAACGCACTGGTGAGCTCAGCAACACCAAAAAACTAGGAAGACCACGGGACACAACTGTGGTGGATGACCAAAGAATCCTTTCCCTGGTGAAGAAAACACCCTTCACAACAGTTGGCCAGATCAAGAACACTCTCTAGGAGGCAGGTGTATGTGCGTCAGAGTCAACAATCAAGAGAAGACTCCACCAGTGTGAATACAGAGGGTTCACCACAAGATGTAAACCTTTGGTGAGCCCCAAAAACAGGCAGGCCAGATTAGAGTTTGTCAAACAACATCTGAAAAAGCCGTCGCAGTTCTGGAACAACATCCTATGGACAGATGAGACCAACATCAACTTGTACCAGAGTGATGGGAAGAGAAGAGTATGGAGAAGGAAAGGAACTGCTCATGATCCTAAGCATACCACCTCATCAGTGAAGCATTGTGGTGGAAGTGTCATGGTGTGGGCATGTATGGCTGCCAGTGGAACTGGTTCTCTTGTATTTATTGATGATGTGACTGCTGACAAAAGCAGCACAATGAATTCTGAAGTGTTTCGGGCAATATTATCTGCTCATATTCAGACAAATGCTTCAAAACTCATTGGACGGCGCTTCACAGTGCAGATGGACAACGACCCAAAGCATACTGCAAAAGCAACCAAAGAGTTTTTGAAGGGAAAGAAGTGGACTGTTTTGCAATGGCCAAGTCAATCACCTGACCTGAATCCGATTGAGCATGTATTTCACTTGCTGAAGACAAAACTGAAGGGAAAATGCCCCAAGAACAAGCAGGAACTGAAGACTGTTGCAGTAGAGGCCTGGCAGAGCATCACCAGGGATGAAACCCGGCGTCTGGTGATGTCTATGTGTTCCAGACTTCAGGCTGTGATTGACTGTAAAGGATTTGCAACCAAGTATTAAAAAATGAATGTTTGATTTATGGTTCTTATTCTGTCCCATTACTTTTGGTCCCTCAAGAAGTGGGAGGCACATTTGCAAACTGTTGTAATTCCTACACCGTTCACCTGATTTGGATGTAAATACCCTCAAATAAAAGCTGACACTCTGCAGTTAAAGCATGTCTTGTTCGTTTCATTTGGAATCCATTGTGGTTGTGTATAGAGCCAAAAATGTTAGAATTGTGTCGATGTCCCAATATTTATGGACCTGACTGTATGTCTGTTATACCTATCACACAAGATTCCCAAAAAGTTCCAGAGAAGGAGAAAATAATCCGTAGAATAAAGTGAAAAGTTTCACCAGTAATTTAAAAATATTTAGTTGATAATTGAAGCTCTCAAACATCAGCATGCTTTAGACAGTACAGCCACAGTAGTCACAGTACAGAAACAACAACCAAAAATGTCTGATAAGAGAGAGGGGAAGTACGCCAAATGCAATATAACCCTGCAGAACTGTTTGTATTTGGAGATTTTATTTAAGATGATTGAAAAAGAGAGTACAGTTCTACAGTGAGACTGCACTGTCTCTAGATGGGACCAAACATTTCTGTCAATATACAGTACAGCTGTGTTTGTGTGTGCTGGTATCTGAGCTAACCTACTCTGTCTCTAATTATAATCATACGTTTGACACAGCCTTTGTCTCCATAACAGACCTCACAATCACTCATGCTTTTTATTCCCATGGTAACAAGCATCCCCATTATTGGATGTCATTTGCATTACTTGGACAGACAAATTGACACACAGACAGACTGCCTCTGTTGCTGCTCTCTCATTGGTTAAATGTACTTCACTACCAATGGAAATTTTAATTTTACTTTGCTTAGCAATAATAACAGTTCACTTGTGATAATGAAGTGAGTTTAAAAAAGGAAGAGTGATATACAAGTTTGTACCATATTGAGGGGGCAGTGGCTGGGGCCATGTACCATAAAATCTTGGTAGAGCACCTCTTTCCCTCAGCCTAAACATGAGTCGGGGATAGATCGTCCACCATGACAGTGACCCAAGACATACCATCAAGCCACCAAATGAGTGGCTAGAGAAGAAGCACATTAAGGTCATGGAGTGGCCTAGCTAGTCTTCAGACATCAGTACTATAGAAAGTCTGCAGAGGAAGCTAAAGCTTAAAGTTGCCAAGCAGCAGCCAAGAAACCCAAAGGATTTGGGCCAAAAATGGCTCCTGAGATGTGTGCAAACCTAGTGACCACCAACAACAAACAGCTTTACCATGTGCTTACCAACAAGGGTTTATCCACCAAGTTCTAAGTCATGTTTTGCTTGGGGATAAAATACTTATTTCACTCAATGACACGCCAACCAAGTTATGACTTTTGTTGATTTTTGCTCCCTCTCCATAAAATTAAGAGACTGTTCATTTCTTTGTAAGTTAGCCAACCTACAAATTCAGCAAAGGATCAAATAATTATTTCCCCCACTATAATCTTCATTAATAGTTTTGCATTATGGATTTAATGTATCTTTTAAAATATAGCAAGAAAGAGTGTTCAAAATATGTTTGGTTTTTTTTGTTTGTTTGTTTTTTTTGTTTGTTTTTTTTGCCTGTCCTGTTTGGCTCTTTTGCCATCAGAATTATTGTCTAAAGGCAAAGAAAGATGCCCAACGGATTTACTTTACCAAATGGACCATCCCAGCCTTGCCGTAATGGTCTATTTGATTCACCTTTTATTGTTTATTTTATTTTCACTTGCTGAATACGGGACAGACTTGACTGGGGGAAAGAAAAACAGCTGAGAAGAGGGAGGGGGAAAAAGGGCAAAAAACAAAAACCAACAGAATAAGTAGACAAAAAATACATATATCGATCACCTGGATCACCTGTTGAGAAAGAAAAAAGAAAACAAGCAGAAGAAAACGAGAGTAATAGAATAAACAACATCACAGTGATATATGGGAATATGACAGTAAATACTAAATATTAAACATTATTGTGCAGCACGTAAGATCGACAGCGCACAGTGTGCTTTGAGGTAGGAGCCAAAAAGGGTGTAATTTGTGTGTGTGATCACCCATGTGTACACCTGTGAGCATGAACGCGCTTGTTTTTAAAAGGTTCCTTCATGTAATGATCTGCTAGAGGGTGTGGGGGGCCACTGCCCCGTCCTCCAGGGCATGAAGCAGGTATGGAGGAGATCAAAACTCCAGACATCCAGAGGCCCCCAGAACACAAGACAAAATATGTTTGTTTGTGTGGAGCAGTAGACTCCATGAACTCATGAATTATTTAAATATATTAATTTAGGTAACAGCAGCACAGAAAATCAGAGGCACGTTGTACAATTTGGCTCAAAATTGAATTTAACTGACATTTGCGATTTTTTATATAAAGCTGGCGATGGAAAGAAGAGCCCCTTTGAAAGCTCACGGTCTAATAGCATAATATAAAGCCTGAAAAACAGATTATACGGCAACTTGGACCACAATTACATTCATAGCATTTAGATAAACTATGTTTACGTGCATTGTGGCTGGGTAATTAGGGTCTGTATGCTCAATAGCAGAAAGAATATTATATCCTAAGAAGTATGCAAACAGAAGGCTCATGAAAGAAATCAAAAGCTACAGGAGTAGAAGAAAACATCAGTATTTATAACCCTTCATTTCAGTCTTTACTAAAGACTGCTGTTGTCTTCCATCAGTGCCACAACACTTACTTTGTTATACCAGAGATCTGACAAAACACCATCCCAGCATTGTCACATTGAGATTTTATGCGCAGCCTAAATGATTGTGTTAATGGAGATAAAAGATCTACTATGTTTTTTTAAGTGACAACTGAAATAGCATTTTGAGTTAGAGCAAACACAAAGTGTACCATAGATCCGTGTCATTCAGGGGGTTTTAAATAATATGTGATATTAAAATTCAGTATATTAGTTTATTGAATATAATACATTATTTGTGTTTTTTATTGTAATTGTGGCATTTTTCATACACATATAGAAGAAAATCTTTTCTGTATGTAATACAGAAAAGGTTGCAATGTGGAAAGGAAACAGTTTTACTTTATCATTGTTGGGTTTTTCTTCATTTTTTGTTTTCAATCCACTTTCAGGACTTGAGTATGACAAATGAGATAATACTACATAGGCAAATATTAGCAGCTTGTTATACAAACAAATTGTTATCTAAAACATAAGAACACAGTATATAAATGATGTGTCATGTAAAGATAGTGCATATACTTTTAAATGCTGATAAAATAAGCTAACAACAGTTATTATTTTTGTCATTTTTGCTAATTAAATCCAAGATAATGGCTTCAGCTGCTTTTGTCTGCCTCGGTCTGACATTTTTTAAACACTTTTTCAAAAACTTCTAAGAATGTAGGGCGATAAATCTGCAATTTTTATCACTAATTTAAAACATTGTGTTGTGGTACACATGTCCATCCCTGCTTGATTCATTCTCTCTACAGCGCACACAGGCGCAGGCTTGATAATTTGGTACTATGAGGCGTCCTGGTTTAAATGTGGCCACCTTCATCTGGCCACTGTCATCTTTGGCTTTGAGGGTCCAACTGTGGACTCTTGGACTGAAATCTGTTGGACACTCTTGGTCATATCCAATGACCAGATTCTCACATAAAAGCCTTGTCATCTTTTAAAAGATCCAAGTGGTCCTAACATTATTTCTAGGGAGCGATATAAAAATAGCAGCTGAAGGTGATCCTGAAATGCATGAGATGATGACACTGAAGGGGAAATTAGCAAAAGTTAAACTTTAAAGAAAATAACATTTGTATTTGTTGATTCCCCAAACTTTTTGAATTAATTAGAGCATGACTGTCATGTTTCAGCCAGGATCCTCTTATTTGTGTGCCCATAGAGCATGAGCATTGCTGTGGTCTCTGGAGAGCATGTTTATTATAGACTTCTGTTCAATAAGCAAGCTGATTTCCTGTTGGTCCTCTGATCATTTGTGTTTGTGTGGCTCAGAATAAGGGGTCATCTGCGCTTTATGGGCCAATATGAGCTGTAGTGGAACATATGACCATGACACTAAAATTGTTGTGTTGCCCAACACTGCCCCCGTAGGTTTCATTTGGCAGGTGTAGAGGTATGTCTTAGTGAACAATTAGCTACTTCACTTCAAAAACTATTTTCTTTTTTTCTGTTCACATAGGAAAACTGTATGAAGACGACACAAGAAGAATCAGCTTTGACAGACAGACGGGGAGCTTAACAAAAACTGAGAAACGGCTCAACAGAACGACAAACACAAACATGTTCAGCAGAGTGTGGTACCCGTAAAGCCTTGTGGAGGCCCAGTGGGTGGAGTTATAAGGAAGCAGAGATGAAGCTGACCAACCACAGGCCATCACCCGGGGATATAAGCTCCACCCACCACTAATATCCAGGGTGACTGATAGACAGACCAACACCTCTTGCAGCGGCACCTGAAACATCATTGGCCCATAGTACAGGTAGGAATTGCATTTGTCAGTGCAGCAGCTTTTCATCTTTGTCCTTGATTGGGTCGAACTGGTCGGAGAGGAGGAGCACACAGGTTGCTTAGGCAACTCTAAAAGAGAAGCAGCCGGTGGATGACATTTATTTTGTCACATGAGCCATTGTATTGTCATCAGAACTTTTAAACAAAGACCATGATGTACAGCAACTTCCAGCCAAGTCAAGTTGGAGGCATATCATTATTAAGGTCTATAATCAAGATTGCCTTTATGAATACACATTCAGAGGGTTTACGGGAAGGTGCAAACCACTGGTTACACCCAAGAACATGTAGGCCAGATTACACTTTGCCAGAAAACATCTAAAGCAAGGCTGCCCAGCTTTTCAAAAATTTCTAGACTAATGAAACCAAGATAAAGTTCGTACCAGAAAGATGGGAAGAGAAAAGTACAGAAAAAGGAAGAAACATGATCTGAAGCATACCACACCATCTGTCAAATTTCATGGAGGCAATGTTATGACACAGGCATGTATGCCTGCCAGTGGAAACAGGCCACTAGATTTTAATTGATGATGGTGATAGAAGTAGTAGGATGAACATTAAAGTGCACAGGGCTGTACCCTTTGCTCAGATTCAGCCATATGCTTCAAAACTTAATACACTTGGGTTGCACTTCATAGTCCAACACAAGTTTCTCGGATGAAAAGAAATGAGATAAAACACCTTCCAGTTACTGAAGATAAAACTAAATGCAGAAAGACCTACAAAGAAGCAGCAACTGAAGGTTGCTGCAGTGAAGGCCTAGCAGAGTATCTAAAGGGAGTAGAGTTGGATGTGTCGAGACCGGTCTCAAGACCACTTTTACGTGGTCTTGGTCTTGTCTTGGTCTCAACAGACTTTGGTCTTGGTCTTGGTCTCGGATCCCTCGGTCTTGTCTTGGTCTCGCTGTCTCGGTCTTGGTCTTGTCTTGGTCTCAATACCCTCTGGTCTTGGTATTGTCTTAGTCTTGGTTTAGGCGGTCTTGACTACAAGTCTAAAAGGGAGGAAACAGCATTTGGTGATGTCCATGGCTTCTAGACTTCTTGTTACAAAAATAATTCCTATTTTTAAAATGATGTCCAATAACTTCCTCTAAATTTAAAAATGGGGCACTTGGGCAAAAATAGTTGTAATCCCTGAGCAGTTAAAGCAAAACTGCAAAAACTGTATTAATTTAAGGAACAATGAAACACAATAAAACTAATGAGTGTACTTAAAGTTGTAAAGTATACTTTTTTTTGCTGTTGTTGTTAACAAACAACACAATAGGTGACATATATGTTTTGCACGTAACCCTTATTGGGTTTACACTAAAATGTAAAGAGTTTATAATTCTCCAAATTTAGACCTTCATTTCAATGACACGACAGCTGCCATTTTAATAATATCAAACAAAATATCTGGATTATGTTACACATCTGATGAACAGACCTTTCAGTCATCAGTTCTCTAAGTAACGAGTGATTCATTCACACTTCTTCTCCTCGAGTCCTTCTGATATTCATTGGATTGGAGCAAATTGCTTAGATAGCTAAATAAGCCTCAGTTAAACAATCGGGATTGGTGCAGCTTAATGGATTCCTGGCTCCCAACAACATATTAAAAACAGAGTAAACCATTAAAATGTGACCTTTGTGTCATGATACCACCCTTGGTTCTGTGTGTATTTCTCAGTGGGTGTTTGTGTGGGTGTACAAGGGCCAACCTAAAGTTGAAGTTTCATTGTGTTTTTCTCCCTGTGACTTTCCTTTCTCTTCTTCTTCTTCTCGTCTCTGTCACTCCCTCGCTCTGTATTTTCTCTCCATCTGGTGTTGCCATGGGAACCCTGCCCACTAATCCCTGTTCACTGAATCAAGAAATGGAAGGTGTAGTTTTACTGGGGTGGTCCTATCAGAATCACTAGATGGCATCTCAGACCCATCTATCAATCCTGATCTAGGTGCTCATTGCAGTTTTGGAGATGTCAGCCACATGTTTAATCTGCACACAAAGAGAAATGTAAAAAGGTCAGTTTGGAGTTTCTGGAACTTTTACAATTTGTTGATGGACAGAAGCCAAATACAAGAATGTGTGCTTAAGTCAGATTAATGTTTCACCAGCTATATCAGGCTTACCAAAGTTTCAGCAGCTTAATACATTGACTGAGTGGCATCAGGCTCCGCATCTCACTCTTCAAATGACAGAGATTGATTTTACTTCTCAAAATGGCAACATAGCCCTTTACAAAATAAATAAATAAATAAATTGACTGCAATGGGGAAGTGGACAGGGCAGTGAGTGTCAGGCAAGTGTTAAAAATGCTAAATGTAATAGAAAAGTTAACACAAAACCAAAGGGGGGCAGTCATTTGTGCACGGCTTTCCACAATATTTCAATCAGGTTGAGGTCCGGGCTTTAACTGGACCGTTGTATCACCTAAATTCTTTTGTTTTTTCAGCCATTCTGTTTTAGATATGCTGCTGTGCTTGGGATCATTGTCCTGTTTCTTGATCCAAGTTTGGCCAAGCTTTAGCTGGCCTCATATTTGACTTGAGAGTACTTTGGTGTAAAGATGAGTTCATGGTCAACTCAGTGACTGCAAGGTGCCCAGAACCTGTGGCTGCAAAATAAGCCTAAATCATCACCACCGTGACAATTGGTATTAAGTGTTTGTGCTGATATGCAGTGTTTGGTTTCACCAAACTTTGTTTCTGTCTTTCCGAAATGCCTTGTTCCAGAAGTATTTGTGGTTTGCTCTGATGCAACTTTGCAAAAGAAGAGGCTTTCTCCTGGCAACGCTTCCAAACAAGCCATACCTGTTCAGTGCTTTTATAATGGTACCATCATGACTGTTAACATTTAACATGATGACTGAGCCCTGTAAAGTCCCTGTAAAGATGTAGTTTGGGTTTGTTTGTTTTTTTCAGGTTCTCTGAGCATTTCATGGTTAGGTGTGAATTTCTGGGAATATCAGTAACCAACAATTGCATTAATTGCTTATGTCTTTCCTCCTTGGAAATGGGTTAAACACACACTCAATGCTCCAGACAAGCAAACTGCCATAACTTATTTTTAATAAGGTGCTCACACTTGCTGCTGATCAATAATCAAGTCCTTTTGATTATCATCACCTTCCCATGGAACAGTAAGGCAGTAAGGCTGTACTTACTTTTCATACGCACTAGTGCAATGTCTTGGGTTTGTTTTTCAATACATAATGGCATAGGGTAATATGGCAGGATTGGTAGTTCAGCCAAGGTTTCATTTACCTAATTTTAAGACCCACTAAGGACCAGATTAGATTATGTCCTGTTACATAAAGCCTTAGAATTTAAAGAATGCACACTTTCCTTTAACAATGACTATATGTGTTGTATTTAGAGCTACATGGTAGTCATTACAAATGCCATCTAAGCTCTGAGATATGAGTGTGCATACATGTTAAATCCACATATGACTTGATGGCAATGCCCATGAAGGCAGTCTCTTGACTGCCTGAAGCCATTTTTTCATGCAAACTCAAATATATTTCTTGGTTTGAACTTTATTAGTTATTCCCTGCTACCTTGATAGTCTTGGAGTCACTGAGGTGGTGTAGTAACCACATCTCATTAGATCTCTATCTCTTCCCGGCTGGAGGTTTCTTCCTGTTAAAAGAGAGTTTTTCCTTCCCAGTGTTGCCAGGTGCTTCCTCAAAGGGCGTCATTGCCCTAAATTCAATAAGCTTAATTGAGAGAAGTAGTTGCTACAGAAAACCTTCTCTTTTTAGCTTATTTCACTCTCAAAATGATTTTCCAACATAATGTGATTCTCAAGAAATGTTTGAGGCATCACTCAAAAAACATTCAAAGAACATACTTGTCAAAGTCAAGAAGCGAAATCCTGCAGAGAGGAGTGCGATTAAAGGTGTGTAAATAACCTTTATATCAACTGTGCTTTAACCAGCCTGCTACATCTGCAGGCTCTGATATAATTAACTGCATCAGTGGCTGTTTTGGGGGGGGGGGGTTCAAAAGTGTACACAAACACACTCCTGTGTTATCCCTTGAGAACTACGTTTTTTCTTGCTGAGTCCTCAACAGACTCAGTGGGGGACTCACTGACATGAGGGAGCTGTAATTAATACAGAGAGAAGGGTGTACTTCGTGTACCATGATGCACATGCAAAAATGTTAATAATTTAGATTAGACTGTTTCTAGGTTTGATATGAAGGTGTGTGTATGCAAAATGATCTTAGCAGGACTCCTGTTTGTATTTTTTTCATCTGCGATTTGAAATGGCTCCCTTTATTTGCAACACATGCCATAATTTGGATGGTAGCGCAACAGAGAACAGTTGGGCAAGTCCACAGTTATTGAAGCAGTTGCAAATGAATCCCGTGAGACTGAATCTTCAGGCTGAGCTGAACTGAACTGAGTTAATGGCTTTTGTGAACAACTCCTGCGTGACTCACTCCTGGGGCCACATTACAGGAATATCCGAATGAGAAAATCCTTTCTTGATCCCACTTAAGAAAGCAATTTAGAGTTTCTCCGAGACAGAAAGAGTGTTGCTGAATGCAACGTCAATCAAGCTGTAATGTAACAATCGGCAAATCGCCCTCAATCTGCTGCAGAGGCACAAAATAATTTGATGTGATAGCGCGATTCATGACTGACTGTGCTTCGAATATAGCAACAAAAAAAAAAATACTGCGCATGTGCCTGTGTGTGCCAACAGATGAGCTGCTCTGAAAAGACAAGTCATGATTTGCTTCATTATTTTAAAGCTCATAAAGATGCGAGTATGAGAGGTTACTCATCATTATGATAGCTATCCTTAATAGATTTTTTGCAGTGTGTGATGTTAAAGGGCTGTTTAATTTAGAATAAATTCATTTAAACATTTTAGGAAGCTCACATTTGAATTGATTGATTTATCGCAGCAGCATCATTTTGCATCAAAGCTCCAAAAGCACATATACATACAGTGGATATCCAAACAGAACCTATAGGTCAGGGGTGGGCAACTCCAGGCCTCGAGGGCTGGTGTCCTGCAGGTTTTAGATATCACCCTGGGTCAACACACCTGAATCACATGATTAGTTCGAGAACTTTAGGACATGTTGAGGAGGTCATTTAGCCATTTGAATCAGCTGTGTTGGATCAAGGACACATCTAAAACCTGCAAGACACCGGCCCTCGAGGCCTGGACTTGCCCACCCCAGCTTTAGGTGGATACTAGCAGTGAATTCACAGGTGTCGAACTCCAGGCCTCGAGGGCCGGTGTCCTGCAGGTTTTCGTTGTGTCCTTGATCCAACAAGGCTGATTTAAATGGTTAAATTACCTCCTCGACATGTCTTGAAGTTCTCCAGAAGCCTGGTAATGAACTAATCATTTGATTCAGGTGTGTTGGCCCAGGGTTGATATCTAAAACCTGCAGGACACCGGCCCTCGAGGCCTGGACTTCGACACCCCTGGATTAGAGGGTTGAAGGCAATACTGTTTATATAAACTATGACTTCACCTATTGGTTTTGGGCTCTGCATTTTAAGGCTCTATTGGTGGCATATACTATATTATTTTTCTCTTTTTTTTTTTTTGGAGTTAGAAGTGGCCATATTTGGAAAAGAGGATGGAGTTCTAAGTTCTAAGCTATGGTTGGCTACTAAGATACAAAAATCTTCTTGGATAGGCTGAACCTCACATTCCATAAAAAGTACTCCAAAAGGCCTCAGTACTTTGGAGATGTCCCCTTTCAGTGGTTCAATCATGTGGTCATGAGATATCCACTCGTCCAGTATCCCCCCAAAAAACTACAACTGTTGTATGAAGGGGGAAATTGCCGAAAGAGAGCAATGTGTTTTTCATGTTTTTCATACTAGGTTTTGTTGCGTAGTCTCACATTTAATATGTGATTCTATATGAAAAAAAACAAACATTTTTTGAGCCACCCTCAAGTGGCTGCTATATGAACTGCAACTTCTGATGCCTGGCTTAATTTTTCAGCACTTGAGGTTGCCACTTGGCAGCGATGCAGGGCCGCAGCAGCGCTGACACATCAGAGGGTGAGATGGGAAAAGTTGCAGCTTAAATAGACTGCCAAATTGGCAGGATGTGTTCAGTGTATCACGTGAAGAGAATGAGGCACGTTTGTGTGTGTGACGCAGTGTCGCCGGCCTTTACTAACTTGCATGCGTCACTCCAAGTAATATGAGGATAGATATATCACTCTCTCCTTACAGCGACACAGGTTAATTGCACAGCACAGTCACATGAAACACTGCAAGTGTTCATGTGTGTTAAATGGCAACACTTACAGCAGCACAACTCATATGGCCGTGATTCGACTGAGGCAAGAACATGCTTAAGGTGTAGCCACTGTTATCACACTATGATTAAGATAATGTGACCATGCACTTAGCCTGAGCATTATCACATTAACATATTGTTGCTGCTGAGTAACATTAGAAAACACTTGCAGAGATGGGCTAAAACGAGAGCTATGCAGGTGAATAAATAATCAGCTGTAGAGATGTCCTGGAGTATAAATTAGAGTGAGAGAGTGAAAAGCAATCACGGCTACTTTCTAAACATGGATCATTTGGGGAATTCCCTCTTTGGCTAAAGTGTGGGGAGTTGGAGCCATTTGGAAAGCTCCCTGCTGGAAGTTTTTCTTTTTGTGGTCCACATATATTTGGGAGTTTGGCCAGATTCATTTTTAGAGAGTTTTATGAGCATCAGTGAAGAAAATAAAAATAGAGTCCTGCCAGTGACTTAAAATGTAGAATATCAACGATAATCACTTAGTTTGCTTAAGTTATTTTAACATCAGTTTGCAAGAAGTCAAAGAAAATAGCCATAAAATAAAGATAGCTAATTTAATCTACATGTCTCCTGACGGTCCAGACTCTTTTTATTAAACGGCATTTCAACAACACAGGGTCGTTTATCTCCACAGGTATTTTTCAAACCACTTTTTCAAACCACTTTGTTGCTTTTTTCTGAGATTTTTTAGATTAAGCTGGACCAGTTGTTCTCGAAGTGGTCCAAAAACTTCTGGAACTATTGCTAAGGGTTCTGCAAAATATTACAGTATGCCATAAATTAGCAAATTATGATGCATTAACAAAAATTGCACTCAGTGTTGTTAATCATTCGTGGCAAAGGAGCACACACTTTGTGTCTGTTGAGCCAATTCAATTTCTGATATGACCCCAACATTGTTCTTTTTGTAGAAATGATGGTAAGCAGCTGCTTTATCAGTGTTAGGATGATAAGGAGTCCTTGGTTATCTTTCTTGTCCGTAACGTTTCACCTGGCCAAGTTTAAAAACCACAACTGAGTTATTTATGATGAAATAATTTTGTCATGGGTTTTATCCGGGTTTTTAATGCTTTGTGTCTTGTTCTATTGAATATGAACAAGCCCCTAGAAAAGGCAGTGATCACTGTCAGCCTCTCTCGGTTTTTATTACAACTATTCATCAACAGCATGTTTTAAAGCTCATTTTTTAAAACCTTACAATGTAACTAAAGCCCAGCCCATGCAGCAGCAGTATATTAAATACTAACCTCGTATTGTGGATGGATTATCTCAGTTGTTCTCCTGACTGAAGCTTGGTCTGTTTACAGCATCCTGCCATGCGATTACATTTGTCCCTGACCATCGGGAACCCTCACGTTAACTTTTATCAAGCTGAAAAAAGTAAGCGTTCATCCTCCAGCTTCACTGTGTTTATGTTATGCTAACATAGCTGTGTCGCTATCGATCACGTAGCACATCATTATATACCAGCTAGCCCAACTTCAGTAACCCTACAAAAGTCACTGCTGTTTAGATTTCTGTCTTCATTTATGTCGGAAGTGATAGCAGAACTGTACATTTGAATTTTTCAGAAATCCCTCAGTCTGAACATGCTATATTATGTTTAGGTGGAAACTAGCGAGCTAGCACTCTGGTAACTTCTAACTCCATTAAATGTCATGAATTCTGTTTTCATGGATGCCTGGATATTAAACTTAAGTGTTACACCTGGTAGAGCAGCAACCCTGATCATTTTATTAAAGATGAAAGAATTTAGATTTTAACTCTCAGTGATGCTGCAGTGTTCGTTTGACTTTGGACCTGAAGAGGAGTTTGGACCTGGAAGCAGCTAATGGACGTCAGACTTAGAGACCGGATAGACAGTTATATTGATTTAAGTAGGAGTGTGTCTGTTCTACTAGACATGCGTGAGAACAACTTAAAAAAAAAAAGAGAGGCTCAAAGGAACCTCTTGTGTAGAGACAGTGTAGTGCTTGCGTTAGCTGTTGCATGGTTACATAAGCTTATATAGGTACATAGGGAGTTGTTAAATTATTAAGATTTGTGGTTTAGTAAAGGACTTTTATTAATTTATTTATTAATAAAAGTCTATTAATAAAAGTTTTGTCATTATATCTGGCCAATAAATTTGCCCTGTTACCTCATGAAATGGTAGCCTGTGACCCTTTTAAACTAATGTTACTGATATTTATTAGACTGACTTGAAGTCTATCTTGTCATTTAACTCTCGGAAGAAAGCAAATGTGCTCATTTCCTTTCATCTCCAGCTATCCTGTTTTGATCTGGTCAGCACATCGCATTATTGTTGTATTATTATTATCACAGTCTAAAGTCTAGAAATCAATGCATTCATCCATCCGTCTTCATCTGTTTGTTTGCTCCTCAGCTGTCTTCGCTTCCTATCCTCAGGTATCCTTTCCTTCCTCTGTAATGGCAGGAATGGTCGCCATAGAAACAGAGAGCCTATGGTGAAGTGAGAGAAAGACTGAGGAAGAAAAGAAAGACAAGCAATGCGAAAGATACAAAAGGAGGGTGGGCCAACTTTAAGGTCTGCACTTCATCCATCTTTGCCTCGCAGCAGTTCCCTACTCTTTCTTTTTTTTTTTTTTGGAACTTCTCCTGAAGCTTTCATCTGTTACTTCTATCCATCCCCCCAGCTTTGTTTCTAATCCTTCATCTGTCCCTCTGAGTCCTGGAGTTAAGAGCCACTTATACCTCTTGGGTCTGACAAACACAGTTTATGATACACATAACTAATGTGTGCTTTCCATGCAGCAAGACCACCCCACCTTGATTGTAAACAGGGGAGGATAGATTCTCGATAAAAAAAAAAAAAAGAAAAACTGTAAAAAGTGCTTGTTAGCTGCAGCATTTACTTGATGCTGCACTTGCTCTGAGCTGATTTAAAGTGACAAATCAAAGTACAGCACTTGTGTCTCCTGAGTGGAAGGCTGCATCATCATTAAATGGCTTTCGCTCGGCATGTTTCTTAAAATAAATGCTGTCAGTTTAAGGTCATTGTAAACTAAAATAACTACAGTGATGGAGGCTTTAAGAGACTCATACCAGAAAAAAATGTCTAAATGGTGAAATGCTTATGCCCCTGTGTGGAGGAACCTATGTGCTGGCGAAGGAAAAGAGTATGTATTTGTGTGTGTGTGTGTGTGTGTGTGTGTGTATGTGTGTACGGGTTCGTACTATCCTGGTGGGGACCAAAATCTGACTTTTACTATCCTGGTGGGGACTTTCTGCACCGTGGGGACCAAAATCCAGGTCCCCTCGGGGTTGAAAGCAATTTTCACACTCAAAATGCGGTTTTACTGTCAGGGTTACAATTAGGTTATGGTTAGGTTTAGGGTAAGGGTTAGGGTTAGGCATTCATTTTTAATGGTTAGGGTTAGGGTAAGGGGCTAGGGAAAGCATTATGTCAATGGGATGTCCCCACGAGGATAGCAAACCAGACATGTGTGTGTGTGTGTGTGTGTGTGTGTGTGTGTTTCACTGTTTTAATCTCATTCATATATTCATCAGCAGGCAGAATGCTGACGCAAGTGAGAAGGAGAGGAGGCATGGAGAGAGTGAGAGGCAGAAAGTGTGAGATAAAGTGCGAGGAGGAGAAACAAATCCAGAAATTCATCGTCCATCTAGCTATCTATCCAGCGCTAATGTGACTCTGTTTTTTGGTGTACACATTAAACATACAGAAGGGAGATGAATAGCAGAGGAACCAGCAGAAAGACAAACATAACAAAGGTGAAGTATCTCAGAAACATGTAGACATACGGAAAAGAGCTTCTCTTCTGTTTACAACAAATCCCTTTAACTAAATCTGGTCAGTGCGAGAGACATTTTTTGACAAAAGTCCAATTAAGTCCTCAGATGCAGACCTAAATAACATTGTTAGCACACACAGACAGATTCGCTTCAGCTTGAAGGCTGTGGGCCTCCTTCTCTCTGTTGTGTCTAACTCTGTTTGCTCTGTGCTGACAATGTGAAAAAAACACACAATGGAAAAAGTGCAAAAAATCACAAAACAGATAATAGGAAAACAAGGAAATTAGTGAAGAAACTGTGACTATGAAACAAGAGCAGACTACAATGACAGGATGAGTTCCTGATCTTTGACTGTGATCATGTCTGTCATTAACCACAGTCCATCAGGACCCTGTCCATTCGCTGGACAGCTGGCTGACTCTGAAAGTCAAACAGGTGTGACATGTTTCTCAGACTAGAAAATGGCAATTACACTAGTGAATGATGACATGCTGGATTGCAGTAAAAATGCCAGAGAGAGGCAGAAGGCAAAATATCATAGTTATATGATAAATACGCTCATATGTGAGTGACAAAGCCTACGATGACATAAACAAAGTAGACGGTCATGTGAATTAGTCATCCATACATAGACTGTAATGAAAAGATGGATGAAGCTGGGCAAACACCGTCAGTCTGTCTAGTAGCCCACAGGAGGCAAGTCCCTGCTTACTTGATGAATTTGTGGGCTCTGGCTTCAGATGTTACTGAGTTCAGCGTCAGGTACATGATCTAAAATATGGGCATTGTTACGAGTTAGAAAGCGCTCCAAATTACTATGCAAATAAGATTTTAGTGTCATAAATGTTTTTGTGTTCAGTTAAACTCATGTCTCTCGGCTCTGTGGATCACTGATATCAATCTCAGACAGCTGTCATAATTAGTTTGGAAGGGGATGAGTCCAATAAAATGAAAACTACTTAAGAAGGATGTTCCACATCATTAAGCATGCCACAGGTTTCAACTAATATGTTAAAGTAAAAGGGTCTGTGCTGCAGATATGTGTTGAATAGTGTAATACCTTGGAAGAGGTCTGAAAACATTAGGTATTATATGAAAACTTAAGCGTGATCATTGTACTGTAAAGAAACTTGTGGCTGAGTCAGAGCACAGACGGGTTCGTGCAGACTAAGGCATAGAGATGAAGGTTTCTGCCAGACAAATTCATCAGATTCAGAGAACAGCTGCTAAAATGCCATTACAAAGCAGCAAGCAGGTATTTGAAGCTGCTGGTAGCATCGAAAACCTCAAGCTGTAGGATGCTGCAGAGGCTTGCAGTTGTGCATAAACCTACCAATTTCCCACCACCTAACCAATACTAACAAGCAGGAATGGTTCCAGTAGGAAATACATCAAGAGTAATTTTCAAGCAGTCTTATTTACTGAGGAATGCTGTGCATCCCTGGATGGTCCTGATGGATGGATGGATGACCATTTTTAGTTCGTTACAACCAATAAAATGTTTTGAAATTCAGTGCATTTTGAGGGTTTTTTTTTTATTTGTGCAAAACCACAGCTATCATTGGGAGGTTTGTTCAATAAAATTTGAATTGTGCTCTAACAGTTGATGACTTGAAAAGTATACTGACTGTCATTTGAGTTGAATATATAGGAAAGTCAGCAACAAATATCCTTTGCATAATAATTTGAAAAGCAGTGTATATCAGGCTTGCTCATCACATCTGTTTTCAAACCACCAAGATGGCCATTAGTGTTGGATATACCGTACTATGTGACTGACAGTATGTGACTGTGCAGTAACCCTCGGTGCCACAGTCAGCTCCACCCCATGTTTGTGATTTCTGGTTTCAATAATGGTGACAGGAAACTACTTAGCATGAGGCTTAAAAACAGGACTTCACTAAAAAATGGGTGTTATAACTGTGGTTATGTCCATCTTTAATATACAGTCTATAGGACTATCCCTTTTTAACCATGAGTTCAGTATATTTGGACAGAAGGTTGGAGTGCTTAATTATCAGTTAAAACTTGCAACACTTGTGAGTTTGATTAGCAAGCTCTAACAATGGACTGAATGAGTTCATTACACAAACTCAATTACTTTTTAGTACTAAATGACTTACAAATAAAATTCTTGAATTTAACTCATTGACAATGGAGCAAAGACTTCTTGGACAGGATATTAGGACATTACTTCACAGCAAGCCACATCATTTGTCATGTAATTGCATTGAAAATGCTCCAAAAGGCACCAGCGCTACAGAAACAGATATATATAAAGAATCACTTGCCAGTCTGATCAGAAATTCTTAAAAGATTTGCTGATTTTTTTCTTCCAGTGTTGCAGAATTCTCCCATGTATTTCACTTCAGGATCCTTTGAGTGCCATGTCTTTCTCTTATATTGCCTCTGCTTCTGCTTCAAGCCTCAGTTGAGGATCTGTATTTTCAGGAAGTGTTGCTTTGGCATCATTTTAGAGCCACAAAAGTTGCTGATTGTGCAGAGCAGCTATTCCCAAGAGCGCTGTGGCTCACTTAGAAACCAGATAATCCTATGGGGCAAGCCCAATTTTAAATCTTCACTCCAATCAAAATACAAGAGAAAGTGATGCATTATTACTTGAACATTTTCTGACAACACAGGGCAGTTGGCTAACTGCTAACACTACCCAGTCATATGCAAACTGTCAAGGCCAATGCTTGACCACCTTGCCAGTGAGACACAAATTTCAATGCAAGATCAGTAAATTTAAGTCCTGCAAGATGGTTTTAGTGGGCAGGGATTTGGTTGGGGTAGATGGATGTGTCTAAGAAAGACTGAACCTAAAAACTCCTTCCTCATTTATACTTAAAAACAGTTATCATGCACTTTTATTTGCTTTTATTTAGTACTTTTTGCCTTTAATTGCATAAAGTAAAAATAAAGATCTGACTACATAGCTCCGACCTGAAGAACTGCAGAATTTCCTGCATGTGGTCCCTGTCTAAAAAAAAAAGCAAGCTTGAAAAGAGTATTACAGCCACCCATGAGAGGATCAGTGAAGAGGAGTACAGATCTGGAACCGAGTTACTGCACCCACCTGCAGCTCAGTGTTGGAAAGACTGGAGCTGCCATCCTCTGTCGCCATCCAGCATGAGGAGGTGGAGACTGCAGACTCGGATGCTCTCATCCGTCAGTGTGTGCGCTCAGCTGTTCCACATGTTGGTTGCAAGTGGTGCACCATTTTTCCTTATACTGTTCTGTCAGGTGTCAAAGCTGCTCCCAGAGGATTCACAGAGTCTCTGATATCAGACCGCGGGAGCTTTCAAACTTGAACAATCTGGAGAGTTTGTTTCCACAGCACTGCTCTGGCTAATCGCTGCTCACTTTCCACGACCTTTGCAGTGAAGAGGCGGATGAGATGAATGTCAGCTTGAAGGCTACCCACAGAACTAAATGACAACAAGCCAGCAAACGCAATTTTGAGTTCAATACTGAAGAGTCCTTGTAGTCAAGAAAAGTTAAACTCACACGGCTCCTATATTCATAATTCTTCTAGGTACCTCTGTAGTTCCACTACTTAAAACACTTGTTTTAATCCTTAATCATCCTAAACACAAGAATCAAGTTGCCACGCTTTACTGCACTGCAGTTACCTAGCAACACCCATTCACAAAATGCCATATATGGCATAATGCAGCAGAGAGAGACTGAGTATACTCTAAGATTCAGAAAACCAGGCAGAGTGAAAGGACATTAAAGAGATGTGGCTTTTTGGAGGGTAAATAACAAACAAGGAAATAAGCAGTTCTACATGTGAGAGGTTAAAGCTGGCGTTTGTGGATGCTCTGCAGGCTGCAGAGCACTGATTCTTGCAAGCACATCTAATCTGCACAGCACGCCACATGTCGTTCAACCTTCTTTCTTGCAAACTGTCACAGTCAGTCAATGTAAGCCCTATTGCTTCTCTGGAATGCTACACTATACGACTGTACGACACCACAAACTATTTTCTGCTTCTCCTGCCTGTCCTGTAATCCCGTGTATTCCCCCGTCTCCTCCGTCTCTCTCCACTGTTAGTGAGTCGTTCAGCCTGCTGGTCAGCCAGCCAATCAATTAGTCATCTCAGTGGGAACAGACTAAAACTTGGTCTCATCCCACACGTAATACCTAACAGATCTTAAGGCTTACAATAGAGACAGAAATGGGCACTGTGCACAAGGCAGCAAAGAAAAAAAACTGTGATTGATAAAACAGTGTTTCCATAGAAACCTAGGATATTTCATATTGACAGTAAGAAGACATTGCTTTTTTTTCCTCCTCTCTCTGCTCTAATCAATTTCTGTTGTATTCTTAGATCATTTTGGCATCAGACCCCCTGATTGTGTTGTCCTTATCATGCAGATCCTGTGTGTAATCATTTCGGTCCTGATTAAATGTCTTTAAATGAACAAATTAAGCATTTCCTGAGACTGCAGTGAGATGATCCTGGGTGCTACTGTTGCAAGATTTGTTGCTACATTCAAGGATTTTTCTGACATTTTTCAAATAAATAAATGTACCTTCCACTTCATAGAGAGGTTGTAAAATGTTGGCTTTCTAAGTATTTTATTGAATACTGCTGCATGTGTAATGTGTCATATTATGGGTAGGTTTCTTTCTAATGGGGTCAAAAAGGAAATACCAAAAATGTAAATTATTGAACATTACGGTGAAAACGTCAGCCTCCAGGAAATTAACATAAGTCACTTTTATCTTCTTGAAAATTCACGCGTACACGACTGTGTGAGTGTGTGCGTACATGTGTGTGCGTGTGAGGCACTGCAGATTGGAGTTGTTACTCTCCATGAATCACATTGCATTAAGACTTCTCATCACCTATTCATAAGCCTGTGAGATAAAGAGCGCTTGAGAAATTCACCTGCAAGGACCATCATACTGTTGATGAGTGTGTGCCATGTACTTTTTACAGTTTGCAGAACAGCAGTTGTCTGTGGGTAGTTTGTGGTTTTTTATGTAAGACGGTAATTACTTACTGACTTGCTTCCACAAACTAAGAAAATGTGTTATTTGTAGAACAAAGCAGAGCATTCTTGAACTGTTGCTTTGTAAAACCATAAACCACAGAAAAATGCGCAGAAATGGTTTAAAGATCTGTTTGTAATACCTTTGGTAAGTCTCCCCTTCCATTATTAAAATTTGCTTTATGCACCACAATTTGGTTCCTGCAAAAAGCAGAGATATAGACCTGGTCATTTCAGGTTCAGTCATGGACTAGCCTTCCAAAGTGTAGTCAAGTGAGGGACAAATGCAGATTTACAGGTGTGGGGCCAAGGCAGACCTCTTCTTATCATATGTTTGCTTTAGAATTTGAGTGACAGCAATGTATGTAGTATTATTAGCAGTATTAGATATCTGTTTGTGTTTAGCAGTACGGAATATATATTATCTATGGGGCATAACATTTTTAAGAAGGGACTAGATTTGTCTCCGGCTGCTGGAGACTTCTGCCTGTGCTTGGGCTTAGTCCTAGAAATGATGCATCTGACCCAGATATCCTCAATTACAATTTCTCTGAAATCCAAACCTCACAATGTCACCCAAAGTCTCTTTTTTTTCTTTTCATTTTTTCAGTGAATTTGGTTAAATATCTCCCTTCTGGCTCACACTGTATTTGTGTTGCTTGGCAACATTAACTTAGCGACTGTCTTAACAGGAAGCAACTGTGGAGGCTTCAGCGATTTAATGACCCAAGTCTTCTCGCTGGCTCTGCGCGAGGCTGTTCGTTCACAGCATGGCATCCTGCTACCTGCAGGGTCCCATCACATGCTCATATTGTCTCTCTGGGATGCAGTTATGTGTTTGCATGTTGAACAAACTCATTTTCTCAAGTTGCTTATGAATATGGTTCTAATAGCACAATTAGCTTAATGGTTATCCATTGAGGCGCACATGTTTATATCACTACATTTACCAAGACTATTATTACCCGCAATCCTAATCTCAGCCATCATAAATTATGTTAAAAAAACAAATAGTATGCTTTGCTTACCATGAATCTAAACCTGCACCGTAACTGATTTTTACTCATTTAAGCAGTATTGTGATGTGGACATATAATAAGATAAGACCGTAATGTTACTTTGTAACTGAAAAACAGTACTCATACCGTAATACTATACATTTAAAATACAATAATAATATTGTAAATGACAAAAAGTAACAATGTGGAAAATGAAAACATTAATAAGTAGTAAAGGTATAAATGAAAATACAGGTCTATAGGCCTGGTGAATAAGAAAATGTAACCATGATGTAAATGAAAATGCAGTAATAATGCTGCGAGCAGTTTAACAGTAAATTCCCGGCTTCCAGTTGCCAGGAATTTACTGTCATATTTAGAGCACCCACTGTCACCTTGACTCAAAACTGTGACTTTAAAGTAGATAACTAGTACTCTCAAGGTTTGAAACACAAACTGATCCTTATAAAGATGTAACAGTCCACAGTTTTGTAGATATGACCCAGCGCTGCAATAAGAAATCCATGTCCACTTTGTGTAATTCATTAGAGCCAGAGCTTGGACACCACTGATAAATCTACTGTATCAACAGAGCTGGGAATCCTGCCATTGTGTTATTATGGGCACTATTGTGTTATTTGTGGATAGCACTCTTAGAATAAACTCAAGGTGTTTAAGGAGCTGCAATCTGGTGCCAAAAATAGGCAAGCTCTCTAAATGTACAGCTTTGTGATCTATGTTTATAGCAGATGCGTGCGTGGCTTTCTAAACCAGGGTGGCCCAAAATAACCCCTGTGGGCAAAATCAGCTGAATCCAAAGTGCCTGAAATAGGACCTGTGTGCAAGAATTGGCTCTCATAGACTGAGTTTGGCCCACCAAAGTATTACACTGGGTGCAAAATGCAGCATCTCTCATTTATTTTCTTTAAAACTGACATTTCCTCTGAGTTATTTGAAAGCAAGCTTTCCGTAACCTTTCCAAATAACCCTTTGTGAAAACTTGAGTCTAAAATGACTTTTAAATGTTACAGTAAAAATATATATCCAGAGATGCCACTTCAGGTTTTTGACTACAATGTTTTATCTTTTACAGTTTTAAAACATTTTGTCTCCAACTGAAGGATGCTCTTCTTGTATTTGCAAACTACAGAGAAGTTCATGCACTCTTTTTTTTTTCTCCTGTTTTAGAAAGTCGGGCTGACATAAAGTAAAAATAAACTGTTAACAAGACGAATTATATAAATGGATGCCTATAGGAAGGACTTCCTTGTATGAAGTATCTGAAGTTAAGTGGTTTATTTATCCACCTTTTGGCTGGAACTGCTTGACTAGCTTAGCCGCCAGTCTGTGACCATCTGGTAACCACCGGAAAAATGTGTATTCCCTGACTGGATGGTCAGCAGTTGCTGAAGGTTGCTGGCACTCACTGTGAAACTGATTGCTAGATCTCCATGCATGCACGCCTGGCGACTCCTCTAGTAACCCTAGTAACAGTGACCCCAGGTTACTAGGGACTCACAGGTTGCTAGGGAAAAGTGTACGTTTTGAAATGTGTTGGTTGCAGCAGTAATTTCCCCATGACCGAAGCAATGAGAAGGACATTTCTGATGCATCTCTTTGTGACTGATTTCACTTGGTTAAAGCCAGCAACTACTACCAAATGGTGGGGAATCCCAATTTTCCTCTAGTGACCGGAGGTTGCCAGAAGGCCGCCAGCTGGTCTATAGGCCTGTGTGACTGTGTGAGGTCTTAACTGGACACTATATACATCCAAAAGTCTTGATAATGTCGTCTTTTATGATCCAGCATGCAGACTGTCAAGATCTACCCCCATTTGTGTGATTGATGTCATTCATCCTCAGGTTTTTGCCTCAGTAGGCCAATTTGTTTTCTTGTGGCCACCATAAACTCTAACATCCTCAACATGGTGCCACATACTTACTGGACGTAGCCTCCTCTAACTTCTCTGTTTTACTGCACATTATTATTCTTCACAGCAAGGAAGGAAGGAAGGAAGGAAGTATTAAGGAAGTGCTCACATCTGTCCCTTTGTGTTAAAACACAGGGACAGATGTGAGGTTAAAGAGATACTTGATACCCAGCTGATGAGCACACGCCTTGAACAACTTTGGGTGCTTTTAAAACCCTTCTCACCTTGTTTTGCAGAGATGGTCAGCATAGCACATTTGAGATATTATTGCTGTCTGGCAGCTAATCAGTATGATCTTGATGTTCCTATTGACAACTGGACTTTAAGCAGTGATCTTCACTCCTCTCCAGCGCTCCCATTCGCTATAAAGAAATGGAGCTTGTGTCTCCATCTTTCTAGTCTCTTTTGTCTGGAGCAAGTATTAACGTAATTTTTTTAAAAGGGAAAAACCCCCAAATCATTTCCAGGATGGAACAGCTCACAATGATCACAAGCAATAACTGAAAAAAAGAAATAAAAAAGAAACACGCAGATGAAATAAATGGAAAAATATGAAAATGAATAGAAGCAACTGCAGTAGGCTGCACATACTGTACAGTCAGTGCATGTACACATTTTGCATTATCCATTTTTCATCTGGAGCTTTTTTAGTTTGCTTTGTTCATTTGCTTTTGTAATTGGTTATGTATCCATATCTGATTTTTTTATAGAGTAAAGAAATTTTAGAGTTGTTATATCATTTTATAGATGTAGAAATTTAAAATTAAACCGTACCCAGTAAGGTCTGATTGATTGCCTCCATTTCTGTTTTTATTATATTTGTCTAATCTATTTGAACTGTTATCAATTTCAGATTATGCAGTGATTCAGATGTGACCCCAGATGTGGTTCCAGATGTGAAACAAGGCTATTAGAGGAACACTTGTAGTAGTGATGCATTTAGGTTCTGACAGTCAATAGGCCAAAAACTGACCGTTGCTTATCTCTGTGTTTTAAAGGCAATGGAAAGCTAGTGTGTTAAGCTTTTACCTTGAGAAGCAAACATACGAGAGATACTGTATATCTCATGCAACATTTGTGGGGAAGACTGCTGACTTGACAGTTGCCATGACAAACTTTAACACCCTCCTCCCTTCTGAGAGTAAGCCACAGGAGGTCATTCCTGCAAAGGCTGGCTGTTTGCAGAGTGCTGTATGGAAGCATATTGCTGGAATGTTGATGGGAACAGCGTCCTGGTAGTAACAGGTGCTCAAGCAACAAAGATAACCAAAGCTTTGAGAGTATTGTCAAGGAAAGTCAATTGAAGAACTTGGGAGAGCTTCAGAAGGAGTGGACTGAGGCCTGGGGGGCCACAACAAACGTGGGGCCTCAGGAAAGGTGCTACTGTACAACGGTCAGATTCCTGATATCAAGCCAGGCCTGAGTCACAAACACCGTCAGAAGCATTTATCTGGGAAAAAGCACAAGAACAGGATTGTTACTCAGTGGTTCAAAGTCATTTATTCACATAAAACTAAATTTTATATTTCATTTGGAAATTGAAAATGGGAAACTTCATTGGAAATGAATGTCTAAGAGTACGGACCAAGCGTGGAGAGGCATAGACTCCAAGGTGTTTAAGGTCCAGTGTGAAGGTTCAGGGGCCTGTGATGTTTTGGGGTTCTGGTTTTGGTGGTGGTTGGTCCAAAGCTACCCAGCTACTGGGAGATTTTAGTGCACTTCATGCTTCCATCTGCTGACAAAACGTTATGGAGGTGACGATTTTGCTTTTCCAGCAGGACGTAACACCTCCCCACAGCACCAACATTACGACCAAAGGGTTTGCTGACCATGATATTACTATCAGCAGACAGATATTGCCCTCGAGTGACCTCGACCTAAAAGAAATGAGTTGAAGGTGGCTATCAAAGCAGTCTGGGCTTAAATAACACCTCCACATTGCCACAAGATGATCACCTCTATGCCACCATGCACCGATATAGTAATTCATGGTAAAGTACTGCATTTATAAACAAAAGTACTTTTCTGCTGTATGTGTGTGACTTTCATGAGCTATAAGCCATAGTCATCAAAAGGAAACATGGTAAATATTTTACAATGTTTCACTTGTAAGGAGTATATAATACCTCAAAGTTGACCATGTTGTATTAAATAATGGAGAATAAAAATAACATTTTCACATTATTTTTATTTCTTCAGCTGCACGAGTACATAATCAGTGCCTTGAGTCTCAAAAGAGGAGCTGCTCACCATCCTTTCAGCAGTAGACTGTACTGTGTTTTTAAAATGTTTTTCCATTTGTGCTGTCATCCGTGTTCTAAAAGTAGACTTCTTTATTGTAGGATGTCCTCTTTTGAAAACAAAATTATCTAAAAAGCCTCTATATTTGGTGTCTGTTGTTGCCAGGCAACAAAACGCAGTCCCAGCTGAATTTTTTTTTTTTAGACCCTGAACATTTTAAGCTATTTAACCAAATACTTAAAGGACTGACATGGAGTTAAAGTGGATGTGTAATGGGAAAGGAAAAAAGAAGGGCTAGAGAGAGGAAGATGACTAGCTGAGTGACAGGGTGACGGGCTGGCCGGCTTCCTGGTTTCTCGCAGACTGTTGTCAAACTCAGTCGATCTTGGAGAATCCCAGTGCTGCCATCTGGGTTTAACGGGAGCTTCATCCTGGCACTGCCTACTGGTACAGATGGCATAAGGATACTATGTCACTGTTACAGTAGACTTGAGTACAATAGAATAGAGCAGAGCTGCAAAGTCACAGGTCAGTTTAAGTCTTCACAGGGAGCCACGAGATTTACTGTATCTATATCTAATTTTTCCAGGGGCCAACATAATTACTCTAATTGTACTACTCTAATGGTACTTGTTATCATGTTGTCATGACCTCCCACACAAGCAGTCCAGACCTGCAATATAATTTATTTCACACAGTGTTTAAATTGATCGAAAACACATCCTGACTGTCGCTGCTGTTTTGGAAAGAAACTCTTAGCATTCGGATGATTGGGAAGAAGTATACTGAAATGCTATTAAAACATTCTAACACCCAATATCTAATCTTATTTATTTTACAGCATTAAAATGGGTCTAATCTGTTGTATTTGATTATCGAATCCTATTTTATTCATGGATTTGACTTCCTGTAGGGCAGATCTGCAGGTATGAGTGCTCTTCTGCAGTAACACACATAACTCACTCACACAGTTGCACACCTAAAGCTGCCTACTGCGAATGAACTGTGTGATGCTGGCCTCTGAGCAGCCTCACTGATGCCGTTGTGGGCAGTAGAAATAAGGCAGGGACAGCTGCTGTCACCCTCCTTAGGCTAATTTGTCCTGATGTTCCTGCCACAGTCCTGCTTCTCAGATCTCAAACCAGTGCCTCTCTGTGTGGAATGATTTGCAGAAATGTAAAGTGTTGATTTAATCGAGGATTTTGGAAAATGACGATGCTCATCTTTGCTAATCCGCATGAAATGTGCAGCTGAGGTGTAAAACTGCAGGCAACAGATTACACTTCAGAGTGAAACTCTGAGCTGAGACACAGACGTACGTACAGGAAGTTTAGCTATTACTTCACTGCCAACCTGTTTGCACTTGTGTTGCCAAGACTGAAGAAAGTGGGCATTTCTGTAAAGTGGATTTAAGCTCTGCTGAGTGAAATTGAAATAAACAAATAGTATTGAATTGGCTCGTGCTGCCTGTGAATGAACTGATTAGACTTAGAAGCCTCAAAACAGCAGCCCACTCAGATGACTACTGAATGTAAGCAGCAGTTTGCACCACACTGAGCTCTGGGTAAGGCTGCTCACTTAGCATCCATCATGTCCTCCACAATGCCAGCAGGGTCCCCGGCTGCTTCCACCACTGCATCACATGTGTGGCTCGTCTTTGATGTTTGTGTGTCTTGTGTCATGCCACTATAGGCCAGTCAGTGTGGAGACAGGCATCATTACCAACAGTTGTGCTGTGAAATTAAATAACGAGCAAGCAAGACTAGGTTAAGATTCAATGACAACGTGGCACCTTTGCCTTTCAGATTCAGGTTTCACTTTGGATGCTAAAATGATGGTCAGGAGGAGGAGGGACACATTTATCACAGAGGCCAAAGATTAGTGTGTGTTTAGCAGGGTGGGGTCAGATACTGATATTGCTGGTGACTTGTCATATGTAATTTAAAGAAAAAGAGATGCTTGTTTGGAATGCAAATAGTTACAGTATAAAGCACAGTGGATAAGCCATTTATAAATATAAGGACTGATGGATTACTCTCTGTTCATATTAACTTCAATAAAGGGCTTTATTGGTTTATCATTCTCTAATATGCCATCAAATCCAGTTATAAATACTACAAGTTCGTGATTAGTGGATTTTAGTCCAGGCTTATTTGCAGGACCTTAAGTTAATAATTGTTAATAAGAATCTTTTAACAACGTGGCAACTCATAATTGGTTCAAAATGACTTGTAGCGGAACTATAGGGTTAAAAGATAATTTATTAATAGTTAATAAGACATTATTACATCATATCATCCGTTAAAAGACATTGCCGTATAAGAGCGTGGCGTTTGTTTAAAATAAACCTTTTCATTGAATATTATCTCTAATCGAAACCGGGCTATTTTTGCGCACCAAAATAGAAAAAAAAAATCTCATAGGAAAAGATGGAGGCAGCATGGCAACAGTCTCAGAGACAAGCTCGGCTTCACGTGCACGCGCACCTGCACAATGAGATAAAAGACGACTTCTCCTCTTTGCTCTCACAAACTCTCACCCGTGCGCGATTACCGCACACAGGCGCGCACATCCACGCGTCCTCGTTCCATCTTCATCCATCTTTCCTCCCCCTCCTCTCTCTTTCGCTCTCTGTCTCTCTTTCTCTCTCTCTCTACGAGGGACGTATGGGAGGGGACGCTCGTGCTGAATGTGTTTTTTCCTGCAGCATGCTTTACGGTACCGGAGAAGAAGAAGGAGAAGCACGCCGCTCCCCTCCGTTGGTCACGGAATCGTTTGGTGTTGTGACATTGCGCGCCTGCTTCTTATTTTCTAAATGGACCGAAGGGGATGTGACTGAAAGCAGTGTGTAGTCTGCGCGTGTGTAACCGACTTGGATTTAAACCTGACCCTGAGATGAATCACACTGCCCCGGTTGATGCGCTCATCTCCTCCGTCTTCTGGCTTCGGGGGTACTAAAGATGCGGCTGATAGCGCGGGTACCTGTCCTGGTTTCACACCGGTTCGGTTTATCCCGGTAGACTGATCCCGTCCGGTGCTGCGGTTTCCAAAGGGGCGAGCTGAGTGATTTTTTTTTCTTTTTTAACCGGATCCGTCACCAGCAGCCTGCCAGATGGATAACTACTCTACTTTACAACGTAAGGCGACAGTGACAGACACATACCTGCTGCCGTAGCCCATTTCATGTTAAGTCTGTGCTAATGATGGAGTTCCCTTAATGAATAACCACATTAATCTGGGGTTAGCAAAGACTGCAGCTGAAGTCTGATTTTACTGGATAAAAACCAGAAAAAATAACTTAAATAAATATTAAAATATCCTGTAAATGTCCACAGGAGGGACATTTGATGGTTTTCCCTCATGTTTTGTCACGACCATACATTTTTCTTGGGCTGATATCACGTGACAACTTGAATGGCATTTTACAGAATTTGGTGAGCTTTGCTACTGAGCATCCGAACAGTGGCACTGTACACCGTAGTTAATAATTTGGCGCTTAAATGTACACACAAATTAAGCCCCTTCATCCTTTCATAGACACCCCCCACCCAGGGCCTTTGAAGCTCCGAGATGAGCTAATGAAACAACCATGACTGCAGGATCAGGGAGAGGTGGGGTGTGTGGGGGGATAATATATGATGCAGTGTCACATACCCTCTTGTCTTGACATGTAGCCCCCAGCCCTGTTGCCATTATAACGTCATGCTTTCATATAATGCACCACATTCACACCTGTTAAATCCACCACCTTGAGGTATGCTGTGCTTATTAGACTATCTGCACCATTATTTAGCTGTATCGGTTTGTCATGCTTGTTATGAGCCTGTAATGACAAAGGCTTATTAACCATCTGCCTAAATGGTTTATGGCTGCAGTTATGCACCTGTAGAAGGTTATGGCTTTTTATTAACTGGATCATAATTTTTACAGATACAAGCTCTAATTTGTTGTCCATGTTTCTTCTGTGTGTGTATGTATGTGACTTACAGGGCTGCAAACCAACAAAAAGGGCCTGTTTTCCTTTTTAAAATCAAAGAGAATATTTAATTCCAGTCTCAACTGCAACATATTTTAAAGCTCCTCTGTCTTTGTTGCTCCTAAGACGGTTCTATTTATACACTCTTTTTCGACAGGGCTTTGAAGTCGCTGCTCATTTTGGTGTCATTTTGCAAAAAAAAAACTATTATGTGTTCAGCGCTGGTTTCTTTCTTTGGGCACACTGATCACAACAGCTTACATGCTGCATGTGTAATTCTCCAGACATAGAGAGTGATCTGCCACATCTTCAGGATACATGAGATATAGAATACCATGTAGATTTTTTAGGGACTATAAAGGGATTTTTGAGAGGTTGTCAGGTAGAAATGTGTACCAGTAATGGAATCTAATCAAGTACCTTATAGCCATGGATTGTATTTAACGCCTGTATGTTGAAGATTACTTTTCAAACAAAACGTTCACTGAGACTTTTGAACACAAACCACCGGACTGATCAATAATTTTCAAGGGAACAATTCACAGGACTCAGTTACTGACAGATGGTTGTAAAACTGATATTTTCTTCAAATAATAATAAAAACCTGACCTTGCAAACACTTCATAAAGTAGTTCACAGCAGTTGATCTGTTATAATAAAACTCACACATTGATGAATCTCTGGTAATCACATGTATAACCCCTTCTTGCATTTGAATCTTTGCGTTAAGTGCACATTGCTGCTCACACATTTCCTAAATTATCTCATGAATAGATAACAGAACACTTGGAGTAGTTTTCACTGTTTCCCTCTTTGTGGAATTTGTTTTCTCCTTTGAATGATGATCTGCCAGCTGTTAGCAACAGCTAGATTAGTCCAGTATTTAGCAGCTGCCACAGCTTGGTCGATATTGTTTCACCTTGTGAGTCTGTATCTGTTGAAAATATGGTCCTGGCTACATCTACTATAGCAGGAACTACCATTTTGAGTACTTCTGCAGGTGTTTATGTGCCTATCTGTGGACAGGGTTTTTCAAGAATTGGTGTCATAACCCTACAAGATGCCGTCGTGATACTCTACAAGTAAGCATCAGTCATGAAAATCAAGTTGGTTGCAGTTTGACCCGTGGGTAATGATTATTTTAAGAATGCACAGTGTGATACCAATGCAAGATGGTCAATAGTCAGCAACTTAATAAGTGGATCTTTTGATTATTGCTTGGTTTCTATAGAGTAATATTTTCAATTAAAATGGCCAAACATTATCCAATTCCACCTTCTCAGTGTGAGAATTTGCTGCTTTTCATCATCTTATTGAAACAGCTTTTTGGTTTTTAGACTATTGCTTGGGCAAATCTGTGTTTTTATGCCTGTCTGTTACAGCTGAGCAAAAGAATAATCTGTCAGTTGTCGAAATAAATAGCCATCTCATTTATACTGAAAACCCTAATTATTTATTAATATACTTTATGGTTGGTACTTAATCCCTTGTCTTTGGCATTTGGTGGTTCCCGTTTATGAGAAATACTAAAGACAGAAGAAGGTTTTTACATATGAGCACTTAGTGATGGTGAAATAAATAATATTCAGGTAACTGCAATCTTGTCATCATCAGTTTTCCGTATTACTTACATTTAAACCCATCTATAGATGTACTCATTTTGTCAGTCTAAATTAAGCATGCCTAGTACCGAGGCTTCAGATCTAAGAAATGATAAATGCATTAACATTTCCTCTTCAAAGTGAAAACTCGCATACAGATAAAGAAGGATGAGTGGCTCAGTCTTCTACTGCTGCTCCACTTTAGCTCTGACAGGACACTGCTGTTCCTTGCTGCTACTGCTGCTGCTGATGATGCTGCTGGTTGCCTAGTGACTGTATCCATGGAACCGGCTCCCATCGTCATGGTGATGGGCCAAGGGAGAGAGACCCAGTGAGGGAAGGGGGACAGAGATACCAGTACATCTGCAGTGTGTGCTACAATGATGAGGATGAATTGTAATATCATGAAGGATGATGATGATGAAGACTGTAATTCTCTGATTGCGATATACTGGTGTTTTCAGATGTAGTGATACCACTGAAAAGCATGGAGAGGCTAGTTTAAAACAGAGAAAATGGTCATGTGGTTGCCAAAATATGAAAAATATGTCAAGACAGTGGTTAAATGTAAAAGCCGTACTGCTATCCATGGATGGTTGGATCGATGGGTCGATGGTCTATAATAGCGCTGCAATAATTATCAGAGCTTAATTAGCAAGATTAACCTCAAACTATGTTCATAATATATTTATTAAGGTAATTTCATAAACAATCATGTTATGGCTAGCTGGCTGAGCACACATGTTTGCTAGTATTGTTGAAAGGAATGTTTTGTTGTACATTTTTACTTTGTTCCATTAAATTATTTACAGGTGGCTACAGCAATACTGTTTGATATAGATCTAACAGTATCATTGTAATATAATTTACATTGGGTGGTGGAGGATATTTGCCAAGCTAGCCATTGAGATGAGATATAATTTTTCTAGTGCTAAGATTAGCAAGCAAGATACGTTTATCTATGTAGCTGTAACTTAACTACACAGCACAAATCCACTGTTATCCACTTAAGACTTTATTTTGCTTTGTAAGGTAGTTTGCGGTTCATCTGTATTAGCAGTGATGCTAGCATTAGCTAATATTAGCTAGAAGATAAAATGTCTTTTAAAAACAAGCAATACCACCATGTATCTAATGCCCTGCTTATGTCAGCCGTAGCTTTACCTGATAGCCAACTTCCTGAAGCTCAGACAGGCTTTGTTAGATAAAACTGGCTACCCTTCTGAGTTATGCTAGTTAACTTTAGCCTAGCTGCTAAGGTGGCTAATGGAGCCCAATCGATTTATTGGCAGATCAATACCATCTGATTAACTATTTGCTGATCTATGTGTATGAATTAATAACGGTCAAAAAGTGAAAAAAGGGCACTCTAGAACTTCCCCTGTTGGCAACATGTATTTGGAATGCCACAAACAGGACAACCAGCTGATCCGAACAGTCAGACCGAGTGTAAACAAGTAAATAAAGAACTCCATATAACAAATGTCAGGGAAATACCTATGTTTTGTGTGTCCAAAACAAAACATATACTGAAATACCAGAGTTTTAAATCACCTAATATCAGACTGTATCACTATTGGCCTTAAAAATCCTAAATTGGTCAGGCTCTAGCAGATAATTTGCTTGATACCTATAGGCAGTATACAAGATACATTCTGTGTCTGAAAAGTGAAGCCAGCTTAGGCGAGACTTACACCAGCGCTCTTTTTAAATGCTGTGATTGCAAAAAGCCTTTGGGTCCTATAGAAGTGTGTGGCAAGTCAGCCCTTGCATCTGACCTCAGTAAATACTTTTGTGATAAGTTTAAGGGCTCAGTGACTTGTTTTGTGTTATAGTAAATAATAAATAAAATTCATTTTGTAAATTGAGTCAGAAAGATTTCACAGTAAGAGTCGCCGCTCATACATTAAGTTTGGTTTCAGTGTGCCAAGATGGTGGACGTTGACACTTTCATTGTGTTGATCAAAGCTTCAAAGATAAGTAAATACATTTTGAAAGCACAACAACAATATCTCTTCCCAAAAAGCTTTACCTGGTTACTTAATAATGACACTCGCCAACATTTCACCCTGCAGAAGGAACCATCCATGTGTGCATGACGAGAGTATGCCCGTGATGGTGTAGCATGTTGGAGACATTAATAGCATCCCCTTTGGCTGAGCTAGTGGAGTACTTGCACTTCCTATGTTTGACAGGTGTAGTTTGTTTGAAGGAAAATATTTCCTACCTAAAAGTGCTGACAACAAGGTTTGGGTAAATTTAATCAAGAGAAAACCAGAGTCTAAAACTGGGCAACTAAAATCAACCCTGGTCAAGAAATGGAATGTTTTAACAAGTATCAGAAAACATTTTTTTCTTTTTTCATGTAAGTGTTCATGTAAGATTTTTGGATGGCATGTGGCTTAAGCAGCCATGTGTAAGCCTAAAAGACAAACGAGACCATTTTTTTCTGTGCTTCTTAAAACCATATTAGCTTATACTAGGAAACCCTTGCAGGATTTTAGAGGAGCTCAGAGGAGCAGAGCGAGGAGTAGAGTAGAAGGGGGAGGGAGGAGGAAGAGACAGAAACATTATCCTCTTCGTCACGGCACGTACTGTACTGTAGGTTCACACAGGCTGTATGAGTCTGTTCCAAACTGGTCTCACAGAGGATAAATTTATCTCAGTCTTGTTGTTCATTTCTCTGGTTTAATGTGATTTCAGTTTGTTTTTTTTTTAAATGTGAGTACAGATTTGTTCAGGGAGCATCCGTTCTGTCCCTTCTCTAGTCTCCGTGGCAGTGTTGCCATGGTTGCATCATTCACATTGTTCTCTTGAGGGTGACATAATAATTTGGCTCGAGTTAGAGATTGTGGCTCCTTCACAGTATAACAGGGACATTACATTTGCTGTTAACATTAGTATTTTTTTTCCCACTGGAGTTCCTCTTCATTAGTTTTTTTTTTTTTTAAATTGAACACTAAAGAATTGACCAAAACAATTCCTTGAAAATATTTATCCTGGTTCAAGCTTCTTAAATGCAACAATTTATTTTTTTAATGTCACTGGAAATTGAATGTCTTTGGATTTTGACTGTTATGTAGATAAAACAAGACATTTGCAAAGGAAACTTGTACATTTTTTACAATAAATTTCAGACTATAGACCAAATAACTGGTCATGTCATCTAATATGAGGTGAGTTATCAA
Organism: Pelmatolapia mariae; assembly: GCF_036321145.2. NCBI lineage: Eukaryota > Metazoa > Chordata > Actinopteri > Cichliformes > Cichlidae > Pelmatolapia > Pelmatolapia mariae. The sequence goes on along the minus strand of NC_086242.1, from coordinate 32,170,567 downwards.
TACGTTGTCTTGTACTTATCACAGGTACACTGCCATATAAGTTGTTTTATACATGTCAGAGCTACAGAGCAGAGCTACTCTAACTCAGCTGTTGCAACAGGCCAGGGACAGAGTTTGAATTGAGCAGAGTCAAGCTGTGTCTTCACGGTGAGTTGCTAGTTTGGCAAATATCATTGCTAGAAAGTATCCAGTGTTTCAAACTAAGTAATACACAACAAATCGGACACACACTGTGTTATTTCTGCTGTGCTGCGCAAGCATGTTACAGGAAGCACGACCAGATCCCTGCTGTAATCGTCCTTATTATTAAGCCTCCGTGGCTGCTGAAATAATATTCCAAACTGCAGAATGCCTGTTGTAGCAGTGTCATACGTGTCCTCGGGCTTCACTTTAAGATCCACAGCTGCGGTGCACCAGGAAGCATCTTTTTTTGGAAACACTGACAGGGCAGGTCGAAGAGCTTCTGGTATTTCTTTGTCACAACCGTAGTCTCCCCTGATCTAATGTGACAGCTACAAGAACACTAAAGAAGATGACCTGTCATTGACAAAGAGGAAGTCAGGCCAAGAAGTCTGTTCTGAGATAATGGATCTTTTCAGGGGTGCGGAAAGTAGGACAGTGGTGGAGTGGTGCAGGCACACAGGTGCCACAGCACAGTTCTACAAAGACAAGGAACGGCTTTTTAGATGAGGACACAATGGTAGTGGGGTATTGAGTGGAAATGAACAGGTAAAGAAACCCCACCATAGGTAACCGTGCAGTTGCTAAACAACCTGGCAGGCTGGCAGCAAGCTGATTCACACGTTACAGTACGCACAGTGTGTGTAAGCGTGGATAATGGAAGTGTGGAAGTCTTTCACACTTGACCAGTATGTCACTCTGTACAACCTGCTGTGTTTGTGTGTGTACCTGTGTTTGTGTGTGTGCAGTTTTATTTTACTCCATGTTGATGGGATGATGGGAAATGCCTTCATAGTAAAACAGTTTTTTTTACGAGTTCCTCAAATTTCCACGCCTTTAGAAGCTAGAGAGATGACAAGATTTTATGTGAATCTACAACTTGGTGTGAAAAATACGATTTTAAACTGAGGAAAAATCCATCAGTAACCTGTAATGGAAAATGTTAAAAATCCTTATTAGCAGCAGTGTAACTAGCGGTACTTAAAGCTGAGAATCTGTAGTCAGCTTTGGACTAATTTTTTTGGTCTTAACTAAACACAAGTGGTCTGTATAGTATATAGTGTTTGGTCACTGGAAAATATGTTAAAGTTAACGCTCATTAAGCACCAGCACAGAATTGCAACCCAAACACTTTGCAGAGCCTCTCATGCTTTCCACGTTAGAAAGCAGGTGATGATCTCCTTTACAAAGATCTGCAGAGCTCGTGAACTTCCTTTGCTGATAAAACAGCAGTAGCATGGCTGATAAACTGGATTTTATTTTTTCCAAATTGGATGTTTAGCTCAGATGAGAGCATCAACATTCATTTCCACAGTCACACGGATACAAAACTGGTGTAAAATCACCAGTCAAATGTGATTTAAAAAGTGCTTTTAAAAAAGTGCCAGAAAAAGAAGAGAAAAGGTTCAAATCCTTCTGCTATGAATGCACACAATTTATAACATCGTGGCTTTGTTCGGTCCAGTACCAGTTCTGCTCCTCCCATGAGGGCACTTAAGAAACACCATACTATTTCACCTTATGAATACAGGAAATGTCAGCCTGAGTGAATTAATGGCTACGATGTTTCCTGTTTAATTGCCTCTTCGGGGGCAGCAGCAGGACAGCTGCCTTCTATTGCATTTCAGAATTCTCTCATAGATTTCTATTTGGGATCCTTTGAGTCGCTTCCTTTTTGTACCTCCAGTATCTCTCTCTGGTCATACATCATTACCTTAAATTAATAGTAGCTGGCTTATTCTAACTCCCAGTCCGCTGTTCAGTCTCTCAGTACTAGGTCTGACAAATTAGGTCACTGAAAAATATAAAATCACAAACTTTTTCTTGTTTTGTTAAAAAGTCCAAATTTATTCAAAAACAGCTGGTAGGCCATCCACCCGAGTACAAGAGACTAAATTAGGGAGGAATAGTTGAAGATGATGGAAGCAGGTTGGGTGAATGAGCGAGTATTGGTTTGTCGGTTTGGTCCTGGTTTTAATAGAGTGCATAGAAAGCACTTTGCATCTTAGCTGTCAGCTAATCTATTGTAGATTATATGAAAAGTGAGTACTTATGTACTTACTTATGGTAAGGATGACATTTTTAGCTCTTCCAAAACATGTGCCAAGTCTCAAGTGATGTAGTAATTGCTGGAGAGGACAGTGTATTGTGTGGGTACCTCCCAAGAGACTGAGGGATGAGGCAGGTCTTTTTGACCTTGTGCTGGTTTGTCCACGTGTTGCCATAGGCAACCCAGTCTCCTCTTAATGGGGCAAGAGCTCTGCCAGGGCAACTTTTAGAATGCCACTTTGTTTGAATTTGAGTACAAAACAGACCGAGAGCGACCCTAAGGCCTCTATCATAGTCTTTAAAATCCTTTCATCTGTTTCAGACTCGCAACATTTAACATGGAGGCAATTTGAACCCACCGAGTCTTTTAGTGATGGCTGTTTCTGTTTAGCAAAAATAAACGCAGCCAAGATGAAAATAAAAGCAGAACACAATCTGACACGGGTACGGTGGAAAATCCATAACTGCAATTATTTTGTAATTAGAGGTAGTAGCATCTTTAACTGTCTGCATTACTCCGGCGTAATTGGAAAACAATTTGTGAAAAAGTCTCCGGAGAAAGTTTTGGAAAGCAGCAGAACAGAGTGCAGACAGACAAATGGGCAGGAAGGAGGATGGACGGGCGATGGAGTAATCTCTCTAAGTCGACAGCATCTGTCTGCTGTCCCGCTCTGTCTGTCTCAGCTCAGCTGTCATGGCTATCAGACAGGAAGAGACTGAGAGATGGCTTGTCTCGGTGTTCGCTTGGGTTTGGCGCACTTAGGCATTTTATCATTTCCATAGGACAGCTGTTTCTCTGTAACCACCACCTCTCCATGTTTGTATGTTTAGGAGGCAACTGACGTTTTTCTTTTTCATTTTAGATCAAGTACCAGTTCCATTTCACACCAGTCTTTAGCAAATTCTACTCTTTGGGGACTATTTTGAGCTACAGGTTAGGTGCATTCATGAATAGCAGAGCAGTGTATGTTGGATCGATTCAATGTTCGTTCGCATATAAGGTAATAGAGGAACTGGAGGAATAGAAGAGTTTTTGGAGAGGAGCGCTCAGAAATAAAGATTTGGCAATGCCGTCAGTACTCAAGAGGTTTAATTTTCTTTGTTGACAATCAAAGAATAAAAGGAATCCCTGAAGTTTAATATATAACATGTGTTCAAGAGCAACTTTTATTTTGTTGGTTTCACTGTAATTGATGGTATAGTTCTCTGGCCACATTTACACTACAAATCATACGTACAAGGATCAGATGCCGAAGTGGTGCCATAGCTTGATGCCACTTCCTTTAAGACTGAGAGGAAGTTTTTTCCACCTTATATTCATTGATGAATTCTAAAATGCTTTACAGCCACAAGCTCAGAAGGATAATAAAATACAATGTTGGTTATTTCTGCAGTAGCGGATGAAGTAGTCTGATTAGATTGTAGGAATACTAGCAATGCCGTAGTTTACTCTATTAATGTATCACGAGTTAAAATCATCAAAACTCAATATTAAGGTTAGACTAATATACATATTGGATTATTATTACTATTAATTCTTAATACATTAATATCGCACTTTGATGTTGCTGCTGGTAAATGTAGGAAGTATTTTAGTTACTTTATAACTAATTATTATTCTCTTGCTCAGTTTGCTCATTTACAAAGAAATGAACAGTCTCGAATTTTTATGGTAGTTTTATTTTAAAAAAACAAAAAAAAACCCACAAATTACATAAATGGTATGTTCTGGGTCACTGTCATGCTTGAAGGCCCCATGACTCATCTTTAGGGTTCTGGCTGAGAGAAGGAAGTTCCTATCCAGAATTTTACAGTACATGACCCTGTCCATGGGTCCCTCAGTGCAGTGAAGTGGTGAAGTCATCTTGCTACCCTTAGGAAACAGGAAACAATCCCAAAGCATAATGTTTCCACCTCCGTGCTTGACTGTTATGATTGGTGTTGTTTGGATCATACTCAGCATTTCTATTCCTCCAAATATCGCCATATTTGGTCAAGTTGATGCCAACAAGCTTGAATATGGTTTTATGTGACCACAACACTTTACATGGAAAACTTAAGACGGGCCTTTAAATGTGCCTCCTTAGGTAGAGGGACATTGCTGGTGCTGCAAGATTGGCGCTGGTGCTGCCCATTACAACATAGTGTGTTATCAATTATCTTGGTGACTGTGGTCCCAATGGCCTTCAGATCATTAACAGGCTCCTCCCATGCAGTTTTGGGCTGATCTACCACCTTTCTCATAATCGTATCCATGAGGTACGATGTTACATGGTCGTTTTATATTTCTTTCACCAACATCTTCTCACCAAGCGTCTTGCTGATGGTTGTGTAGCCCATTCCAGCCTCGTGCACGTCTACAGTCTTGTCCTTGATGACAGCTCTCTGGTCTTGCCCATGGTGGTCCAGAGGATGGAATGGACGAAATTGATTCTGTGAACAGCCGTCCTTCATACACATAACGAGTTAAGATTATAAGTACCTGTAACTGATTGATTGAGTGATTGATTGGTTGACTGACTGATTGTAATCTATGTGCTCCATGGGAACAAGGCCAATCTGTGAGAGCAAGAATGGCGGCTGACTTTTAGAGGATCAAATACTTATTTCACTCAATGACATGCAAATCAATTCATAGCTTTTATGTTATGTGTTTTTATTCTGGGTTTTCTGTCTCTATCTATTAAAATGAAGCTATCATAAAAGTGAGAGGTTCTTTGTTTCTTTGCAAGTGAGCAAACTTAGAAACTCAGCAGGAGCTCAGATAATTGTTTCTTGATTATATTTTGCATCATAACTCTGAATCGCAAACTGTTCAGAAACTTGGAATATAAATGTACTGAATTAAAAGTACAAGTTTTTCAGTTTCCAATGCAATTGATTAGATATGCACTTTATACACTAGCAGAAAGGACTTTGAAATCACAGTTATGTAAACACACTGACCGCGGTACACATTTTTCTCAAAATTGTATTTGATTGTTTTAAAGCAGTTTTAATTTATTTATTTTTTATCTTGGAGTGGACGCGCGATTTCTCTCTAGCTTTGCATGTAAACATTACGAGCAAAACACCTCTTTTTTTTTTAAATTACAAACACACAAGCATGTCTGACACTAATTACTGCAGTATCATTATTGCAGAAATTACTGCCTTATTTTCTCTTAGCAAGCTGTATTTTAAAAACTCATTATTTAACAGTTTTGCCCATTAATGAGCTCATCTCCCAGATGAAGTGTGGTACAGTTGTTTTGTTTGACAGCAATTATTCTTTACATTTGAACAATGTCCTCAGAGTCACTGTAAGCACTGATATGTGGAGAATGTTAATAGACTGCTCCACTCCACGTGATTGAGGGGAGACTGCACTTTACCAGCAATTTAGCCATCCGTGTGATTATATGTGTGTGTGTATCAGTGTATGTGTGTGATAGAGAGAGGGAACTGCTGACTGTGAATTTTCACGTCACGTCACCATTTGATTTCCTGTTCAGAAAATCTTTCATGTTGACCATTTTCACTATTAAAACAACTGCAGTGATGGCATTTATCCTCGTTTGATCTTGAGCGGTTGATCAAAGGACTGATTGTTCAATTAGAATTGAGTTTTGTCTGAAACAGTGTACAGATCTGCTGTGTGAACAACTCGACCTGTATTCTTTGAGAAAAAAGCAAAGGAGTCAAGAGTGGCAAATGTTGCCATTTTGGAGTTTCTGGCATGACAACTACAAATGACTTGTGGTCACTCTCATCAAACCTTACTTTGGCTGTGTCATGGGCAGAGCAAGGAGCCACACTAAGCTGGTCATCATGTGCTGCACAACACAAGAGCCACTCACACTGAGCAACAGCTAGCATTAGCTTTCCTGCCCCTTCTTATGTGACTTACAAGTGTCTCCGCAAACATTTACCAGGTAAACGTGCTGTCGTGTGACATTGAGGGTCAGCTGCAGCCCTTTAAAAAGCAAACATTGCCAAGGTTAGTTAAGATGCCGATGCGGTCCTTATTATCAAGGCCCCAGTCACACAAGCGTAGAGATCTCCCAGCCACCATCTGGCAACCACCCGTCGCAAACAGAGAAATGCGTGTTCCCTGACCAGTTGCAGTGTGGCTGGTGAACGTTTTTGGTGGTTGTGCTCCAAACAGAAAACTTGACCTCTAAATTTGACCTTGATGTCAAGGTTACTGAGATTCGAACTTGTCTAAGAGATTTATCAGTTTATCTGTGGTATCAATTCATCTCCTAGGTCGTCTCGATCTGTGTCCGCGCCACCTGCCCACCCGGCAATATGACAACAATACCCCATCAGTCTTTTACAGCTGAGGGTAAAAACTAATCTTGGGTGTTCACTACATAGATTTCTTCCTTCATCCTCTCTCTCTTCATGTTGACTGTCTCTTTATCTCTGTAAAGCACAGATTACATTAGGACATGTGGCTCACAGGAAGTCCCAGACTTCTTGTGGGGTCTATAGGTTTGCTTTATAACAATTTCAGCAGGATTTCAGCTCTTTATTACTTCATACTCTTCGTTCTAATTACATTCAGAGCAAAGATTTTAGATGGTGACGGGAAATCTTGCTGCCTCTCATATGGTGACAGGACAGGCTTTGAAAACAGCACAAAAGCATCCATAAGGAGCACCATATGGGAAATAAGACATTAAAACAGCTCAAACTGCAGGAAAGTCAAGATTTCCCACATGCCAGCTATCCAGCTGACTGCCCCCCAAACTGCACAGGAAACAACAACCGACCCAGCAGCAGACGCAATCAATTCAGGAGTAAAATTTGAGCCAAATCTGCACAGTGTCTGCCAAGATTTACAAAGTAACATAAAAATGATGATGTGAAATGAAACTTTTTCATGAATAAAAAGTGCTTACAATTACTTTATATGTTTGCGCAGAAATATGTGGACGTGTTACTTCCTTTAATCGGCCGGCCTTCTGATCCTGATGCATTAGATATATGAAAGGGTGGGGAGTGACGAACAAATACAGAGTGTGTTTCTGGCAGTGACGTGTCATTCCTTTTATTATCCACAAACAACTTAAGTGTGAATGCTTCGAGTTAAAGTAAAAAAAAAATACTGCAGCAACAAAAAGTGTCGCTTCACTCCTCCTTAGTTTATTTATGAAACGCTGCTCTACAACAGTGATGCATTATTTGTGCGAATGTGCTTTCCGAGCTCTGCGAATCGTGACGGTGAGGTTTGATGGGCTCGCGTACGTGGGAGTGAAGCGCCTCGACCTTGACTGTCTGGCCTGAATTTGCCTTGTGATGCCCACATCGCCACAGCAGCGGCACCGCGTTTAAGCGTTTTCTGCAGCAACTTTGTGTCGTGACTCGTGGGCTTAACATCAGCGTGTTCTCACAGAACTTGCTTCCCGCTCTCACTGTCCTCCTCTTGTCTCTTTCTGTCCAGACAGAGAAGGTGTCTGCATTTATTCTGCTGTGCAACAGGCTGTGCTAAAGGACTACATACCCTCAGTCAGACACTTTATTAGGTACAGGTTTTTATTACTGGGTTAGACTCTCTTTTTCCTTGAGGACTGCCTTAATTCTTTGAGGTGTAGATTCAAGAAGGTGCCTGAAACTTTCCTCAGAGATATTTAGTTCATACTGACATGGACATGGTTAGCTGCATGTCCTTTTGAATACCGTAAACGTAAACCTTTGAGATGATTTTAGGTTTGTGACATGGCATGTTACCCTGCTGGAAGTAGTCATGAGAAGATCCGTGCACTGAATCCTTGATCCTTGAGCATGAATCCTTAGAAATAAGTCACAGAATTATTTTTTTTTGTGAGCATCAACACTGCTACTACTCTGATATCACTTCTCTTTGTGGATTTACCCAAGTGAACATAATATAAGCAGATGTTTCACCAGCTGTATGTATGATTTCTAACAGTAGAATTTAGAGAGTTAGTCGAATCAGCACCTCAAATATAAATTGATGTCCGCTACCCTTGATGCGACCTAGATGTAACCAGTCCAGCTTAGTTCATCACTGCAAACTTTATCTCAATACTACAAACCATGCAGTGTAGCCTGCACTAAACTGCCTGGTACATTCATGCTATGTTTGAGAGACACAAAAGTAGTGCACTTCAGTTTGTTTTGCTAGATGTTTCACAAAAAACGTAATCCCGCAGCACATTTGAAAACTAAAATGAATCAGGACATTACATATAAAATCAAAAATTTGTCAAATTTCTTCTGCTCCTGCCCTCTTTGTCTTACAGCTTTCACCACCTCTCAGTGTTTCGCATTGAGGGTTTTTGTTACTATGTAATACAGGGACAAACTGCACAGAAAAAGTTTGTGTGTTTGATGATATTTGTGACTTGTTTGAAAAGCTGCATTTGAAAATTGTCTGGTGCTTAAAAAACATTAATCTGTGTAGTGAGAAAGAAATGAGAAGGAAAAAGAGATGTGTTTGGAGCTGGAAGCAGGCTTTGGGAAGTCGCATTATTTTTCCTTATTTCTAAGCATGCCGTCTCTGGAGGCAATACCAGGCTGCAGCACATGAAAAATGAACTCATTCAGTAGTAACATGCATTAACCTGCCTATCAGATTTAATTAATCATTGAGCGAAGGTGCCAGAGTGCTGTTCCGGATCGTTCTGGCCCACGTTTTTGTTTTGTGTTCAGATATGCTGCTGACTTCCTGTCAGGCTGCCCTTTTCTCTCAGACTTGTATCATCAACAAGGCGTTTTTACCCACTGGATATTTTCACTTTTTCACATCATTCCCAACAAATCTTAGAGATCCTTGTGTGGGAAAATTCCCAGCAAATAAACAATTTCTGAAATACTCAGACCAGCCAGTCTGCTCCACGAACAACCCTGCCACGTTCAAAGGCACTGAAATCACCTTTCTTCCCTATTCTGATGCTCAGTTTGAACAGCAGGTCGTCTTGTGATCGAGTGGTTACATATTTGCAGAAACGTGCAGTTGAACAGATGTGTTGTTGAGTGTATTTGTAGTGTGTAGTTTAAACCTTATATAGGAACTTTTTTGGGGGGGGTATGCCAACATCCCATATCACCTTGACATCAGCTAACTGTTACGTACAATAACTGGCAAATGTTGAGGGAGCTGGCAGCATAAAATATACTAGGAAAGCTGTTTGGGGATTTCTATACTTCTACTTTATAATGCTTTATTTAAATTAAACATTCACCGGTCATGCACAGTTGAAGAATACAGTTATCTGAACTTGCGCGTTTGTGGTCATCACTCCAGGAAACGTGGCACTGTTTCCATTTATCAAATGCAATAATACAATGCTCCAGAATATATCGATGTGCTTTTTTTATTGGTACATTTTGGCCGTGTTTTGTTTCACTTTCTGTCTGTGTGTCTTTACCAGCAAATTCAGAGTTATTATAAAAGAGGTTTGGATTTGTCATTTTATGCTGTTTATGTTGTTTTAGCCGTCTCCGAGGAAGTTTAAGTGGCACTGAAATGTTTTCCTTGATGTATTTTTGGCAGATTAAATGTATAAATAGTTTGTGAAACAAATTCAATGGGATGTTTTCCAATTTCAGTAGTTGTGAATGTCTCCAAAGCATGCTGATATTGACTACATAAACTAAGGTATGCATAAAATTGTATTGCATAAATCTTTTACACCCGTAGAAGAGAGATTGGTTGAAATGAATCAAGTGATGGCAAAGATTTGTCAGATACACAAACTGAATATAAGACGGATGTAGTCACAGAGTCAATGTGCCAGTGCCCTAAATCTGGATTGTTTCCAGTGGCCAGCAGAGTTTGATTACTCTAGTTGGGTGGCGTTACGTTGGGTGTTTCTATATTTTCCACAGTCTTAGAAGCACTCAATAGCTTTTTACCTGACATACTTCACACCTACACTCAGATGCAGCGCGTTCAAAGAATTAGAACATGTCAAACATACTGAAATAACTTCCTTTCCCAGTTTATTTTCCCCACCTGAGGGACTAGCTCAGCAGTGTTGCATAAAGCTTGTCAAAATGGTGCTCTTAGCCATGGTTTTTGTAATTAGTGTTTTATGGTAATTTTGGGCAATTGAGTCCCCAGTTACCATAGCAACAGCTCAATGTGCAATTTCCACGGACTGTTAAGGAAAGCTTTAGGGATAAAACTTACTAAAGGGTGTTTATGCAAATGGAAGCTGTCATGCAGGATGAGCAAACCCTGCAAATGCGGGCAGGGTTCGGGGAAAGAGACGCTCGTAGGTTTGAACCCTGCAGGTCACAGTGTGCATCAGCATTAGTGTGACCTTGAGGAAAATAGTAAAGCAGATCTCACTGCTGAAAGAATAAGCGTGTAAGCTGGAAGATACCAACGCGCAGATGAAAAAGCCGCGGCGTCTTATCTTTCTTTTTCATCTAGAGAGGAGAGGAAAACAAGATGAGGGGAGGATAGAGGAGTGACAGAGGCAGCAGCAGGTGATAGATGGAGTGAACGCATGAATAGAGATCCAGACAGTCATGCACAGCTATCAGCTGGCAGTAAAAAAGAGAGATTGACTCCCGGCCAGAGTGAGAGAGAGCGAGAAAAAGGGAGGGATGACAGAAAGATGGAGAGGTTATTCCAGATAGCAGCAGGTCTCACAGTGTGTTCATGGAGACTTTTTCAGGTGAAGGTGAACTGTTCTCTTGCAGTCGGGACTGTTGGATCTGTATTCATCACATAGCAGGGAGACAAAAGTGGAAACCACGTCACACAATGGGGCTCAGCAATGTAATCGAGGAAAAATAACACTGTTGAATAGTTGGAATTTTTTATTGAGCATCTCTCAGCTCCTGCTTTATTTTTAGGGCCAGTGACTCTATTGTTCTGGTTCACTCTCAACTATTTTTCTGCATCATTACCATTCTCACCAGGCAGCTGCATTAGAAAGAAAATGATTCTGATAAACCCACAGCATGCTAGTGAGCAGGTCGATAAAGTGGTGCGTGTTACCTGCTTAACAGTCAGATAACTCTGTTAGGCATTGGTGGAGACCAGAGGGCAAACAAAAAGAAGAGTGAATATTAGACTTCTATTTCCCAAGTGGTTATAGATATGAGTTTAAAGTGGGTGATTCTTTCTCTGAGTCCCTACATGTGTACACATTCAGCTGGTTGTCGTAACATACCGTAACCGCCTTTTACACGATGACATGCCAGCACTGTGTTCCAGTTTGCACACGTTTGCAAAGTTGCTGTTTTATAGACTTTCTCAGATTGTCTGAATATTTTAGAGGTCTGAAAAAGTCAAACCATGTATTCCAAAATGTAAAAAAGTAAACCCCTGTAATAAATCACTGGATCAGATTGTACTGTACTTGAACTGGTGCATTTTATGTTCCTATTTAGTCTGCAGAATCAAACTACCCTGAAACTTTGAGTAACAAGTGTCACTCTGTTCTAACTATGATCTATGAATAGCTCCAAGCTTCTAGGTCAACAGTTTTGAAGACATGGCGCTGTTATCATAGACATCCATATGCCTGTGTGTGTGCGTGTGTGTGTGTGTGTGTGTGTGTCTGTGTGTCTGTGTGTGTGTGTCTCTCTGTCTTTCTGGCTCTGAGCATTGGACGAGTTGCTGGGACACCAGCATGGCAAGGTGACCTCTAATAAATAACTAAATAACACGGAGACACACACACACAGACAGACTCTTACTGGCAGTCTGAGTCCATGTTTTCAACCCAGAAGTCCATAATGTATACAGTAAATCAACAGTTCATAACTTTGTTTAACTTTTCTTATCAATCCTAAAGATACACACACACTCCAGAAGTATGTGGTGTATGTTTTATATCCTTTTTTTCCACATGATGTAAGATCTTTTTTTGTCAGTTTGTGCTTTAACCATTTATCACAGTTAGAAAAAAGCAGAAGGTCAAACTAGTGACCATCACAGGTGCGCTGAAGTAACAAAGAGAGTTGCAGGCTTGATTTTTGATCTAGTGCTGACCAGCTTTGACTTGTTAAACCCTCTGACGCCCAAAACCCAATGACTAATGGGTCATCAGGGCTTCGTGTGTTGAAGTTAATTAGTGGTAAAGGAAGCATCTCTTACAAGAGATACACCGATTTCAGCTTTATTGGCTGATTTCTGAGGGGGGGGGGTTGTAAGTCTAACCTGCCAATTCCATTTTTCTTTCCCAGAACTATAACTGACAGCACATACAAACAAAAATCATTACTTCTTCAATTAAAGACACTGAAAGAAATGATTAAACTTTACAATTTTTCTCCCAAACTGCACTAAGTCACAGGATTTTCTCTCACTGAAACAGCTGAAAATAAAGCGCTGCTGGAAAGTGGTAACCATAACTAAGTGAAAATGAGTTGCTGCACACCCACCCTTACCTGACATATTTGAATTTACTAAAAATGAGTAAAGGCATCGGATTTATATTAAAACAACTGTCAGGTACTTGCACTGTGTTTATAACTTAAAATAACAGGACACTGATCCTTTTCTCTTTTTCACTTGTCTCCATAACTGCTTTGGTCCTTTGCTCATACTGAGGCTGCTGGCTTGTGGTTGGCTCTGAGCTCTGGATTATTGTCACAAACGTTTTCGTGTTGGTGCCCCCAGAATGAACAGGTTCCATGCTAACAGTGTGTGTGGATTGAAGTGTGTCCATGACTATTTCCCACTCTGCTCGAGTTGCACATGCTAAAATGGACTGCCTTACAATCACACATGTGGAAAGTCGATCGCTCAGTGGTCCGGGCCGAGAACAGGTGATTCTGTTCCTGGTCGTGGGTAGTCTTCTAAGTTTATAGTTTAAAATAAACTATAAATAAAAATATTTGTGCTTTTATTTAGAGGTTTTAATCATTTTTTTACTTGTCCTGTTAACAGAACATATGTAGGTCAGCCATAATGAGCTGCAAAGTCTTTATTTAAGACTGTACACAGTCAAGGTAACCTCAGTGCTTTTAATGTGTTAAGAGTGTAGCTTTTACATGCTAAACAGGTCATTGTGAAATACAAAACAAATCCAAAATCTTTGGGAAAATGTGATCATATTCAGCACAACCTGGCATGTGCTGAGGTGAAGTTCTGCATTGGGTTTATGTGAAAAGACAAACTTTAATTTTAAAAAATAGCACAGATGGTTTCCTCTTTTCATAATGAAGACAGGAGGAGGTTTTTTACTTCTCAAACACAGGATGATAAGTTTGCCTTCCCATTAAATTGCCTTCTGGAATTCAAAAATGGTTTTAGATCGAGCTGCTCCTGTATAGAAGAAACAAAAAGTGCTGTGCCTGGGTTTTAAGATGGCTCCCCTGCTTGTCTCTTGATAGAGGATGCGATGGAGGAGGAGAAAGAGAAAAAGTTAAACCCGGAGACAGATTGAGGAAAAGCGCTGAGACACCGAGAGAATGAAAGGGGGAAAAAAAAGGAAGATAGAGCGAGGAGATGCGCTGGGGCATCTCAGGCAGAAAGAACTGGGCCACTGAGCACAACTCTGGAAGAAAAGAGATGGGAAAAAAAAGAAAAGAGTGGCCTGGAAAAGAGGGAGAGACAGTGAGAGATGACAGAAGGAGAGGAGAGGCTCATGTGAAGCCTTTCCTCTGTGAGCTTCACATATAGGCTACTGAAGAACAGTTGGACGAGCGAAGCCTTGAAATGAAAAACCAAATAAGTTGGTCTGGTAATGTTTGAGAACAGCCAGCTGTCTTTCTGTTGATCAGGATATCACTTTGCACTTTCCAGCAAGCTGTTTTCAAGTCTGACTTTGGATCTTTACACGAGAAGTCCACTTTCTTGTAACTAATAAGCACCTACAACTAGTAAGCTGATCATCTTTATTATGTTGAATAGTGAAAAATGATGGAATCTCCCTGTCTCAGAGAAATGTTGTGGATTGTCATCTATTAAGTAAATCGGTGAAAATCTCATATCTGTTACTTTTGGGCTCTGAAGCCTTTTCTATGGGAATATTACCAGAAAGCAACCAGCTAGCAACCAGTTTCCTCAGATTGTGCTCATTGACAGGCTCATTCATACTGATGGCAGAGTGCTGGCAACAATCTGTCTGCACTCATTAATAAAATAGCAATTATTTCCAAACCTTCTGTGAAAGTGATTGCAGTTAACTCAGACTGCAACTGTTTGCAGAAAGGTTGCCTCCTTTCAGGCGACCTGTGCAATCGCTTTCCGATCACAAGTGTTCGGAAGATGATTGCAACCAATCAGTCACAGCACATTGCAATCTGGTGCAGAATGACAGAAGTTCAATTCAATTCAATTCAATTTTATTTATATAGCGCCAAATCACAACAACAGTCGCTTCAAGGCAAGTCAAGGCAATTAACAGGCAGCCAGCACAGATGTCCTACTTTTTATCATTTGACTGATCCATTAGCGTGCTCTGAATTAGCTTTTTGATACCAAGTGTGTCCAATGTTGGATGGTTTTTCGGTTGAATAAATGTAATGTAAGCTTGCTCGGCTAACACTATTTCAGGATTTTGGTGCATAAGATGAGCTCTCTTGTTCATAGTATTCCCAAAGTATTTCATTTTATTGAGCTAGCATTGGCAACATCCGGTCTTCCATCTGTAAAGCCTTGCAGCCATGGTGGTAACTGTTGTGGATGAGAATTGTGGACAGACTATGGATAAAGTTATTCTTCAGATTGTCTATTACTGTATTACACCAAAGTCCTGGCTCAGTTTAAATCTTGCTGTAGTTTCCTGTCAGTTTTGAGCTATAAAAGACTGACAGCTTTTGAAGTAGTGTTCATAGTTTTTCTCAGTTTTTCTAGAATGCCCAGTAAGCGGGTTCATGACTTTTATGTCCAGATATTATCCATATTAATGAGAAATAGACTGCTACTTAAATATAATTTTCCTTCAATAAATTAGTGCTCAAGGCCTGTTTTACAACAAACCACATTTACCTTTGACAAACCACTCACATTCCCTTTAAGCTCTTTCTAGGGTTTGGTGATAAAAAAAAGTCTATCACTGTAATTTTTTTTATATCAGTCAATATCAATAAAAATATCATAATATTAGTCAGTAGTGCTATTGTCATTATCATTTGGCCTTTCATGTTGTCTGTCAATGAACTCTTAATAGAAATATAAAGTTCACAGCAGCCATATTTCTATTGAAGAAATGTATTTCACAATAATGATCTTAATAGTTTGATCGCTCAGCCCTACTTTCAGTTGCCCACGGCCACACTTTGGCATATGGACCGGGGAGCTTAGTATCAACCCACTGACCCTTTGATTACTTGGCAACCGTCTCTACCTTGTGAGCCACAGATGATAATGAAACTCGTTATGAGGTATTTCATGTGCTTAAGCCTACCAATTTGAGTGCTTTTTTTATATAGCTCAAAAATGAAGGGAACCCTTAAATGACACATCAGATCTTAATAATTTAAAGGTTTCATTTGAAAAAGGGTCATTAGAATTTTCATGCCTTTTTTTGCTGCTCTTTTTTAAACTTATTCTTTTTAAACTGTAATTATTCTTTTTAAACTGTAATGCTTATTGCACTGTAGAGGCTGGTGAGGAACAGTATTTCGTTTCAGGCTGGGTAACACCATATGGAATGATAATAAACTTCTTTAGTCTTCTTGAGAAGTCATAATCATCAACTCTTTGAGGTACAGATTTAAAACATTAAAGACTTCCCTTTATTTTATTTATGTAATTATTTATTTGGAATCTTGCAGAAGCAAATTTATGTGAGAAATAAATGAGAGAAAAGGCTGTGGAAACACGAGCACACTTCTCTTCGACGCCGACGCTGTCGATAAAATGTCAATACTTGCCACCAGGGTTTGCTGCAGGCCAGGATGCGTCGCATATATTGCCCCAAACTAACAGAGTCATGTGCTATTCTTGGCTGACTTTTTAAAATTGCCAAGCATTCCTGTTGAGCAGCTAATTAATAAAAAGATCTATTAGCCGCCATATGAAAACAGTGTACATGATAGAATCCCTGCAGTAGCTCGGATATGTTCATATCTGACAGCATGATTCTCCCTGACTGCCTGTCACGCAGTCCTTTTCTGTCTGGCTGCTTGTTTATCTGTCTTTATTGCAAACTATTTATAAATCCCACTGTTTGTCTGTCTAACTTTCAGTCTGTCATTTGTGGGTACTTGTCACTGAAGGCAGTCACGTCCTAAAGTTTTTCTGCGTACACAGTGAGAGTCATAAACATCTTTTTCAGGTCACTCTGTGGCTTAGGTAACAGCGCTTTGACTCATTTGGCGCGTTTGTATATTTGTTCATTCATGCATCTGAGCATAATTGATTGTCACATTTCGGGTGCAGGTGAATTGTCAGCTGTTCTCGGCTTTGTTGTGTCAGCTGATTGTTATTTTTAGTGTGAGTGATGCAAGGGTCGTTGGGTTTTACAGACGTGCCACCTGGAGCCACAGTGGCAGGCAGATTGGACTGGCTGAGAGTGTGAAAACGCCCAGACTGTGATTCATCAAGACCGTGTTGTGATTCCTCGAGGCTTTGTCGTCTTCGGAAAAATGCAAACCATTTGTTCAAGCACAGACAAATGTTTCCCTGACAGCAAGGCTTTTTAGGGATGGGAGCGACGGGATGGAATGAAACGGTGAGAACTGGGGTTGGTTTGGGGGAAAAGTGAGGTAAAATATTTTATTTTTATCTGTTTTTTCACTTAAATCAACCTAAAGCTAGGGAAATATGAGGCGGGAATAAAACTAACCCACACAACAACACAACTTCAGAAATTTACGAAACCTTCACACTGCGCCTAACTAAAATAGACAATTAAAATTAAATGTGATCTCCAAAAAAAGCTACTAACTATTCGGTAAACCCTGTTATTAGTGATCTTCAATAAATATTACCACCGTTTTGTCTACACTTATGAAAGATGAAGATTCACTGACAATTCTTCTAATAAATAGAGACTGAAGTCCTAAATTAAGTGAGACTTTAATTCTTATGAGCATTATAAAACTTCCAGCGGTAACCAGAGGTAATTCTGACCTTTTAGCCACTGATCAGTGTATTAGCAGACTGATATTTTTTCAAATTTATAATAGCCAGTAAATAAATCTTAAAACTGTAAAGAAGAGATGGCTGTGTGTTGATGTTGCATAATTCGTCCACAAGAGGGCACTCTGCAGTTTCCTTGTTGGCAATGCACCTGTTTGGAACGACAAACACAGTGGGCAGTGTGTAAACAAATAAATAAATAAATGTAACAAATTTTAGGGAAATCTTTTTGAGTTTTTGTATCTAAAGAAAAAAAACTAAAATTGGGAATTATATCAGAATATTGGATTTTTTTTAAATCACCAGATATTGGCATCTGTCTTAAAAATCCTACATCAGTCCTGTATGTCGATGTTGCCATTAACATAAAAACCAGCATGTCACACATTCAGAATGTCAAAAATATGAAAAAACAAACAAACACACAAACGAACGGCAGTACTCGAGACTTAGGGTCTAATTTAAAAGAGCTCCTGTCTCGTCTCCTTCACCTGCTACGCGCCTCTCATGTGAGCTATTATGCATCATCTAAAATCAAATAAAAGGTTAAAGATTTGCATTTTATTTCTTTAAGGAAGTACAGGAGAATGACTACCTTTTAAAACACTGAATTCATTTCAGCAGTTGAAATTACAAGTTACAGCGCGCTGGACCTCGATATGAACCAGCGGTCTGCTTCACAAAAAGGATGGCACTGTAAGCTGGCAATATAGTTTTATACCACAACAAAAACAAGAATTATTATGGGAAATGACATGGCGGTCCTTCTGTCTCTCGTCTGACCTCGTCTGCATGTGCTCCGTCCCTGGAAAAAGACACCTCCCTAGCCTAACCTTGCTGTATTAATATCAGCCAGCAATTCTTAGCCTGTTGTTTTCTACTTATTATCTAAGTCCAGGACATTCTGTTCAGACTCTCTTGGCCCAGAAAAATATCACCCTGACTTTAACTAGTTATGATGTGTAAGCATGTTTGCAAAATCCCTCTGCAGCTCAACATGTCAGCCTCAATAATTCAATTCAATCATACCGCTGAATTGATCCTTTTGACCCTAATTACACGGAGTGCCAACCCTTAATGAGCGCAAAGACAATGTGTATATAATAATCACAAAAAACAGCTTTACTTAATCATTTTATTCCTAACAGGTATGACTTTATAACTTTAGACAAACAGCTTTGACCTGTGATGCCAAAAAAGAGCAATAAAGTCCTTCATTTTTTCTATATCAGTCGTACGGTTTTTCTATTCCAAAACAAGATAACAATTTTTTTAAATTGCTCAGATACATATCATGGATCAGCCTATCCGCTGTCTTTAATGCCTTTTAAGGTCTTTAACATTAACTTTGAAAGCAGCCCTGAACGTTGTGTGGGATATCTGGTTAAGTCAAGCTACCGAAGCTTAACCAGATCTTAACTTTTGAAGTAGCAGATGACAAGAAATTGTTTCTAATTTAATATATTTTCTGTGATACTTATGTTTTGTGATTATTGCCAACTGAGATAATAACCTAATTTTGTTTTTTTCATCAGATTATTCTTCCATACTTTGCTGGCTTGCTATTTATAATATTCATCTGGTACTTATTAATCAGTCTCTTTACATTTTTTTCATTATATTTTTCCCACATGAACTTATGCAGTAAATAACCAAACAAATTGTTTGGGGGGTCTGATATGATGAGAAGACATTGTGCAGCAAACAACATCAAGAGTGAGTTTCCCCACATTTTAATATGTAAGAAAATATCAGAGGATCAGGGCGTTTGTCATCACTGCAAAGTTTATTTGTGTGTTGAAATGTTAAAGGTTGTGGAGCAGCACAGGACAGTCTGACAGTCTGCAGCAGTGATACGGGTAGCCTCCTCCTCCTACTGGTTAATGCCTCATTCAGTGCTGGTTGTCCGGCCACGCTGAAGGGTGAACGGTTTGATTGTGCACCAAAGTTCCACAAAAGCAAGCGGAGGCAAAATCCACTCAGTGATGACGCATCGTTCAGACTCACTTTTTTATGACGACTGTCTTTCAAGCCTTTGCAGCCAGATGCCTTGTTATCCCAGACTGTGGATTTGTCTAAAAAGCTTAATATCTACTATCAAAATCAGTCCTCCTATGATAAACCTGTGCCTCAGACTTATATAACTTTTCACTATTCCAGTGTACGTATGTGGGATGACAGCATATTTCTATAGGACTTTTCAAACAGAACATCTTAAAATGATGTTCTCTGAAGATCAGAGACTCAAGCACAATTGAAATCTATGTGTGTGTGTATTTTCATTTGGTGGTAGTACAGGTAACTGCCTAAAGTGCTTATTTAATGTTATTATATATTTAGTGAATGTAAAAAAAAAACCCCAACAAAACACAGAAAGAGGCAGAACAAGCTGTTCTTGGCCGCTAGATAACCAACTGCCTCCCACATGCACACACACACTCACACTCAGGGATTTGCTTGACAACGTGGAGCACTGGGATGTGAAACAGGATCTTCCGTGTCCTCTCACCGTCACTGACACAAGTAAATGAGTCAGCATGCATGACTGTTTGTGTCACTGATTTGTGTGTGTGTGTTTCACATGTGCTCGTCCGCGATAGCGTGCGACTGTTGTGAGCGAGTGCAGAAACCCTGGGGCGATATCCACAGAGCGCAGCTCTCCCGCCTTTTGCGAGAAACAGAAAAGGAAACACGAAGCGGTGGCATGGAGCTGTTCTCGGGCTCTTATTCAGGTGCTATAAAAGTGTCTGACATATCTGAGTCTACATTAAGCGTCGCAGAATGTGGAGCGCTCGCCCACCGAGTGCAGCATGTTCTGTTTTATGACACAGAGAGAGACGGAGAGAGCGGGAGAATGAGTAAAAATACACCCAGCTCCTGGGAGACGGTCTCTATGGCAGCGGTTACCGTGGCGACAGTGAGGCTGCACGTGAAGCGATGGCTGTCATGGCACCCCTAGGGGAATTCACCCTCTTGAGCTGCTGGAGGACATGCACAGATATTCACAAACACACAAGCTTGAATGAAGAGCAGAGGGAGGAGGAAAGCGACCGCTCGAGGGGAAATTCAGGAGAACTGCCGATCGCTCGCTAGCTGTGGTAAAAACTTAACTCTGGGGGACTGCCGAGCTAAAGCAGAGTTTGCTTGAACATTTTATGAAGCTATATAATTTTAAAAGGAAATATTTTTACCAGCCCAGACAGTGCAGTTGAGTTTTGTGTGACATTTCAGCAAAGTGTCCTGCAATTCAGTTAAATATGAGTAGTTGGGACCAACGTTAAAGATGGTTTGTTTTGACTTATTAGTAGACAATAAGGGGGGTCAAAAGTAGTTTTTGTGACTCTGTGAAAAGGGTATGTGAAGAAATATTTCTTACATTGCTTGGTGTGTTCCCAGTGCTTACTTTATATGTACACTGCACAGCCAAAAAACAAAAAGTCCCACACTCTAAAATTTTCTCGGACTGCCTTTAGTTTTATAATCACTACACACTTGCTGTGGAATTGTTTCGAGATATTTACAAGGTTTATTTAAATATTTTTTCAACAAGATCTTGTAACCATGATGGGGCAGTCAGACTGCTAAAGTCTTCTGCAGCACATCCAGAAGATTCTCAGTGGGTCTAAGGTCAGGTCTCTGGTGATCCCTGAGCCAATGAATTCTGTCATCTGTCATCTTGGAATGTGCTCGTGCCGTCAGGGATGAAAAAAAAAATCTATTGATGGAAAAGCCTGGTCAGTCAGTACAGTATATTTAGCAGAAAAACAATTATGTGGTTTTTTTTTTATTAACAAACACCTGATCATTTCAGTGTGGGCATTGAGGGTGAGGGGAGGGAGGCAGGACAAAAGACACACTGTGGAAGAGAGCCAGAGATTAATAACAACTTATAATTAAATGGAGAGCGGAGTATTAAACACACAGAGAGTATAAAGAGGTGAATGAAGAAAAGAAACACTCAGTGCATCATGGGGAGGATACAAGGTCATCTAATCTAGCCCTTGATAAACTGTAAGGACCTTTTCACATAATGAAGTCTGCACGTTTTTACCAATACTGCTACATTTTTACTTTCTCCTGAGTTGGATTTTTGGCTCTCTCTCGAGTATTTTTAACAGCGTGCAGTGTGGCGTTAATACTTCTTCATCACAGTCTTCTTCTTTTTCACCCGCTGCTGGTGTGTAAAAGTGTGCATGTGTGGAGGTGCTTAAGTATGTGCTTGTGCACGTGTGGGCGGGTGTATGTTACAGTAGCAGTTCTTGTAAAACTTCTCACTACATCTTTGTTTTCTGTTTTATGTCATAATTATTATGATGATTACCAAAGCTATTTAAATGTGCGTGTGTGTGTGTGTGTGTGTGTGTGTGTGTGTGTGTGTGTGTGTGTGTGTGTGTGTGTGTGCGTGTGTGTGTGGGAACTTGCACTTGCACATGAAGCATTGCCTCTGCAGAGTCAGTCTGCTCCGTCATGCTGTTTCCATAGCAGCAGCAAGAGCCAACACAGCCAACCACGCTCACTTCCTTGTTTCATCCTATTGGTACTGGCTCATTCTGACTCCCATCCAAATTGTATTTCTTTTCTTTTTTCTCTTTTTTTTGTGCTGCATGCTATCTGGATGTCTGGGCAGGACTGGACACACTTCGGCACCCCCTTTACATTCACTCTAGCAGAGGTGATCAGTGTGTTAGAACTAAAGACAAAACCTAACGATGACTAAAATATTTCACTGCATCCATGAATGGCCACGTGGTCAAGTCCTTTGCACTGTTATATTGATCTATGGGTCATACAGAGCGGTCGTCATCCTTGTTATTTGTCTTTTGGTGTGATATCTGTTGTGAACAGTGGCAGCACAGCTCCCTCTTCTTTTCCTCATGAACTTCCCGGGCAGATAATCAGTCTGTGTCATGAAGGTGACTGCCCACAAAAGTCTCTCACTGTTGCCCACGTAAACACCCCCCCTCAACAGACACACACCCACACCCATGTTTGCTATTTGTCACCGTCCCTGCTGTTGTTAATACTTGCCTGGGCGACATCAGCTCCTCTCTCTCGTTCCCTCTCCGCTCCGTTGACAAAAAGCTGTTATTTTTAGTCTACTCTGTCTTTGTAAATTAAGCTGTTACATCCATAACCGTGAGGGCAGAGCAGGCAGCTGCATTATCAGTAGCTTATAGAAACAGATTTCTTAGCAGACGGCGAGCTCGTTTTTTGCACGTTTCCAAGACAAAAGTTACTTTTCTGTGCTCCTTTTAGTGAGTTCTGTAATTACTCAAAGTCACCTCAGTCAGGAAAACAAATGTTTTTGCTTATGTGTGATGGATCACACACACACACATACACACACACGCACACACACACACAATGAATAACGATAACTAAAGCCAAACCTCCACAGTCAAAAAAGGCATGTTATAGACGGAAAATGGGTTTTAACAAACTCTGATTTGTGGGTCACATCACCTGTGGTTAGTGTTACTGGTTTGTTTGGAACATTATACTGGGCCATCTGGCTTAATGATTCGAGGATGCTGTAGACACTGAAACTGATTTTGCATGTTTGCTAATTATGTATTTTTAAGTCCAACAAGCAGTCCGCTTGCCTTCTTACTCAGCCACTGAGAAGATCCTTAGTGCTGTGTAACCACGATGGAGTGTGTCAGCTGACTTCTGCCGCCTGTGCTCAGACAGCCACACTAGCAAGCTGATGTTCTAGCAAGCTGAGCGTGGACACATGTAGTGTGTTACCTCTTTGTTTAGGCATCTTTATATTGCAGAGAATCTAATAAAGATTGTAAAGAGCAGCAGGATGTATTGACCTGTGGTGTAGTTTGCTCCAGGTCCGGATACTGTTAACATTAAATGTTTCTGAGCAAATGCTGTTGGGACAGCAATGTTAAGTCCCAGCCAAAATGGTTGTAGTTTGATTGGGGAACTTAATTATAAAGCGGATGACCAGAGGGGACATTGTTTCCAAGTCAGGCCCTTTCTTAGAAATCAGGAAATACGGATCACATCAGTGTAGTTGTGTAGCTATGAAAAAAAGCAAAGCAATACATCTGTATGTGTTTGCTTTAATATATTTGATAGAGAGTCTTTTTGGTAGTTTATTTGGTAGTTAGGGTTGGATCAGGTGACCCTGAATCCTCCCTTAGTTACACTGCAATAGGTCTGGGCTGCTTGGGGCTTCCCATCATGCACTGAGTGTTTCTTTTTCACTCGCTATATGTTTATACACCACTCTGCATTTAATCAGTAGTTATTATTCATCTCTGACTCTTTTCAGCATGTCTTTGACCTGTTTTCCTCCCCTTACCCCAACCAGTCACGACAGGTTGCTGCCCCTCCCTGAGCCTGCTTCCTGCAGAGGTTTTTTTCCTGTTTAAAGGAAGGTTTTCCTCCCCACTGTCGCCAAAGTGCATGCTCAAAGGGGATCACATTATTGTTTGGGTTTTCTTGTTTTCTTTGTATTGTTATAGGATCTTTACCTTACAATATAAAGCACCTTAAAGCAGTTGTTGTGATTTAGCACTATAAGTAAAACTGAATTGACTTGAACTGAATAGTGCCGCGCAGTACTGCACTGTACTACTTTCAATAAAAGGTAGACATCTGATGTTAGCATGGTTTACAGTTCTCATATCTAGGAGAGATGTAGCATTAATATTCCATAATATGCAGTGTACATCATGATTATACTGATTACAGAGTTTATGTCACAGTAGTGTAATTAACACATCAATTTCTTCAAAGTGACGTATTCATTGATTTAGTTAGTTATATATTTAAAAAATATATAAGAAACCATTAGGTTAAAACTTTTTACACTTTCTTAATAGTATCCATGCTATTTGCTTTAAAACTACACTCTCCAGCCACTTTATTAGGTACACCTAATTAACACAAATTAGCCAGTCACATGGCAGCAACTGTTTGCATTCAGAAATGTTGAATGAGGGAAGAAAGGTGATTTCAGTGACTTTGAATGTGGGAAAGTTCTCGGTACATTTCAGAAACTGCAAAGCAGGAAAGCATGGATCCATCTGGCCTTGTATCGATATTTCAGGATGGTAGTGGTGTAAAAGTGTGGAAGATATTTTTTCGTTGCACTTTGGGCCCATTAGTGCCAACTGAGCCTTATTTAAACACCACAACCTACCTGAGTATTGTTGCTGACCATGTCCATCTCTTTACAACCACAGTGTAGCCAACTTCTAATGGATTCTTCCGGCAAGCTAACATGCCATGTCACAAAGCTCAGATCAGGCTCAAATGGCCTCCGATGGCCTTGATTTTAATCCAGTAGAGCACGTTTGGGATATGGTGTAACAGCATGTTCACACTGTGCATGTGCAGCCGATAAATCTGCAGCAAATATGAGATGCTATCATATCAACATGGACAAAGATCTTTGAGGAATGTTTCAAGCATTTTATTGAATCTATTTCACAAATAATTAAGGCAGGTGTAACTACTGAAGTGGCCGAGTATCTGCAGTAAAAGTAACACAGACAAGCTGCCGCCAAACATGGGAGCATCGTGAGAAGCACTGACTGCCGGGTTTACACATAGAATAGGCAAACAGTAAATGTCAGCTGGCCTCATTACACCTGCACTGAGCATGACTGTGGATAAGGATGCATTGATTTTAATGGTCCAGTCCTTTTAGATAAACAGTCCTGCTGGATCTGCGACCTTTTTATCTGATTTCAGTGGCTTGCAACAAGCTAGAGCAGATAACACAGTGTACTCGCAATGTTCAAGATTACTCTCTCTATCGTCTGAATTCATCTGGTCTCACTGTGCAGCTGGACATGTGTGTGTTTATAGCCAGATAAAGCTGCAGGTCTTATCTCTGAGCCTCCTGGTGTTCCTCTCACTGCTCTCTACACCTTCTTATTTTCACGTTCTCTCTTTAGTTTCCTCATCTCTTTCTTTTCATGCCGCTGTGCAGCTCCTCATCACATCCAGTTGCTGTTGTGCTCGATGGCAGTTGAAGATCAAGCAGGAAATTGAAGTCCAATCACTGAAAACTCGCTCTTTGTTCCGTTTGAAAGGGCTGGCGTTAAAATGTCTTTATTTGTCAATAGATTGAGCGCAGCAAGCGAGTGGGTTTGCAATGATAAAGCTGAATGATGAGTCCTCACTCAAGGACTTTAATAACCATGGTTAGCCTACTTATGCCATTCAGCCACAAGCTTTTTAAATGGAGTTGTGTAATGGAGCGATGTTGTCGCAGAATTACAAAGGATTCGGTCTAATTATATGGCTCTGGCTTGTTGTTTGAAAAGACCGTGTGTGTGTGTGTGTGTGTGTGTGTGTGTGTGTGTGTGTGTGTGTGTGTGTGTGTGTGTGTGTGTGTGTGTGTGTGTGTGTGTGTGTGTGACAAAGCGAGCCGAGCCTCAGCCTGCTGTGAACTGGGTAACTGCTGGTTGGCGGGGGATCACTGTGATACCCATCTACCATGTGAGTTTTACATCTGCCTGACAGTCATGTGAAGCTTTTAAACTAATGTGGGTCCTTCAACACCTGTGACCTAAAGTATAATTTCACATTTTTCTCTATCTTGGAACAATCTTCATGTTTCCAATATGTACAGTGGCCGTTCAAACGCAGTTGAATTAAAACACAAAACAAAAACAAAACATAAAGGTTGAATAAAAGTTGAAAAAAAAAAACAGAATGGAAGGAAAAAAAAACCCAAAACTCACAAAACACAACTGACGGATTTTTAGGTAGGATGGAAAAGTTGTGGAAGTGTCAGAAACCAAAACGTGAAAGCTTGTACTGAGACATACTTGAAAAGGATTCATTGGTATTGTGTGGCAGAAAAAAATGCAAGGTAATGTGTGTTTTAATCACATAATTCATATAATATTGTAGAGCTGGGTGATATAAGATTTTTTCATATCATGATATGTTTTTTTCATTTCAGGCGATAACGATATATATCACGATATAAGCCAAATAACTATATTTGTAAGATTTAAATGTGCCGTTGCTCACAAGTAAAATGTGAAATAATCTGCAGCTTGTTTTAATTTAAATATTTATTTCCCATAATAAGTTTAACAGGGTAGATGTACTTAAGGAACATGAAACTTCAGTTTCAGATAAATAAAGGCAAATATTGCAAACTACACAAAACGCAGCCGCTAAAGCGTTTAAGTTTCAAAATAGAACAAACAAAACAAACTACTAAATTGTCAATTCCACTTAGAAACAAAATTTTAATTCTAAAAATAAATCTTAGTTCGTTTTACAGAAGAACAGACAAAATTGACTAACTTTTGTCAATATCAAATAAACTGAGAACTAAAAGGAAATTCTCAATCTCTCCTTGTTGTATAGCTTAGCTTTTCAAACAGTTTTAACAGTGACTTTAGTCTGACAAAAGCCGAATGACGAATTAGCGCTTTCAGTCAGAGATTGAGCATGCACCGGTTTATTGTATTTCCAGACTTGCTTTCGGCACAATTTACAGTGCGCGCTACTCTGTTTTTTGTCAGACTTGAAATAGCCGAAATACCTTCACACTACGGAACTTCTATGGCCCTTCCGTTCGACAATCTCTCCGGCATTGGAACCATCATCGTTTTTTTCTTCGGTAACCTTCGCTCACGCTCTCGGTTGATTTTTCTCTAGTCGGCAAACTCATTTCCTTCATTACCCGGGCGGCCCGGCTGCAAAAACAAATACACATGTGCGCTTTGGCACTTGTGCTGTACGTAACAAGTCACGTGACGTGACGCTGCGGCTGTGATTGGTTAGGCTCTGCGCTACTTAATTTGGATTGGCTGTTCTTTTTTTTCTTTTTTTTAAGAGGACAAGAGAGATGAGGCCTATCGCAGTAGTTAAATTTTTCTATCGAGAAAAAGTTATTTCGCAATACATATCGTTATCGTTCTATCGCCCAGCTCTATAATATTGTAAACATTTGTTTGCTTTTAGCTGTTTTCTGTTAGCTTGTCATTTCTGCAGCTGTTTTGTCTCCCCAAAAACACTTCTCTCATTTTTCTTTGTGAACTTTTACTGCATTATTTTTTTTTCTGTTCTTCTGTTGTTTTTGCAGCCTTTTTCTATTTGCTGCAGTTTCAGTGCATTTGAACACACAGGGCCACCGTACACATGGCCTTTTACATTGGTGCAGTTTTTTTCTCCTATCCACAGCAGGAAAATCCACATTCATTAATCTTAGCAACAATCTCAAAGTTTAGGTGAAGTTAATATGTGTCACTTCACAAAAATGTGCTGCTAGTGTAAATGATATCGTTCTTTAAAGTCACTTATAATACGACTTCACCTGCTGTTTTGGTTTGGTTGGACGGGGGACACTTAGCGTTGGATAATCCACCCAAATACCCACATTAGTTTAATTTTACTGTAAGAGCAAACCTTTAGCAGTGTCCAAGTCTGATCTGGCTCAAAGTCGATCTCTTTCAAAAGGACGTGGGCACTGATTGCTGTACTTGACCATGGACTCAAATCTGAGTACAGCAGTAGTTCATTCAAATTCAGTGTAAGAAAACAGCTCAAATAATCATTCATCAATTGTAGATCACTGCGTTCATATTTTTTGGTAGACTACTTTGTTTTTGTCTCTCACAGGGCTGTCAGTCAGCCACACTCACATTTATACAAACTTAATTAAGAGTCAGGATGAGGAGAACGTTAAAACTTGACACCACACAGAGAGGCTCGAACCAACAGAAAGGTTTGGTACGTGCAAATTAAAATACTTTGTATGCTGATTTTGAACTGTGGTTTAGATTTAAAAGGATCAGCTCACTAATTTTGGACATCAAGATTATCTTATCTTATTATTAATGTTGTAAACCACTAACCAAATTATGAATAGAAGACAAAATCTGATATTGTTTATGTTTTCACAAGTAAAAAAAAAGTCCAGTATTTTTATAGAAAAGTATATGAACCATGCCACACACATCCTGTGTCTGTCTCTACTTTTAAGATTAGGCCCTTAAGCCCAGCATAACTAATGCAGCATAACTCTCTTAGTTATGCTGCAGTAGGTGTAGACTGCAAGGGGAATCCCATGATGTATTGAGTATTTCCTCTTTAGTCACCTTTCTAACTCACTATGTGTTAATAGACCTCACTGCACTGAATCATACTTGTTATTATTCTCTGGCTCTCTTCCACAGCATGTCTTTATCCTGTCTTCCTTCTCTCACCCCAATCGGTCGCAGCAGATGGCCCCACCCCTCCCTGAGCCTGGTTCTGCTGGAGGTTTCTTTCTGTTAAAAGGGAGTTTTTCCATCCCACTGTCGCCAAAGTGCTTGCTCTTAGGGGGTCATATGATTGTTGGAGTTTTCTCTGTATTTATTACTGTAGGGTCTACCTTATATTATGAAGCGCTGTTGTTGTGATTTGTCACTGTATAAATGAAACTGAATTAAATTGAACTACAGCATTTGAAGCCTAAGCTAGTGTCTAATGCCCTTCACTGGCTTTGCATTGATTTGAAGGTTGAGAAGGGCAAAAATTTCTCAGAAATTACTCTGTTAAAAGTAAAGGTTGCTCACCCCTCTCTCTTTATCAGTCGATACCTTCCCTTCATTACATGGTCAGATGAAGGTGCTATGTGTATTTGCTGCATCTGTTATCATCTGGTACACTTGCATTATTTTTTCCGTAGCAAAAACACCAATATGGACTTGCCTCACTATTTATGAGACTTTTACACAGTCCATCAAACGTTTTTCGTTTCAGCCTCAAAGGAATGTTAGTTTCTTTTCATGCTTGTTACTGTTAGCTAACTAAGCTTGATGATGAATTTGGACCGAGGAACTCTTGTCACCCCAGGCTTGACTGAAGCTATTGAAGCTTAGTAGTTTCTGCTGATACTGTTCTCTCTTTTCCTCAGGTGGTTTTTGGTGGGGATCAAAGTGTTGTTAGTTGTAGTTTTCTCAAAAAACAGGAAGTGATCTAATTTTTGTGTCACATATTTTATCATTCTTCTTGTCATGAATTGGGGCTTTGATGTGTCACACTGTATAAATTACCACCATTTGGTGGGATCAAGTCTGAGCAGGCTTGATTACTTTTGACAGCTTGCTCCTGTATTTATGAGGAACTACAGAGTGCCTACAGATTGAACAAGTCAGTAATTCATTAAAAATTATATTGCAGTAATAATGCATGATTGCTACAAAATCCCAAGACACACTAACGTGACTCAGCAAACCATTTGGTCACCACTGGTTTCTCATCCTCTGCAAGGTTGTGGAGGGCTCACTATGCATAAGATGAACAGTCCTCCAGTCTATGCAAGGCTTGTAGGTGATATTTGTACAATGAAAAGCTCCTATAGCTGATCCCACTGTGTTTAACACATTGTTTTTTGCACCTTGAGATTCAAATGAGCACATTTTTTCCTTCTGCACAGTATGAATAATTTTGCAGTAGGTGGCTTGTGAAAATGTTTCTTTGTGCATTTATTTATTTCATTACTCATCAAAAGATGCAAAATCTGTCACTGTGAATGAATGCAACTCACATTGTTTTATCACATAGTTTCTAGAAAATGTTTTTTCACGTTTTATAGAAAATCCCACTCACGATTTTTTCACTATCGAAACACTTTGTATAACTAGTTTCTTATATCAGAGCCTGTCTTTTAGTACGCTAGTCTGCCCATATACTGTTAATGATGCTATCAAACTGACAAGGTTCTACACAGAAGTACCAACTCCATCAGGTAGCATAGCATAGCATCTTTATTTATAATGCACTTTACATCCAACAGTGTTGGCCAAAGTGCTACAAATATAAAACAAAGAGAAAACAGTTTAAATTGCATATAGAATATCTAAAAATTAAAAATAATATAATTAATAGGAAACAGGTACAACAAGCCTGTTAAAATCACGAGCTGCTGAACCTTAAAGGCCTCTAACATCATGTCTGTTCTCTCCTTTTCTCGCCATTTCAGTGCAGTGTCTGGAAATGACCACTAAACGGAAGCTGATTGGCCGGCTGGTGCCGTGCCGTTGTTTCCGTGGTGAAGAGGAAGTGATCTCAGTGTTGGACTACTCCCACTGCAGCCTGCAGCAGGTCCCCAAGGAAATCTTCAGCTTTGAGAGAACTCTGGAGGAGCTCTACCTAGATGCCAACCAGATTGAGGAATTACCCAAGGTACCCCTGAGTCATATGTTAACTTTTTCCTGATATAACTCTTCTTCCTTTTACTGACCTCTTTTGGGGGGTTTACTAATCCTTATGCCTTTTTAAAATTTCTTCTTCTACTATTAAGCTTCTACTACTAAACTAAAATCTGTTTATTCTGACAGTTTATCAAATTCACAATTAAAAGCTGTTCATCCACTGGTACCCTGAGTAACAATTAGGGATCAAAAACTGCCTTTTCACTTCACCCACTCAGGTTTATTAGCTAGTTCTGCACCTTTTTTGTACAGTTGTGTATGCGATGCTGACCATTAGTCTTGTTGCTTTGTTTATGATTTTTTCGAATTTGGATTTCGGATGTGAAACACTGATGCTAACTTAAAATGCCCTCTCACTATTTTGTGGCGATACCCTTACTGGGCAAATATTGATACATTAATATCCATGAGTTCACACTGGGAGCTGCACAGAAGCAACCCACGTGGGGACTGCTGATGCAGAACGCCCTTCTAAAATTTCAAGGAGAATTACAGGTGCTGCTTATTAAAGGGCCGTCACATTTTATGGATATCCTGGCCTGGTTTAAATGACAAAGATGTTGAATTAGATTTCTAAATATAGCCTGCATGAATGGAGACAGTCTAATAAGGATGTATGAGATGAGATGTGCGACCTCGCATTTAACTTGCACAAAAAAATTCTGCTCAGTCTTGACAATGTATGTCTGTGCCAGCAATGCATATTAAGTCACTGGCTCCAATGTGAGTGAGTTGGGCAGCTTCTACATGTGTGAGTGTTTAGAAGGCTCTGTTACAGTGGCCTGCTGTGACCTCTCCACTCAGCGCAGATCTGTCCATTTTAGAATATATGTGCTGTACTTTTTACTGAAGAGAATGTCCTAGAATTAATGAAGGTGACATATTGCCTGGTCAATAAAATAACAAAAATATGTATGATCTTCAGAATTAAAATCACCTACTTAAGATTGCGTCAGTTCTTCCCCCAACATGCCTCCAAAATAGCTTTGGTATGTTTGGGCATGGACAAGGAAACCATAGATGTGTCACATGACTTTGGTCTCCAAGTGACTCCAAGCAGAGTCTTTGGATCCTGAATAAGCCCAGATGTTTGATCAAGTTTGGATCTGGGAGCAGTGGCACGGTAGTGCAGTTGTTAGTCCATGCTGCCGTAGTTTCTTTCTAGGTACCTCCCACAGCCCAAAAACTTGCACATTGATCTGCAGGAAAGAGGCTGCTGCCTCTTCAAATGTTTTGAGGGTTTGCAACAAAATATACTACAGCTAGCTAGTACTTTTTAAAGTAGCATAGAACACATCACATCAAGAAGCCCCTGAGTAAATGTGGTTATCCCAGCTGGACATTTGTCAAAGCTGGGAAGACACCTAAAGAAAGTTCCAGCTGATCCAGAAGAGAAGGACAACTGCTGCCTAAGCAAAAAAAACCCTTAGTGATCACGTACGTGTCAGGAGTATCGGAGCAGTTGAGACGCATTTTTTCTAAACGCCGTGTCTCTGTGGCTTTTAAACCCCAAAAAACGCTGCACCAAAAATTGGTCCACCCCAAGGATCGGGTCCCCCGACACAAACAGAGTAACATAATGTACGCTGTTAAGTGCCAGGAGGATTGCCAGGATTTATACATCAGGGAAACCAAACAACCTCTGGCAAAGCGGATGGCACAACACAGAAGACCAAACTCGTCAGGTCAGGACTCTGCAGTCTGTTTACACCTACAGGCCAGTGGACACTCTTTCAATGATGAGGATGTACACATCCTGGACAGGGAGGAACACTGGTTTGAACGGGGAGTCAAGGAGGCCATTTACGTGAAAAGGGAAAGACCATCTCTGAATTGAGGAGGGAGCCTGAGGGTACATTTCAGCCATTCCTCAACTCTCTGTGAATGGTACTCATGGCCATTGATCCCACTGATCAATGGCCATGAGTACTGATCAATGATCAATAGGCTTTGATCAGTGGTTGTCCATTAATGGTCATGAGAGTTTGCATATTAATGATCTGACCTCACACCCCATTGTTCATTCAGTGGGCTGGTTTCAGTTATTGTGCAATGTACTGTTTATTAGACTGGGGAAACCTGCAGTCAGCTTAGAGTGAAAAAGTCACATGGATGAGTGACGAAACGTTTCTTGCATTGAAAACGCTACGTCCAGATGAACAGAATCAACCTTTTGGGACCAGGGACCCAAGTTTCCAAAAAGCCATTGCAAAATAATAAGATTATTAGTTTAATCCACTTTGTATGCTATTGTTTTTTTTTTGGGTGTGGCTAATTACTGTATTTCCATGAGGGTGATGTTGCATAAAACTAAAAGTGCAAGTACTACACTAAGAACATTCAATGTTTTCTGTTCAATTCTTCTATAAGTTTGGGAAGAAGTTTAGAGAGACTGTGTTGTATATGAGACTACATTAATTCAGGGTATGCAAATTTTCCATTTTATCTTGACAATAGCTGTTAGCATATCTTCCTGAAAACCAGCCTATTCTTTTATGTCTTCTTTAATAGACATTCGTTTTTGGTCTATATCTTTTGACGTATTTGAGTTACCCTAATAAGTCATGTTGCGCTCAGAAGAGGACATTGTGGCCTTTCCAATGATATCTCATGTGTTCAGGTGGCCTCTTTTAGCTCCAAATAGGCAGGACATTGAAAGATATTTGTTTCCTTAGGTCTCGGGAGGATATAATAGCTTTTACTTAGCAACCAAAACGGCTAATATTACAGTTGCTTTACTATTGTTATATTTAAGCAATGAAAATATTCCCACTTTGATGACATTCATATAAAAATAGCCATATTGGCAAGCAAGAGGATTATAACCCAGCTACTGTAGCTAGCACAATGTTTATTTTTTAAATTGATATTAGCTAAAACTTGAATTATTATTGCTCTACTGGCTTATTATCAGCTGGCTTATTGTTGCTATATAACAATCAGATACATTTATGAAGAGAAACACCTTTTGGTTTCATACCATAGTGAGTCTGTAGAAAAACTGTCAAGGTTAGCTTAGCTTGGTCATTGAGAGTAATACTCTTGCTGAGCCCATATACTTCACTATTTGGCCTAAAACTCTGGCCTTATCTCTGGATGTTAAATGTGCCGTTATTGATTCTAGCAGGCAGCAAGAGTGATTGAAAGTTTTGTTAAAATGCAGGGAGTGAAGATTGAGTGAAGCTGTTTTGCTATCTAGTTACGTTTTTTCTTAACCATTGTGTTGCTGCTCATTTAGAATCTGGTATATCAGAATCACCTTTTAGTTTTGACCATTTGCTTTGTTATATTTTTGTACATGGGTATTTCTGAATTCCTAGAGCATTTCTGGCATTTACATACCCCCCTCCAAATTATTTCATTTTTGTATATATTTTCTTATTAGCATAATTTTTCTGTTTAGGAGCACATATGTCTAGATGTCTTTTCCTTTCAATCTAGAATGTGTTTTGTCCTTTGGGAAGACATTACATTTGCATTATTAATAGACAAGTGCTGCTAAAGTGGCCTAGCTTTTCGAAAAACATTAAGTGCCTCATGCCTCCAGGTGACGTTCTACACCCTGCCAAGGTCATAATTCCTTTATCGTCCCTCTTTGTGTTCCCACAGCAACTCTTCAACTGCCAGGCCTTGAAGAAGCTGAGCATGCCAGATAACGACCTGTCCAACCTGCCCACCACCATCGCCAGCCTGGTGAACCTAAAAGAGCTAGACATCAGTAAAAACGGTATCCAGCCTAAACAACCCTGGTTTAAAATAACAGGACGAAACCTCATAATTGCAATACCGAAACTTCACAATGAAAGAAACAAAACCAGGAGGTCCAGACTTTTGTGAAACTAAACATCATGTATGATTCTCTTCCTCTCAAACAGGAATCCAGGAGTTTCCAGACAATATAAAATGCTGTAAAGGCTTGTCTGTGGTGGAAGCCAGTGTCAACCCCATCACCAAGTAAGACACAAACTGTACACTCTGCGCATTACTGCACAGCTGAACCTGTTACACATTACTTCAGTCTCTGGTTTGATGGCTGTCAACCTTAATGTTTACAAGCTAGGTTGAAAAATTGAACATTGTGCAGCTAATTACTCCAAGCACACAGCCTCTGGATAACAACCACGGTGAAAACGCTGACTGCATCATCATAAGAACAAACATCTCTAAGACGTTCACATTGGCTCAGTTGCTTCAAGTTTGTTTGATTGCAGCATTTCACACTTTTACAGGTCACCCTGCTTTTACATATTCATATTTATGTAGCACCAGAGAGGCTGAATATTTTACAATAATTGGCTGCATCCATAAACCCTATATAGCCATGCTCTTGTATTCATATCCCGTAGAATCAGTATTGGCCTGCAGCAGAAGATGTAAGTATTTCAGTAGAGCGCTGGTGTTGTTTATCATTATACTTTGAGCATCAGGTGTTACACTTGTAATTGCTGTTTTCTTATCGGTGTGTTAATGCCACGACGCAAAACTAGAGTCAACCACACAGTGTCCTGCAGGTTTCCCATGCTTTGTGTGTGTGTGTGTGTCAGTGTGTGTGTGTGAGGGAGCGTGTGCACGCAGCAGATGAGTCATCCGCAGGCTAACAGCAGTTAGCTGTTTCTGCAGGGGTTGTTATGGGAACTTTGTCCGTGTCTTATTCCACTGAGGCCGTTCAAGGACGCACACCTTTTTCATCTTTCTTGTTTTGCACAATTTCTTTCTGTCTTTCTTTCCCAGACTCCCAGATGGTTTTACGCAGCTCCTGAATCTGACCCAGCTCTTTTTAAACGATGCCTTCCTGGAGTATCTGCCTGCTAACTTTGGGAGGTAAACTGACTGTCTTTGATAGCTCGTGATTAAGTACTTTGGTGAGCAGAGTCTCTATTTTTGTGCACATACAGGTTCATTAGCCTTCACAGTTTGCTAATGAATTTGTTTCCAGTTAATCAGTTATCCATCTTT
This sequence comes from Pelmatolapia mariae, assembly GCF_036321145.2. NCBI lineage: Eukaryota > Metazoa > Chordata > Actinopteri > Cichliformes > Cichlidae > Pelmatolapia > Pelmatolapia mariae. Next base: position 32,135,191 of record NC_086242.1, on the reverse strand, counting down.
ACATCATCACTATACATTTTAGCATTTTATCCAGGTCATAGTGTGCTACTGTTTGCCAGAGCATATGAAAATCTATATGTTGCAGGTATTCTCTGAATGGATGAATACCAGTGGGTGTTGATCATATGTAATGCTTTCAGTGTCAAAATGGGTTTGGCACTGTTTTGTACCAAATTAAACGGGGCTTGTTTCTCTTATTTGACCTGATGTAACTTCCCAAGCATTAGCTGTTGCAGATTGTTATTGCATTGAACTAAGTTTCATGTGCCTTCTGGCTTTTCAGACTCTCCAAACTACGGATCCTGGAGCTGAGGGAGAATCACCTGAAAACAATGCCAAAGTGAGACAAACTGCCATATGTGTTTTTGAGTATGTGTGTGTGTGTGTGTGTGTGTGTGTGTGTGTGTGTGTGTGTGAGAGAGAGCGAGCGAGCGAGAGAAACATTTAGTCTCATGTGTTCCTGAGTGTGCGCTTGCATTTCCAGATCCCCGGATAAAACCTGTATTTGTCTCTGCAGGTGTTCTCAAATACTGACGAAGCCTGTTATAACATCAGTGTGTCAGTCATAACTGTTTTAAATGTTTGTGGTTTAATGTTATGTAGCTGACTTTATCCTCACCATCACCACAGAGGACAGCTCCACTACAAACTGCTTCTAGACTCAATAACCTTGTACAGCACTTGCAGATTAACAGTGATTTCAGTAACAGTGTGTTGTGAAAAGTGGTAATATTAATGCCAGTTATCCTACCAATGCAATTGCTAAATTTAATCACAAAAGATAATGAAATTTGTGTTCAGTTGATTATGTCTTTCTTGTAAAAATGCGTCTTGGAAATATATCTTATATGACTGGAAAGCCTGCTAGTTTCCCCTTTAAAGGATCCACATTTGTACGGAAAATGCATCTGTGGGTTAAAGAGCAGAGTTCAATATGTGGGTTGTGCCTATGAAAAACTTGCCAAATGTTCTCTGCCTGTGCTAAACAGTAAATTCTGCTGTATACGTATGCTACATGCTAAAGTCACCGCAGTACAGGGGTTTGCTTGGGCTCAAAACTTCTAACAAGCTGAGCAGGTTTGTCAGAAGTTCCACAGCATAAGAATTCACTGTGTCCAAATTCAGATGAAGTATTTAAAAGTTTAAATGTGTGCTGTGAGGTCTTCAGTGCGTACAATTTTAAATTTATGTACAAAATGTCAAACCTGTACTAATCAGTGGATTCTTTCCTCTCAGGTCCATCCACAGACTGACACAGCTCGAGAGGCTGGATCTGGGTAGCAATGAATTTTCTGAAGTGGTGAGACCAGCTAACGCATGTTTTAGAAATGAAATTAATAAATGTGGACATGGAAAATTAAGAGAAGCAGAAACATAAAAGGTTGAACTATACAGTGCTGTGCATGCAGTATGTTTAAGCTACTAAACAATAAAGTAACACAACCAAAGTGTTATCTGTAAATGAACTGCAGAAAAGAAAGGCTGCACCTGTACATAATTAGTAGTCTCAAAATAAATGCGAAGTCTAAATGTATAATTTATAGTGTGTGTTCAGTGAAAATGTCGGTTTTTCTTTTCGCATGTCAGCCGGAGGTGTTGGAACAGATCCACAATCTGAAGGAGCTATGGCTTGATAATAACTCTCTGCAGACTATACCAGGGGTGAGCAGAAGTTGGGACAAAAAGCTTCATGTGAGCATATACAGTTGAACATGTCTATGCTTTTTTCCGATTTCTGCTTATTCGTCTTTACTCTGTTCTTTTCTCCCCGCACAATAGTCAATAGGGAAGCTTCGTCAATTGCGGTACTTGGACTTGGCTAAGAATCGTATCGAGACGTTGGACGCGGACATTTCGGGCTGTGAGGCCTTGGAAGACCTGCTGCTATCTTCCAACATGCTGCAGCACCTTCCTGACTCTATAGGTATACACATGTGGACACGCAAACGCACACAAAAACACTATGAGTCATTCAGAAAGTGTTACCTACTTTATAGTTTTACCAAACTGGCCATTCTGTTGTGTTTGTGTGAAGGCCAATTTAAGATTTGACAAGTAAAGCTAACATTGTTAGCTAAGTAGCATAAATGCTGAAAACAGAGAAACAGCTAGCCTAAATTCTGTCATTTTCCAAACATAAACAAAGACTCTGAGTAGCCTAATGACTTTAAAAGTAATGAAAGCAAATGGAAATTTGTTAGTTTCATTTTAAGTATATACCAGTAGGGCAGCAGCACATATTTAAATAAAATATTGGATATTTTAGCATATTTTTTATTCAGCGATGGTTATCCACACAGCGTTATTGCCACAGGCAAAAGACAGAAAAGTCACCAGCAGCACTGAGGGTAGCTGACTGTTAGAGGTGGGAATCACCAGGCACCCCATAATATATTATATCAATACTTTGATACTATAGTAACATTGTACAATATGCCGAGTATTGCAAAACCATACCTTAATTTATCATATTTTTTCAACTGTCATCAGAGTTAAACTTTGTCAACAAGACTAAAGTTATCTCACTTTAGTTATTTTTTTGCCATAAAATGAGATTGTCCAGCATACCGACACGAAACCTCCCAAACCCTACCGTAAGGCCACTGTTGGAGGTGACGTGTTAATCACATTACATTTTTCAGTATTGCTGTAGTTTATTACATTCAGTAATTACAATACAATTATAATTGTAATTGTGACAAAGGTTCTTCACTTATCTAAGCAGGCAGATAGAAAGAAAAAAAGCCTGAAACAAACATGTTTTGTCTTCCTGTGCGTTTGGGTTACAATCAGCTGATTTCAGTTTGGTAGAGCTGATTTAGGGAAATCTGGAAAATCTCATAATGGTGGTGCATGAGATGAGCCCTCTTGTTCATAGTATTCCCAGAGTATTTTTATTTTATTTAATAGAATATTGACATTGCCATCCCTATATTAACACAATATTGCAAGCATATTGATACTACTGATAAATGCCACACAATATCACTGTGCTGTAGTTTGAATTCCTAGGTGTGTGTGACTGTGCTGAGTGGGGTGTTTTTCCATTCATTGCCAAGAGGTTTGCTGAAAGAGAATTTGGAGCTAAATAGTGCATTGTTTACCTGCAACCTAAGCATCAGAAACTGTTCAGTAAATTGGTCATAGTTTTCAGAGATATTTGCAGTTACGATAAGAAATGCTGGAAATATTAAACCCCAGTTGTTTTTGATTGTGGCATTGCTTGGTTGTTTTTCATGTATAGCCAGGATTCTTGGTCAGCTTTTCACAGTCTGTAGATAACGTAAAGCAGGGGTGGCAACTCCAGGCCTCGAGTGCCGGTGTCCTGCAGGTTTTAGATGTGTCCTTGATCCAACACAACTGATTCAAATTGCTAAATGACCTCCTCAACATGTCTTGAAGTTCTCCAGAGGCCTGGTAATGAACTAATCATTTGACATTTGGACACCGGCACTCGAGGCCTGGAGTTGCCTACCCCTGGTGTAAAGAGTCACTTTACACCAACCGGTTGAGGTGTTTTTGTGTGGAGTTTGTATGTCATGGTTGTATCTTAGTTCTCTGCAGATACTCTGAAATCCTCCCACAGTCCAGAGACACTCATAAGTTTTTTTAAACTGCTGTTTATTTCCATATTCATCTTCTTTTTCTAACAGCCACAGGGAGCAAGTGGAGATGAATGTACTGTAGCACCTGAGCCACAGGTTTGAGGCCCCTGCTCTAGGAACAGAGTAATTTTGCATGTGTGTGTTTGCAGGAATGTTAAAGAAGCTGACAACACTAAAGGTAGATGACAACCAGCTGACCTCACTGCCTAACACCATTGGGAGGTAAGAATTATGCACACACACTCCATCAAAGCCAAACACACATCTATACTTTTATAGTGTATACTTTTTTTTCTTCGAAAAACTTTAAAAGCTCCTTCAGCAGAACCTGCTGTCATTTTAGATGATCCCCACAGGTGATTTTGTATCGTTGGTGGGTTGTTGTTTTCCTTGTTTATTGCTGTTAGCTGCTGTGTTGTTATGCTGGCTGATGACTGGGGGGGGGGTTCTGTGTGTTGTGTTTGCTGCATTGCCGCGGCGTTAGTCCGAAGCCCAAGCAAGGGTGAGTAACATTAGCCTCCTGGATCCGGGGGTGTGTTCAGAGACAGACAAATGTTCAGCTGTGTTACAGATACAAGAACTCATGCTTGCTGCCACATGCTGTCCATGTGGGAAACATCTTCACATTAATACATGAATTACATGCAAACATAAACACGACTTTGCACTTTCTTCTTGTTGGGACATTTGGACGTAACATTGGAGTAAGACTCTCACTGAAAAAGTAGCATACCAGTAAAAATCTGCAGCGTTGAGATGGAAATGATTGCATGTAAAAATGATTACAGTAATGTGATTACATTCTCATTATTATCCATCACAGTCCAGATTTGGTGGCAGTTATTCCATTATTTGTTTTGGGAAAATATGAGCATTTATTAAATTAGGCAGAAGATTTTTCTTTTTCTTTTTTTTTAATTCTACTTAAAATGCTTTTCTTTCATCTCTCTCTATATATTTAGAGATTAGTTAGAAGTTATGAGCTGGTAAATTTTTGACGAAATGCAGTCCAAACATGGCCCAGAATTAGAGTGATATTAAACTACATCAGTTTGGAATAATTTGATTCTGTTGGGTTTTTTGGTTTGTTTGTTTGTTTGTTTTTACACGTTAAATCGATACTTTTTTCCATGTGGCTTTATGCATAAACATGTGCAGATGCCATGTTTAACATTATCATTACACCTTTGCAAGATTTGTATCTGAGCGCACTGGAAACATTTTGTCTTCCTGGACAGGTCCCAGGTTTTAGCTTCAATAAGTAGTGCTGTAGATCCATTAATTCCCCTTAAAAGGTCCTTTTCTTACATTTTGTTTTTAAAGTGTTTCTTACTAATGATGAATGTGATCCCTTCCCAATGTTTCAGTTTCCATGTAGAATAAATACTGCGTATAGACTTTACTGGATATGTGTCGAATCCACATAGAACATAAATAAATAGAATGAATACTGCTGCTGGTGCTACTACTGTTATTGTTTTGCTTACTAAAGTCTTAAAATGTTTAAAACCTCTGCTACATTAGACATAAGAAAGGTGCCATCATGGCAGCGTACACTCACTAGTCACTTTATTAGGTACACCTTGCTAGTTGAGTCCCCTTTTGACTGCCTTCATGTTTGGTAAAGATTCAACAAGTTGCTGGAAACATTCCTCAGAGATTAGTAACAGACAGCTTCATGATTACCAAAGTGTGTCAAGAATATATCCTAAAAATCCTTCCTATCAGCTCGGAGCAGCCCAGCCATTCTCCTCTGACCACTGACATCAATAAGGCATTTTCACCAAGTGAACTGCCACTTGCTGGATATTTCCTTGAATTTGGATGATTTTTGTCAACCCTAGTGATGGTTGCTTGGGAAAACCCCTGTAGATCAGCAGTTTCTAAAGTTTCTGTCCTGCACCAATAACCACGCCATTTTCAAATTCCATAAATCACCTTTCTTCCCCATTCTGATGCTCGGTTTGAAGTTCAGCAGTTCGTTTTGACTATGTCTATATGCCAAAATGCACTGATTATATTTGCATAGTAATTGCAATATTTGCATTAACAAGCAGTTGAACAGGTATACGCAATAAAGTGATTGGTGAGTGTATCCTTTTATATTTTTACTACGTATCTTAACTTGTTTGCTCATGACTAATGCTTCTATGAATGTGCATCTTTAAACCAGAGGGAACTGAGTTTTGTTTTGTTTTTTGTCCTTGGAAAAGGAGGATTATAATCTTGTGATTGGGAACACAAGCAACGCTAAAAGAAAGAAACTTGAAGTTAAATGTGGGGTGTGAAAGTCTACTCCTTTCCTCTTTTCTCCTCTTGTCTCCTCTCCTATCCTTTTCCTTCCTGTCAGACCGTATGGTGGCCCAGATGGTCCGGTCTATCGGGAATAATAATAGCAGACTAATGCAATGTTAACAGTGACAGTACATTAATGTAAAATTGTTGTCTCATTAGCATTAGCCTGCTGTTAGCGTGATGCTAGGACAATGATGGCAGTCAAAGGGGGGGTCATAGTGTCCTGTAGTGGGCCTGCTGTGGATCTTGCTGTATAAATGAGTGGAGTGGAGAAATTGAGATCCAGGTTGAAGAATTTTAAGATATCCAAAGGGGATGAGATGGGTGGCCATCAAATGAGGCCAAATTCATATTAAGTCATTTATTGATTGACTGGCTAGTTGAATAACTGATTGATTCTTCAATGTGTTGATCTTTTCCCTCTCTCTCAACACTCGCCACTTATTAACTGGTGCAAATTTTCCTTTTCATCATAACACATTTAAAGATGTGGCAGCTGACAGTCGTCGTGTTTGTTGCTGTCAACAAATCCCATGAAAAGTCTGAAACTAGGTAAACATGTCTGTGGAGCTTACTCCACCTAAGCAAAAAACTTTGAAAACATTTTGTGTGTAAATGCCTCAGAGAGTCCTTAACCTTCTGTACAAATGTTCATTTAAGTGAGGTAACACACTATTTTAATACACTTTTAATTTATCGTGATAGTGTGTGAGGCTGATGTGTCACCAAGTTAAATGATGAGGCTCATTTAATGATGTGTGTGTTGGACAACAATAGTACTCTATTGCTCAAACAAAAAATATATAACGGGCTTTGGATACTTATTCAGTACTCCCCACCCCCCATCCATTCATTCCTTGTTTCAGTCTTATCACATGATGTGTTGACAGCTGTAGGAATAACGAATACTGTCATTCTTATTCTTTCAAACCCATGTCTGAGTAATTTAATGTTACAGAAGAGATTGTGTTGCCTGCAGAATGATTTCCTTTCTATCTCTGTCATGCTCTCTCTGCCTCTTCCTTCCTGCCTTTGTTCCTTCCACTCAGTCTGTCTCTACTGGAGGAGTTGGACTGTAGTTGTAATGAGTTGGAGTCGCTGCCTCCCACCATCGGCTACCTGCACAGCCTGAGAACCTTCGCTGCCGATGAGAACTTCCTCTCAGAGCTGCCCCGCGAGGTATGGAGATGAAGACACATCTTGAAATCTTTGCACTTCTATGTCCATTACTTAAAAAAATAGCCTTTTGAAATCAGATGAATCTTTTTGATATGTATTATGTGCACGAGTGCACACGGTTACTTTCTTAACATGGCAGACTTCTCAGTTCCATATTGCAGCAACAAACTGTGTCCGCTGACAGTGACTTACTGAAGTCTCTGTAAGCCTGTGAAGCGATTTCTACTCAGTGATATTTTCTGGTTTCTCTTAATCTTTTAATGAGATTATGTGCGTTAGATGATCATCTCCTCAAATTCTTTGTAATTTTACTTTGCAAGATGTTATTATGAAGCTGTTGAACTGAGTGTTGAATCCCTCCCTGTCCATAATTCTTAAAGCCAATCTGGGCCACTCGTTTTCCTCCTAACCATCTTCCTAATTAACCTAATTAGCTCCCACTAATGACGTTCCTCTTGGTGTTTCTTTACATTGAAGAACTTTTGTCATGGTCCTGGGTTTTTGTGTCCTTGTGTTTTGGTTCATGTCTTGATCATAATTAATAATAGTAGTTTCAGTTCCCTCAGTGTTTCCTGTCTCTTCCTTCTTGTGTTTCATCTTCCTGTTAGTGCTCGTCTCTTTTGTCTTGTGGTTACTTCCTGTTTTACTTTGAAGGTTTGTTTTTTGTTGTTGTTCTTATTCTAGTTTCCATTTGTTTTTCCTTCCTTTGAGATTGCCAGCTTTGCTGTAATTGTCTTCACCTGTTGTTGATTGATTTCACTTGCGTTTGAGGTTTTTAGATCATTGCTGTTCCTTTTTGTGGTCAGTTATTAAAACTTCTTGTTAAACTACTTAGCCTTCAGCGTATTGTATTTGGATCCACTCCAGGAGTGACACTTTTCCACGCTTTTGTTCCCATGTCCCAACTTTTTTTAAAATGTTTTTCTCCCATTTAGTTGAAAATGAGCAATAAATTCTTGTCCTTGTCCCAATTTTTATTATGATTTAGTAATGATTTGTACCTAATTTCATTCTGTTTTTCTTAATCATTATTTTTGCAATCAACTTTTTGGAAAGTGTTTTTTGTTTGTTTTATCTGGTTCAAAGTGTGATGACAGATGTCAGCCATGTTGCAGATGTTCTTTTTAGGAGTTATTATGGTGCTAGGTACAGTGGCTTGCAAAAGTATTAGGCCCCCTTGAACTTTCCCACATTTTGTCACATTACAGCCACAAACATGAATCAATTTTATTGGAATTCCACGTGAAAGACCAATACAAAGTGGTGTACGCGTGAGAAGTGGAACGAAAATCATACATGATTCCAAACATTTTTTACAAATAAATAACTGCAAAGTGGGGTGTGCATAATTATTCAGCCCCCTGAGTCAATACTTTGTAGAACCACCTTTTGCTGCAGTTACAGCTGCCAGTCTTTTAGGGTATGTCTCTACCAGCTTTGCACATCTAGAGACTGAAATTCTTGCCCATTCTTCTTTGCAAAACACTCCAGCTCAGTCAGATTAGATGGACAGCGTTTGTGAACGGCAGTTTTCAGACCTTACCACAGATTCTCGATTGGATTTAGATCTGGACTTTGACTGGGCCATTCTAACACATGGATATGTTTTGTTTTAAACCATTCCATTGTTGCCCTGGCTTTATGTTTAGGGTCGTTGTCCTGCTGGAAGGTGAACCTCCGCCCAGTCTCAAGTCTTTTGCAGACTCCAAGAGGTTTTCTTCCAAGATTGCCCTGTATTTGGCTCCATCCATCTTCCCATCAACTCTGACCAGCTTCCCTGTCCCTGCTGAAGAGAAGCACCCCCAGAGCATGATGCTGCCACCACCATATTTGACAGTGGGGATGGTGTGTTCAGAGTGATGTGCAGTGTTAGTTTTCCGCCACACATAGCGTTTTGCATTTTGGCCAAAAAGTTCCATTTTGGTCTCATCTGACCAGAGCACCTTCTTCCACATGTTTGCTGTGTCCCCCACATGGCTTGTGGCAAACTGCAAACGGGACTTCTTATGGTTTTCTGTTAACAATGGCTTTCTTCTTGCCACTCTTCCATAAAGGCCAACTTTGTGCAGTGCACGACTAAGTTGTCCTATGGACAGATTCCCCCACCTGAGCTGTAGATCTCTGCAGCTCGTCCAGAGTCACCATGGGCCTCTTGGCTGCATTTCTGATCAGCGCTCTCCTTGTTCGGCCTGTGAGTTTAGGTGGACGGCCTTGTCTTGGTAGGTTTACAGTTGTGCCATACTCCTTCCATTTCTGAATGATCGCTTGAACAGTGCTCTGTGGGATGTTCAAGGCTTGGGAAATCTTTTTGTAGCCTAAGCCTGCTTTAAATGTCTCAATAACTTTATCCCTGACCTGTCTGGTGTGTTCTTTGGACTTCATGGTGCTGTTGCTCCCAATATTCTCTTAGACAACCTCTGAGGCCGTCACAGAGCAGCTGTATTTGTACTGACATTAGATTACACACAGGTGCACTCTATTTAGTCATTAGCACTCATCAGGCAATGTCTATGGGCAACTGACTGCACTCGGACCAAAGGGGGCTGAATAATTACGCACACCCCACTTTGCAGTTATTTATTTGTAAAAAATGTTTGGAATCATGTATGATTTTTGTTCCACTTCTCACGTGTACACCACTTTGTTTTGGTCTTTCACGTGGAATTCCAATAAAATTGATTTATGTTTGTGGCTGTAATGTGACAAAATGTGGGAAAGTTCAAGGGGGCTGAATACTTTTGCAAGCCACTGTATTACTAGCTTAGGTTGGTTGATACCCATTACTGAAGGAGAAGACGATAAATCTGGATGCATTAAATGTATTACATGTTTGAATGGAAAACAAAAATTATGGTCACTTTAAAAACAACAGAGATTATTACATTTTGTAAACGTAAGGTGTTGAACATCATCAAACGCACCTTACAAAGATGCTCAAAAGTCTTATACTATCTCTAATTTAACACTCATTAGTCTGAAGATGTCCAGTGTAATATAGGTTAATTGTGATGCTGTGGATCTTGCTTACTATGCGATGTATATCTAATGTAATCTGACTGTGTGTGTGTCTGTGTGTTTCAGATCGGTAACTGCAAGAACGTGACTGTCATGTCACTGCGGTCCAACAAACTGGAGTTTCTTCCTGATGAGATTGGACAGATGACCAAACTGCGAGTCCTTAACCTCAGCGACAACAGGTACACCCACGCGCACACACACACACGCAGAGACCAAGCTCCTTTATGACTCAGTAGTGAATAGATACAATGCACACACAAGCGCAAACTTTTTCAATGGTCGTTTCGGTTCGGTCTACTGTTTCCATGGGAATGGCTGAGTGTGTTGCTATGGTTATATGCTCTGCGGGCTGTACAGTGCGTGGGTGATGAAACATCTCTGTTTTTTTTTTCTTTCTCACCTTCCCTCTCTCCCTCCCTCTCTGTGTGTCTCTCTCGATTAGGTTAAAGAATCTACCGTTTACCTTCACTAAGCTGAAGGACCTGGCAGCTCTGTGGCTCTCTGACAATCAGGTATCTCTTTCTCTCTGCCCACGCTCTCCAAGAGAGCACGTAGCTAACAAATGTGTGCTAACAAACGTGCAGCACAAACACACAACGAAATCGACATTGTAATTAAATTACCACAACTATGTTATGGCATGTGTTATAAAATTGTGTTTCTCTGATAGACTTTCAACCTCTTTATCCTTTCCTTAGTTTCTATCACATATCTGAGTTCTCATATTTAACATAAGGTCAACATATGTACAAGTAACCCCCATGAGCCACCTCTTCTACTTGTGGCTCTGTGTAATGTCAGACAGTACATATCCCCAACATGGTCATCTCAGAGCACAGAGGCTCATCTCACCTGCTGTTCACGGCTGCTGCTCAGTTTAACCAGTCAGTAAAGACAGTTGTTTTAAAAAGAATGGGCAAAGGAGCTAAAAGGGCCTGCACCGAGGTTCAAATAAGGATTACTCTTCACTTTGATGATGCAAAGTAACTCTGGCAGAGCTCGAGAGTATAAATATGGAGATGAGTCACTAACAGGTCCTTTTTACTTGCCTGTCACTGGAAGGTTTTTATTGTTAATTATCAATTAGTGTCGCGTTTCATTTCTAATGGCTTTTTATCAAAACGGTGTGGCAAAGATAAATCAATAAAATAGGGAGATTTATTCACAACAGGGTGATAATGATGAAAAATACACATGCTAAATATCTTATGTCAGCTCCTGTTCATTTTCTCACTATTCTCTCCTTTGTTTTGTTTTTTAAAGACACTACAATGAACTGATAATTACTTGATTTTGTGCTTTCAGTGGAGAGTTTGCTGCATGTTAATCTTCTCAGTGATAAGACAGATGCTACATAGCAATGAATCATTTTATAGGCCCTCTGAATTTGATTCTCTCTGCGATGAATGCGCTATATACAGCACAGAGAGTCCACAGAGATGATGCAGTTTTAGCTGTCATTCAGAAAAAACAGCCAAACTGTTCTTCAGCTCTTTGAGACATTTGCATTTTTATCTTAAAGTTCAATCAAAGCCGCTAAATGAAATCAAGAGTCCCAAGAAGCTCGGAGCGTTATTTACCTGCTGAAGAGGAAAGCAAATTTAAAATTCAAATGCAATTTGTTTAATGGCAGAGCGTTCACACATTTACATTTAATATCACCACTTATGTCGGCATATTCTGCCTCAGTAATGAAACTCATATTCGCTCATGCTGTTTGATGCATTACAAGTGGCGACTCTGACGTCATGGGAATTCGGTCCGCATTAAAGTTTGCGAGGAAGACAGAAAAGTTTACTAGCGTTGTATCTGAAAATAGAAAATGTAAATTATAATGTCTTGATGCAGTTTTAATTAGGATGTGTTGTGACATTTGTAATCCGAATGCAATGAAACATTTATTTTTCCTGTTGGGAAAATTGATTCGCAAATCCTTCCCAAGTGATTTACATTACCGCTCGGCAGGTTTCGTTTGAAGTCGAGCTCTGCTGCAGCTGATTGTGCGAGCGATTTAAATGAGCAGCAGGCAGAAATCTTTGTTTTTAGGAAAAGGGGTAGGTGCAGGTTAAAATTAGACATAATGGAATAGATGTCATCAGTAAAAGTTCCTACAACAATACTCTGTGTGTGTGTGTGTGTTTGCAGTCCAAGGCTCTGATCCCACTGCAGACAGAAGCCCATCCAGAAACCAAACAGAAGGTTTTGACCAACTACATGTTTCCCCAGCAGCCGCGACACGATGAGGGTACGAACTCCTTTTGTGTGTTTGCGTGTGTGTGTGTGTGTGTGTGTGTGTGTGTGTGTGTGTGTGTGTGTGTGTGTGTGTGTGTGTGTGTGTGTGCGCGCACGCGTAACCCAGGTAAAGATTACCTGACTGTAATTTTAAACCCTCGATTGTTAATTTATGGTGTGTGTGCAGATTATCAGTCGGACAGCGACAGCTTTAATCCTACGCTGTGGGAGGAGCAGAGACAACAGAGGATGACTGTGGCCTTCGATTTTGAGGACAAGAAAGAAGAGGAAGACAACTCTGGGAAGGTCAAGGTCAGCTATATCTGTTTTGGGGTGGGAGGTGGGGGGAGGGGGGTCGTATGAGATGAAAAGGGTGTCTGTTTATCTTTGTTTTTGCTATTGGAGCACCTCCAATATTAAGATTAACATGATATTTTACAAGTAAAGCATTGGTTGACTGATTGAGTGACTGATTTATTTTGAACATACAAATATTAATATTAAAGTAACAACTATAAACATGGTAAACAGAAAAGAAAGTATATACAGTGGCTTGCAAAAGTATTCGGCCCCCTTGAACTTTTCCACATTTTGTCACATTACAGCCACAAACATGAATCAATTTTATTGGAATTCCACGTGAAAGCCCAATACAAAGTGGTGTACACGTGAGAAGTGGAACGAAAATCATACATGATTCCAAACATTTTTTACAAATAAATAACTGAAAAGTGGGGTGTGCATAATTATTCAGCCCCCTGAGTCAATATTTGTAGAACCATCTTTTGCTGCAATTACAGCTGCCAGTCTTTTAGGGTATGTCTCTACCAGCTTTGCACATCTAGAGACTGAAATCCTTGCCCATTCTTCTTTGCAAAACAGCTCCAGCTCAGTAAGATTAGATGGACAGCGTTTGTGAACAGCAGTTTTCAGATCTTGCCACAGATTCTCGATTGGATTTAGATCTGGACTTTGACTGGGCCATTCTAACACATGGATATGTTTTGTTTTAAACCATTCCATTGTTGCCCTGGCTTTATGTTTAGGGTCGTTGTCCTGCTGGAAGGTGAACCTCCGCCCAGTCTCAAGTCCTTTGCAGACTCCAAGTGGTTTTCTTCCAAGATTATCCTGTATTTGGCTCCATCCATCTTCCCATCAACTCTGACCAGCTTCCCTGTCCCTGCTGAAGAGAAGCACCCTCAGAGCATGATGCTACCACCACTATATTTGACAGTGGGGATGGTGTGTTCAGAGTGATGTGCAGTGTTCGTTTTCCGCCACACATAGCGTTTTGCATTTTGGCCAAAAAGTTCCATTTTGGTCTCATCTGACCAGAGCACCTTCTTCCACATGTTTGCTGTGTCCCCCACATGGCTTGTGGCAAACTGCAAATGGGAATTCTTATGGTTTTCTGTTAACAATGGCTTTCTTCTTGCCACTCTTCCATAAAGGCCAACTTTGTGCAGTGCACGACTAATAGTTGTCCTATGGACAGATTCCCCCACCTGAGCTGTAGATCTCTGCAGCTCGTCCAGAGTCACCATGGGCCTCTTGGCTGCATTTCTGATTAGCGCTCTCCTTGTTCGGCCTGTGAGTTTAGGTGGACGGCCTTGTCTTGGTAGGTTTACAGTTGTGCCATACTCCTTCCATTTCTGAATGATCGCTTGAACAGTGCTCCGTGGGATGTTCAAGGCTTGGGAAATCTTTTTGTAGCCTAAGCCTGCTTTAAACTTCTTAATAACTTTATCCCTGACCTGTCTGGTGTGTTCTTTGGACTTCATGGTGTTGTTGCTCCCAATATTCTCTTAGACAACCTCTGAGGCCGTCACAGAGCAGCTGTATTTGTACTGACATTAGATTACACACAGGTGCACTCTATTTAGTCATTAGCACTCATCAGGCAATGTCTATGGGCAACTGACTGCACTCAGACTAAAGGGGGCTGAATAATTACGCACACCCCACTTTACAGTTATTTATTTGTAAAAAATGTTTGGAATCATGTATGATTTTTGTTCCACTTCTCACGTGTACACCACTTTGATTTGGTCTTTCACATGGAATTCCAATAAAATTGATTCATGTTTGTGGCTGTAATGTGACAAAATGTGGGAAAGTTCAAGGGGGCCGAATACTTTTGCAAGCCACTGTATAATCCCCCCAATGCTATTTAATTTACAATGAGCGTTCCTCGATATAAAATATAATCAGACATTTTATATACAACTCTACACACACAATATACATAAATAAAACAATATATACTCCACATATATAGTTCATGCTTTACATTGAGTCAGACACGCTGGGATTAGCACCCCTTTAAATCTCTGTACCTTATGAAAATAATCTCTGTTATGTTTGGACACAGTTCCATAATTATACACCACATGTGGATATAGAAAAACTGCTTCTGGTCATCTGCATACTTTGCACCTTAGAATTCAATTTACCCCTAAAATTAAAACGTTATCACCACGCAGATGTCATAAATGAATCCCTGCAGTATCACACAGTGCACATAAAAAATGATGCATTTAACAAGACATTGGTCAGGTAAATGATGTTATGTGTTCTTTTACACATGTGACAGGTCAGCTGTTACAGATTTCAGGTTTATATGCTACTAGGATTCATTCAGAGACCAGCTGCTTCGTCAGACTGTAGATTGCCTCCCAGTATTGGAAGCAATTATCCTCCAGTTGCCTCTCCTTGCTTTAAGTTGCAATGCTGTTTCCTGACAGAAACACATGCAGAAAACTGTGCACTTGTATGCTGAATTATGTTTGCAAGATTTCAGATAAGAAGTCATGCTTATTCTTGCTCCCTTATCAGGTTTACTTGTTTGTGACCCGTGCCTTTATGCTGATCTTGGCAGATTTAAATTTGCTACTTCACGCCCTGTTTATTAAATACAGTCCTAAATGTCTTGTAGGTGGAGATAAACCTAAAGCGCTATCCAACGCCCTACCCTGAGGACCTGAAGAACATGGTTAAGTCAGTGCAAAGTCTTGTGGGCAAAAGCGTACACGTCGGACACGCCGGACACGCCGGACATGGGCACCAGCACCAGCTGAGCACAGGCACCGCCACCTCGGCAGGAACCAACATGGAACATACACACCTCAGCAAAGAGCCATATGAACCACCGTGGCCCCTGCCTCCTAAAGAGGTACAGATTACACATACAGGAAGTCAACAAGCATTTAGTCCCAAATGTATTTATTAGCAACAATGTCGCAGGACACAGACATGATGCTTGTGTGTGATAATCTGATAACGGCTCTCACATGGCAAGAGCTTACCTGAAGTAAGTACCTGTTCATCCTAAAGTTCCTAAAAATGCAGAAGCTTAAGAATGTTGTAAGATTCAGTCACACTGTGAAGTCTCTGATCACTAAAACAGAAGACAGCTGAGAACAACAAAAGCTTTTCTTATGTTTGTGTTTGTTCGTTTGAAGCAAATCAGTGCACAACTCAAAAAATGGAGCTGTTTTTCAGGTGACAGACAGAGAGATGCAGGACTTCTCTCAGACTCAGCTAATGGATCAGGGACCAATGCATAACTCTGGCATCGATATTCCTAAGAGGAAGGACAAAGAGGACTTGACAGAGAGCTCTGAGGTTTGTCTCTCACTCTCTCACATAAACACACACAGAAACACACACAATCCAAAAAGAACTGTAAAAAAATTAATTAGGTATTTTTACTTGGTTGGTGGACTTTTTATACCTTTTATATCCAGAAGATACCACTGAATACATCCAAATTCAGTGCTAGCTGTGTGACACTGCACAGATTTCATCACTCATATGTCTGTAAGTTCAACATGTAAGAAAGTTATGATATCTTTTGAAGTCACTCTAACTCTCACTCACGCTCTGACCTTTAGTATTGTGAGGGTTTTGTGAGGACCCCTGTGAGGATTTTGCAGACAAACAAAAGTCGTGTTTGCATTTAGAGCTAAACCATCAAACTTTGTCGGAATGTGTGTATATACATCGTAATCAGTGCTTCAGTTCAGTTTTTACTTTCTCTAACAAGGTGATAATATCTTATTTTTCAGAACTGTATTCAAATAGTGCAGACTGTACTGAAAAATGCGATTAGTTCATTGGTTGTTTCTTACAATAATGACTCCACGTGGCCTTACATAAGAGAATCTGAGGCATCAGTGAAATGTAAACAGAAATCAAACCCCAGAGGGTTAAAAGCACGCTCCATGATCCTACTGGGGATCAGGAACTCCAGAATCTGCTGAAATACTTACCAAAGTGTGTATTTATTTAACAAATGTGTGTATGTTTGATGCCAGTCAAGCAAAACGAATTGTCTACATGAGATTCGTGATCATTTTTTAAATCACAAAAGCTGCCTTTTCTTCTCTACTGTATATGCCTGATGCTTTTTTCCCCTTCTTCCTCAGGATTCAATGGGCGGCTCTCCGAACGACATCCGTATCTCTGACATGAGGCCCACCCTGGTGGAGCCACCAATGTACAAACCAAAGGTGGTGTTGCTGGGGAAGGATAAGAAAGGTACTGTATTATAGCATAAACGTACAGCTTTAAAGGGAACATGTCGGAGTCATGTACATACATGTAGACAACAAGGCTGCGCAGTTATTTAATGTGGGTCTTATAAAGAGCTTTGGGGCGTGTTGTAAGATGAGGGCAGAGGGAGGGTGACGAGGAGTGTGCATAGCGAACCTCTAAAGTGAATGTTTGACCATTTTTACCTCATTTGCCCTGAAGGCTTCGGTTTCATCAGAGGAGAAACAAAGCTCACTTTTTACTGCCTTATCAAAAATCTGTCTCCACTCTAAATAACTGAGTGTCTAATCGCATTTTCCAAAAGAAACAGTTTATTATCAGCTCTCCGCAACAATCGACAGCTTTCACTAATACGGAGCTTCATCATATGATCCACTCCTCCTTAAGAAAGCTTATTGCAAAATGATTAAAGCTCAAACAGCTTGTCTGCCTCAGTGGAGTATCAGTTCTTAGTGAAGGCTCTTACGAAGTAAATAAAAAGCTTCTTCTGGTTTGTTTTGTGAAGATTTGACTAAGTTTGACTCAGGAAGTTTTCAGATTGTTGGTATCTACACAGTGCACGTCTGTCTGCAGTCAGGTCAGCTCTCCAACAGCAGCTCTTGATTTCAGTTACAGCAGCCAAGTTAAATAAAGATTTTAAAAAGCCGTGTTTTATAACCAGGCCACGTCTTGCGTCAGTGCTGTGGACTAAATAGTGTCCACATGCATAATGAGAACACAGCAGAGATCTGGGTTAAGAATCTGATGACAACACGAAGGAAGCATGCAATTCCTTCACTTTCTAGTCAAGTGTTCGAGAGGCCCCTGAACACAATTCTGGTTAACGACTCTTTGATCCACTTTTTGATTTGGTTGTGGTTCTGATTTGTTTTATAGGTTTGGGGGTTTTAAAAGGTCACAGGTGAGCTTTGAAACTGAGCAACAGATGAGAAGTGTAAAGTGCGTTTGCTTGTTGATTCAAATATTAGAAAAATATTAGAAAACTTTATTATTTCTGTTCCTGGGATGCCAGAACTAACAGCTAAAGTCCTTGAATAAAGAGATCAAAAGTCATCAAAAATGAAAATGATTAAATATCTATTAAGATGACATTATTATTGGGATATGCCTTTACGCTTCCCTTTAATGTTGGTGGCCATTGGGCACTACTTAGCTCTGTTTAAATACAAAATATGTCTCGGTCATAGAAGACCGCATATCCCATAATTCTGTGAATTTTAAGACAGAAGGAGAGTCTAATCCTTACCTCAGAGCACATTTTTAAACAAGCCAGCTCTTTCCCTCTCATCCTTAACATGTATTCCTCTGTGTGAAATGAATGATGTTCAACATTTTTGCTGTATTTCCATTTGCATCTTCCAGATAACGCTACTGCTTGAGAATGAGAGCGTTTAGAAACCACTACAGTGTATTTTCCTTAATACCAACAGTGTATTCTAGTCTCTGTAGTAAAATGCTACACTGGGGTCTAACAGGACAAACACAGAAATGAGTCCACTGTCAGAGGGCAGAATGTCATTCATAATCATCATTAGTGCTGTTCTGTTTTAATGTGAACTCTAAATCCTGACTCAAACTTCTTGAATAGATCATTCCTCTGCAAATGATGACCCAGCCATTTTACAACTGCTCTTTGAAGATTTTCCTGAAAAAAAAAGATTAGAAATCAGCCTAAAATTAGCTTAGACACCTGGATCAAGTAAAGGGTTTTTAAGTCGTGTTTTAATTATAAATACCTTAAAAACCTGTGGTATGTAGCCAGTTAATAGAAATATAATGATTGGTATTTGAAATGTAAGAATGAATCAATGGTGAGTCTTATTTTAACAGCCTTGTAGGAATTTGGTGTAATAGACACGATGATGATTTAAAGGAAGGCATTATTATTATTTCAGAAAGATTGATAGGAGAGAGAAATAAATCGCCACAGTTATTAAAATTAGCGAACGTAATCATTTGTCCTTGGGACGGCTATGAGGGCTATGAAGTTTTTTCCCCTAATGATTAAAATTTTATTTATGAAGAAATTCATGAAGTCTTTACTAGTTAAAGTTAAAGGAGCACTGTTTGTCAGCCTGGCTACAGTGCTGGAAAGAAACCTGGTGTTGTTCCTGTTTCTTCTATCAGTGATAAATAGTAAGATGTCCTAGCCTTACAGAGGGCTTTTTTAAAATAGAGCATTTTCAAAAGGAAACAAGGGTCATCTAAATGAGTGCAATGCCATTTTCTCTCTAACTTAGGAATTATCTGCTTTACAGTTTGTATTTATGAATTATCCCAGGGAGTCAAACTGCTCTGATTTGATGCCACAGTGTCCAGAATGCAGTGAGGATGTATGACACTAATAACAAGATAATAAACCTCTGTGGGAGTAAAGTTTAGGATGCTGCTCTGCGTTGTGTTGGCACCTTACATTGAATAATTCTTTTCAATTGCTTTATATTGTAAGGTAAAGACCCTACAATAATACAGAGAAAACCCAACAATCAGACGAGCCCCTATAAGTTAACACTTGGCAACAGTGGGAAGGAAAAATTTCCTTTTTAAAGGAAACCTCCAGCAGAATCAGGCTCAGGGAGAAGCAGCTACCTGCCACAACCGGTTGGGGTGAGTTGAGTGAGGCAGGACAAAGAACACACAGTGGAAAAAGCCAGAGTTTAATAATAACCAAGTGAATGAATGAATAAATAAAGACAAAATGGTGTAAAAACAAAGAAGAAGATAAAAAAGAAGGGAGCACTTTTTAAAATCTCATCAGAACATTTTCAGAAAGACGTCTAGTCCCTTGAAATTGTTTTTCTGGTGCTCTGCAGTCCATTATTGTAAAATGAAATGTGATTAGGAAATTCTCAGGCAAAAGAGGGATTTGGGGAAAAAACTGTGTCTATGCCGCATGTCAGTACAAGATCGTGCTGTGACCAGGTTACTGTAAAGCAAAATACATCAATATTTTGATCAACTGATGTACTGACAGAGACATAGAAGAGAGTTACCTAATGTTTAATAGTCCACATTTAAATGTTTTGCTGTTTGGTAAAGTTGGAATAGTAATATTTTTCTGTCTTTATAAGGGTTTGCTTTTCTTTTTGCTGGTATTTTATTTATTTTTAGGTGGTGTGGGAGGGGGGAGGTGTTTGGGGGATTATGGCAGTGATTATGTTGGAATAAATAATCAAAGTCCTTATTAATCTCCTAACACACGAACTCTTTCATGGCATGCATTTTCAATTTCTCTTTGCTATTTGGGCTGATTGGGTCCTGATGAATATAAAAACAAAGAATGACCTGATTTTTTTTTTTTTTACCTGATTTTTGTTTCTGAGATCCACATATGAGGATATTCATTTTAAATTTTGATAGAACAGTGGCAGTATAACGTCCTCGTAAGTGGAAATCAGGCCCTTGTAGAGCAACATTTTGTATTTTGCTCTAAACAACCCAAAATGTGGTCAAAGGAGTTTGCAAAGAAAAGCGTCTGGACTTCTTAAAGTTGCTTGAAGACGTTTCACCTCTCATCCGAGAAGCTTCTTCAGTTCTAAGGTCAAATGGCCGAGAGTCCCAGATTTAAACCCAGTGGGAGTATCCCCCCAAAGAGGGACAAAGGACCCCCTGGTGGTCCTCTAATCACATGAGCCAAGGTGTGAAAGCGGGTGTGGGACCTAATCAGCCAGGGTTTCGGGTGTGCTCATTGTGAAACCTGGCCCCAAAAGGACAAAATCATTGACCGCCTCACATATCACTGCCTTTATCCAGGGGATGCCATACCCTGCATTTATGGACTTCCTAAAATCCACAAGGAAGGGGTCCCACTCAGACCCATAGTCAGTAGCATAAACTCAGCCACTTATAACATTGCGAAACACCTTGCTACCATCCTTGCACCCCTCGTGGGGAACACCCCACACCACATCAAGAACTCCACCGACTTCACCGACAAGGTCCAGAAACTTACCCTGGATCCAGATGAAACCATGGTGTCCTTTGATGTAGTCTCTCTCTTCACTTGCATACCCACCATGGAAGCAGTGGAGACTGTCAGAAAACGACTACAAGAAGACAACTCCTTGGAAGACAGGACCAACTTCACACCCGATCAGATTTGCGCACTGTTAGACCTCTGCCTTACCACAACATACTTCAAATACAACGAAGGCTTCTACAGACAAAAACATGGCTGTGCCATGGGCTCCCCCGTGTCACCGATTGTAGCCAACCTTTACATGGAGGAAGTGGAAAGGAAGGCTCTTGGCTCTTTCAAAGGAAGAATACCCAGCCACTGGTACAGATATGTAGATGACACCTGGGTCAAAATCAAGACACAAGAAGTGGAATCCTTCACTGCTCACATTAACGCCGTGGATAAAAACATCCAGTTCACCAGGGAAGACACAAAGGATAACTGTTTGCCTTTCCTGGACTGCGCTGTGCACATTGAAGAGAATGGCAACCTCAACATCGAAGTTTACCGGAAGCCCACACACACGGACCAGTACCTCCTCTTTGACTCCCATCACCCTCTGGAACACAAACTTGGAGTAATCAGGACCCTACACCACCGGGCAGAACATGTTCCCTCTAAGTCTGAGGGAAAAAAGAAGGAACACACACACGTAAAGGAAGCACTCAAAACGTGCGGTTATCCTAACTGGGCGTTCATAAAGTCAGCAAAGAGGCACAGAAAAGAAGATCAGACACCAGCGAGGGAGGAAAAGAAAGACAGACGCAACAACGTTGTCATCCCCTATGTAGCCGGTGTATCAGAGAAACTCAGGAGAGTTTTCTCCAAGCACGACATCCCAGTGTACTTCAGACCCAGCAACACACTCAGACAGAAACTGGTTCACTCGAAAGACAAAACTCCAAAACACAGACTTAACAACGTGGTGTATGCTGTACAGTGCAGCGAGGAATGCCCAGACCTCTACATTGGAGAGACCAAACAGCCACTTCACAAGCGCATGGCACAACATAGAAGAGCCACCTCCACAGGACAAGACTCAGCAGTGCATCTGCATCTTAAGGATAAAGGTCACTCTTTCGAGGATGCCAATGTTCACATTTTGGACAGAGAGGACAGATGGTTTGAAAGAGGAGTGAAAGAGGCCATCTATGTCCACTGTGAGCGACCATCTTTGAACAGAGGCGGTGGTTTACGACACCAACTGTCTGCCATCTATAATCCAGTTTTGAGTTCCCTCCCCAGACGCCTTAATGCCCACTCACATCCTGGGCCATCTGACCTCAGGAATTCACACGACAAGGTGGGGCCAGGTTTCACAATGAGCTCACCCGAAACCCTGGCTGATTAGGTCCCACACCCGCTTTCACACCTTGGCTCATGTGATTAGAGGACCACCAGGGGGTCCTTTGTCCCTCTTTGGGGGGATACTCCCACTGGGTTTAAATCTGGGACTCTCGGCTATTTGACCTTAGAACTGAAGAAGCTTCTCGGATGAGAGGTGAAACGTCTTCAAGCAACTTTAAGAAGTCCAGACGCTTTTCTTTGCAAACTCCTTTGACTACGATGACCTGGATGACTGAGAACCTTCATAGACAACCCAAAATGTGATGTCCACATATGTGGATGCCAGGTCCTAGGAGGTTAAAGTGCATTGGCTGAATTTCCAGGTAATTAAATTGGGGGACAAAAACTCAGAATAGGTCGGACCCAGAGGACATTAGATACTGCTCGATCGGTCACCTGATGGAGTGGAGCCTGATCTGTAATTGTAGCAATTGGGTGGTACATGAAAGGGGCCAGAGAAAGGTGCAGCATGGGAGTGACATAGATATAGTTGCAGAAAACATGTACTGGTGGTATACTGCAGTGCTCACCCTCAGTTCTCCCAAAACAATTTAAAGTATATCTGCCAAAACTGGTTTTGAGCTTCATTTGGTCATTCTTTTCAATTAGCAATATAGTAAAGATACATTTAATATAGTTGACTAACAATAATACAAAAATAGGTGTGACTGTGCTGTACTGAATTGAAATTTAAAACAAAAAAAAAGGAAAGAAAACTAACATGAAACAAGCTTCTGGTACCAAAATGCAATAGAAAGCAAAAGTTGAAAATGAATAACATGAAGAACAAAAGCTCAATGGAAAAGCCAGAAATATAATGATGTTGATCACAGAGAGGACGTGCTGTGTGTCTGCTTCTGTCTGTCCAGAGTCTACAGATGAAGAGGTTGATAAACTCCACTGTCTGAACCACAGCGGCTCGTCGGCCACCTACTCTGATTACTCTCCCTCACAGGGCTCCTCGGGCTCCTCCAACCCGCCCGGCAACACGCACTCACACACGCTGTCACACGGACACCCCCACAATCCCGCCCTACCGCCTCCCAGCAAGGACCAGGCCCCTCAGACGCACTGGACCAACAGGTGCGCACACCCGTTTCATGACTCCTCCCTCCCGCTGTCCGTCATCTCTTGTACATTTCAATTGTAACCCCACTTCAGTTTCTCTCCATCTGTAATCTGTCACATCCATCTTCCTGCTTGCTCTGTCAAGGTCAGAGAGGCTCACTGGGACGCTGCAGACTTCTCTCCAGGATTTTCTCTCTCAGCTTCAAAGCTGTCTGGTCTGAGCTTCAGTTATGTTACTATCCAGAGGAGGGTTTTTTTTTTTTTGCCCCAGTGCATTAGAAAAGCAAATAAAAAGGTTTGGGCTGTCTCCTGAAGTTTTAAGTCTGGGTGCAGTGCACTTGATGATGTTGGTTGGAAAGGGATAAAAATGTTGTGAAAACTTTTTGGGGACAGTTTTGAGTTCTAATCAGAAATGTTACAGCTATAAAAAAAAAAAAAACATGTCATCTTAGTCTGCCTGTCATATTTATGACACTGTCAGTGTAGTCTCAATCATATTGCTCAGACTGGATGGCAGTAACAATAAAGTATCTGTCACTGATATATCAGCTATCTACAGCAAGACATAGAATAAAACAGAAATGTGCAATACATGTGTTTATATTACACACAGATGCTCAAATTCGCTCCACCGATAATCTTCGGTTTAGCAGATTGGACTGTCTAACTGTACCTTGCGGATGTTTCCTGTTTCTGTTAGACACCACAGTGTCTCCTTAGCTCAGTCAAAACATAGTGTCCAATAATGCTAGTTTTCTTCTCCTTATCCTTCCCATGTTTCTTCTTGTTTTTAGCAGGCCCTGGAGGATGGTAGCTGGTTTTAGTATTGTTTGACATTAAATCTGTTAATCCACATGCCCTGAAGTGAGGTACAACTGCAGTATTTTATTTCTACTTGTGGAACATGATATTTGCAGTCTGTAAGTAGTAGTGAGGGAGTTTGAAGGCATGTGTTCTCTTGGAAACAATAACTAACACAAACATGGTTTCTGGCCTAATGGGTGTGACAGACATCAGAGAGAAAGGGAGAGAAAGTTGATCTGTCCTCTGAGCTCATTGTCTCTGATTAAATGTGCAACACACATCCACGTGGCAGGTCGCCTGTTTGCAATTTTGATCTTCTTGCTTTTTCTCCCACAGTATAATCAGTGATTGATATTTTCTGTCTTTGTAGACTTGCCCAGTCATTTCCCAAGCCCATTGACTCCAAGCCCCTGCTGTCTCAGAGAGAAACTCCTCCATCAGGAACCCTGCAGCAACGCGGGGATCGGCGTCCACTTAGTGAGCCTTTTGACTGGGTTGACGCACCTCACTACGACAACACGGGTTTCGATGCAGAGGAGTCTTCTCTGGACCCTCCTTCATCTACCACCAGTCAGGGAAACCCTCCGCTGGGCTCTAAGCCTCGCAGCTCGTCAACACACGGCCGCCGCCCCCTCCTTAGGCAAGACCGAATTGTAGGGGTCCCATTGGAATTGGACACCCAGACGCTCCCCTTCCACGGCAACCAACGACCCAACCAGGACAATGACTCGCAATCCTCCGGACATCCTCCCCAGAATCCCTGGCAGAATTGGACCAGGACCCCGAGCCCCCTGGAGGACAGAACCGCTTTTCCTTCCAAGCTGGACCTTACACCTACTTCCAGCCCCAATCCTGATCGCAAGGACATTGATTCAAGGTTTTGATTTTTTGAATTGAATTTATTTCAGTCAACAACAACAGATTATAATTTTACATAAAAGTACTCAAACAGTAACCGAAAAAGGAATAAGATAAGATAAGATAAAACTTTATTAATCCCTCGGGTGGGTTCCTCTGGGAAATTCGGTTTCCAAAAGCACAGCACCGACAGAAATTACAGAGCGTGAGCAGAAAATTATATATACACACATATAAATACAGAGACATATAAAAATAAAATATACGAAGGGGATAAATAGAATAAATAGGAATAAAAAATAAAAATAGAAATAAAATACAAGTGAAAATACAAGTGAATTGCACATTTCAAGTATTGTAGTCTATTGCACCGTTCACTATTAACAAAGTATTGCACAAAAGGTATTGCACAGTGAAGTGAAGAGGCACTACAGTTTAGTTGTTCCCCCCTCCTTTGTCCTCCTGTTTCCCCTCCCTCTCCCCTCCAGAGAGGAGTTAAACAGTCTGATGGCGTGTGGGACAAAGGAGTTTTTAAGTCTGTTGGTTCTTGTCTTTGGGAGAAGCAACCTGTCACTGAACAGACTCTTCTGTTTGTTTATGGCCGTGTGCAGAGGATGTCCAGCATTGTCCATAATGTCCAGCAGTTTCTTTAGTGTCCTTTTCTCTGCCACTGACACCAGAGTGTCCAGCTTCATGCCGACCACAGAGCCAGCCTTCCTGATCAGTTTCTCTAGCCTGGATGAGTCCTTCTTTGCTGTGCTGCTCCCCCAGCACACTACAGCATAAAAAAGTACTCCAGCAACCACAGACTGGTAAAACATCCTCAGGAGCTTCCTGCAGATGTTAAAAGACCTCAGCCTCCTGAGGAAGTACAGTCGGCTTTGGGCTTTTTTATACAGATGCTCTGTGTTGCATGACCACTCCAGTTTTTTGTCCACCCACAGCCCGAGGTACTTGTACTTGTTGACCACCTCCACCTCCTCCCCCTCTATCTGAACCGGCAGTGGACCTTCTCTGGACCTCCCGAAGTCCACAACCAGTTCCTTAGTCTTTGAGGTGTTGAGTTGCAGGTGGTTTGTGTGACTCCATGCGACAAAGTTCTGAATGAAGCCTTGTGGCTTATACTTATCCTATCCCTTACCCCCACAGAAATAATCAAATCCTTAACCAAGAAAATAAATAGCATTGATAAATAAGTTGTATAACAGTTTGAAAAGAAATCAATGATAAATCAAGAAATTAAATTAACACAAAAAATTTTAACAAACCAAATTTCTATAACCTTGTATAATACAAATTTTTAAAATCTTCCTGAAGAATAACAAAGAAAAACACATCTTCAGTTCATCATTAAGTCCATTCCATAATTTCACTCCCAAAACTGACACACATCTATACTTAACATTGGTTCTCACTTTAGGTATTTAGGTAAGTGACTGATGGTCATTTACAATTGAAATACATAATTTTATTGGGAAAGCTTAATAATTCCAAGAGTTTGCAGGTCTCAAATCCTGTTTACAGTGCAGTCTTTGGGGTTTTTGTAGTAAATAAACATATCAGAGCTGTTATAACTAAAGCCATTGATTTGAAAGTTTTACAACTGTGACTGTTTTTGCACATCAATAAAATAACAAATCAGCTTACTTAACTTAGTTTTGTTGCAATGCAAAAACACCAAAGTGTCACTAAATTGAGATTGTGAAAACATTTCAGTTTTCATTTCTTAGTTTTATGTTACTATCAAATGTATATCTGGGGACAGTGCAAGGTCATTTTGATATGCCAAAGAAAGTTTAAAAAAAAAGTTCATTTCTAATAATTGTGAGCTGTAGCCTTAGTCTCAAATTTTGGTGCAGCTGCGTCACAAGAAACTGACCGATGGTGTGGAAGTAATTTGCATTAGTCAAAAAATTCAGTTTCTACTATTGTAACACTCCTCTAATCCAGCTTGTTTTTGTGCTTCATAATTGAAAAACACTTATCCCTATCATCAACTCATAATCCTTGATTATTTCTTCCCCCAAGGCTTCAGCAAAGCACAGTGCCTTTGCCCGGCAGCTGGACATATCACGACAATGAGGGGGAGCAAAACAGGAAGGATCAGCTCAGTGTAGGCGGGGTCAACAAGGTGACCGTGGTGATGAGTAAAAGCTCAGATCGCCTGTCCCCCATGATGAAGGAGACGAGATCCAAGTTTAAGAAGTCACAGAGCATAGACGAGATTGACATTGGCTCCTACAAGGTCTACAGGTAGATATTGTTCTGATTCTTCTTAAAGAAAGCTCAAGCTCGATTGCAGCTACTGAAGTTGATTTCTAACGATGCCACGTTCCTCTGCAGCATTCCCATGGACAGCTATAGTTCATCCATTGAGCAGCAAACTAGTTTGGACCGTCCAGAGCTCCCCGGTTCTATGGAGCAGACCAACATGTCACGGTCACAGTCTGCCCCCATGTTAGATGAGGAGATGGGATACCCCGGACACGGATCTGGCGACCAAAACCAGAGACAGAACCAAAAACCTGCCATCCCACAAAAGGCTTACCACTTTGACCACAACTACAACCCGCAGGTTCGATGGAGTTGTGAACCATTGGTAGCGCTCATATATTAAGTTTTTTGACATACACAATAAAACTAAAATAGTCTGATTGAAACCAAACAAAACAAAGTTAAACAAACAATTCTGTTCTTACCAATCAGGTGACCATGGATCGCCGGGTCCCTCCCCCTTTCCCAAACACACCAGATTATGTCAACCACTCATCGAAGGCTTTGGAGTACCTCAACCAACCAGGGAAGACACTACCCAAAGAGCTAGTGAGCCCTCGGTATCGTGCATATCCACCCTTGGAGATGTTTTCTTTCCCCCAGTCGCCAATCAACCAAGATGGTCCGCCCAGCCAGCAGCAGCAGCCAATCCCAAGTCAGCGCTCCAGACCAGGATTTCTAAGAAGAGCAGACTCACTGGTGAGCTCTACGGAGCTCGCCTTGTTCCGACGGGTTCATGAAGCTCAGCAGGAGGCGCTCCAAGAGTCTCAGTACAGACAACAGGTAAGCACAACAAAACAAGTAATGCTCATATTCCATAAATGGATGTGATTTTCCCTTTCATGTACTTTATTGAAATGTAAAGTAAATCATAGAAATGTGTTTCTTTCACACACTGTTTATTCCCTAAGACCCAAAGTTAGCTTTTGTTAAGGCTCTACTTGAAAGTCATCCCCATCCCCATGCATTTATTTGAGGCCAGGATGAAAGCTCATACCGTGCTTTAGGTTTTTTTTTTAACTCCCACTCACTTCCCATCTGTGACCCTCAGGCGGATCCCCCTCTTTATGGCCGGGCTGTCTACTCCACCCCCATGGAGCACTCCGCGATGAGTAATATGGCCGACAACCAGAGTCAGATGCTGCACAACAAGAGAAACGGTCGTTATGACGACGACTACCCCACTTACCAGGAGCAGAAGAAGCCCATGATTGGTTATCCAACCAAGAGCCTGACTCAGCGGCGTCCCCTGTCTGCCAGAAGTTATAGCACTGAGACCTACGGAGCATCTCAGGTACACTGTTTGTCTGTGTGTTTATGTTTCTACTTCTTAACTGAGCCCTTTAAAAAGAGGCTATATTAAAGTGAAAGAGTCATGTTACAGTTATAACATAATGGCTCCAACTAACAGTTATTTTCCTTACAGGCAAATCTGCCAGTTTCTTTTTGTTCACTTAAGTATCACTTGCCTTCTTTAAAGATGCCTTAAAACAATAACAGGGGCAGATCACCATTTTCAAGATCCCATCTTGACATTTTCAAATATCTTGTTTTGTGTGGTCAGCAGTCAAAAGCCACAGTGATTCAGTTACAACACAGGAACACAGGAGAATAATCTGCCCTGCTTTTAATATGCCTGCTTTTATGTCATCTCTTTGAGGATGCAGAGTTATAGCTTTGTTTCACTTCCATTTTCTTATAGGTACCCAGGTTCAGGTTTTTGTAGTAGCAGACTAAGAGGCATAGCACTGGTGTCCTTTGCCTCAGTCATATCTCTGAAGGCAATCCCTCGTCCATAAATAATCCCTTCAGGCTATTCTGGGTTTGCCTCAAGTTAGACTTTCCCAAATTAGTCACAGTGAAGTGTCCAGCAGCATACTGATTGCAGATCACTTCATCTGGCACCTTTCAACAAGAAGAAGCTGAGCATGGGAATGAATGTAAGGGCTTACATAGAGCGCTTGTGGCTGCTGTCTTTTTCCTCCCATCATTAGCCAACACTCAGAACTGAAGGTTGGAAAACACACCAGCTGTTACACAAAGAGCTTCACCTTTAGGCAGCTGGTGTAATGTTTGCATCGCTGTTGTGTTATCTTCGTTCACATTTGCCATGTGACCCAATCACATTGATCGCTATTAGTAATATTTCCAGCTTTGCTAAACAGCAGCAGTATCACTCAGTTGATCAGACCACCTATTGATCCAGACTGAAATATAACAGCTGCCGGTTGGATCACCTTTCAAAGTAATTCCGTCTGTCCATCGATCCACTTATCCACTCACACATGTACACACACATACACCCAAAGACACCTTTAAAGCAGATAGCGATTAGTCTCAGAAGTACTGTGTTTTTTAGTGATAATTTCTTATGGGTCATACTGGGACTGGAAGCTGTCCCAGCTGTAATTGGGTGAGGGGCAGGGTACGCCTTGGATAGGTTGCCAGGCTGTCGCAAATCGATGCTAAACTAAGAAAGCAAACAGTGAGACTATTATACATTAAATGTTTTGCATTGAGTTTTGAGTCCTTCCTTATTTTTAGTACACGTAAAGTAACAATTGACACAAAAACCTATCCGTACACACTCACAGACCTAGTAGCATGCTGTAGGGTTGATACTGATTTAAACAACTGACCAGCACTGTCTTTCCTTTTGTGATTGCAAGTGGTTGGCAGAATAAAACAGCAATTTAAGTGTTCTAGTCCTTTTGAGGAACATCCAGTGGTACTAGTCTGTGATTTATTTAAGTCCTTAAACCACTTTGTGGGAGTGAAACAAGCTGTAAGCATCATAAATAGCATTACATATGTTATTTAATACCTAAAAACCACTCATTTTTAGCCACTTGATAAACTGACACTTTTTCACTCCATGTTGGTCTCCGTCTTGCATTTAGCTTTTTATCCACAAAATGTTCCAATATGAACACTTGTTAATTATGAACCTTGTACATTTCTATGTTTAAATATTAACTCCCTTGTGTTCAGGCACGTCCGGTGTCCGCTCGTCCCACTATGGCCGCCCTGCTAGAGAAGATGCCACCTGACTACACCCTGGCAACCTGCCCCGAGAAGCCACCCGATGACACCATCAAAGTAAGACCTGTTGTACCCCAGAAACCTGAAGACATCACCTCCAAGATGCCTGCCGACTGGAGGCAACAGCTACTCAGGCACATAGAGGCGAAACGACTGGACAGGGTATGTCAGTGCAGTGCACACACACACACGTAAAAGAGAAACACACGCGTACACATAGAAAGCATTCGGAAGCCCTCCCTGTGTGTATTTGTGCAAGTCTGTGTTGTAAGGTTAACCAGATTCATGTCTGGCTTCATGTGTTTCCACTTCACACCGTCACTCTGTCAGCCTGACCGACCACAAACTCACTACGACAGACAGCCCAGTAAATTCTGCATTGTGATAAATATTTTGATCTTTTGTCGTGTCCTCAAATCTTCTTTCTTTTTGTGAACAAATAAAAAGTCAGCAGGATCATCTCCATATTAGGATTTTAATGGCGCTGAAAAAAACTATATTTTCACCTTTTTGTTTGTTTTGCACAATCACATGTTAAGGATCGTGCAATAGTATCACTGCAAAGGAGTAACATTTAGGAAAATACTTTCGTGACAGCTCAGTTATACTTTAGATTGATAAATAAAAAGCTACAGACTAGAAGTGCAGCTTAAACTGTCTAAAGGCAAAGTAATCCAATCAAATTCTCACATTTTGAGCACTGAGGACGGATTGAGCTGTTGAATGGTGTTTTCTGGATTTCTGTCTTTCTTTGGCCTCCAGTTTTATACTTACCTGCAAACATGAGAGTGCTATCAGTCCTTTCATCTAACTCCCAGCAAGAAAGCGAATGAGCCTATTTTTGAAAATGTCAAACTAATTACTGAGAAGCAGTACCTGAGCAGACAGGACAATCAGACATGCTAGGGAGGAGGTCTGGAGCGTGCATTTACGAAAAAAAGATAAAAACCTGCAGAATCTAAACAATATGGTCCACCAAACCCGTCACACGGTGCCTGATGCATCATCAAAAATGAAGTCTTTTGGTTATAGGTTTGGTTTAATTGTTTGTCAGATATGTTACGCGACAGCTAATCTGAAAGCCTTACATACAAATGTTGGAATGAACTGATCCACCTGTTGTTGCCTGAATGACGCACTGTTCTGTGTGTATTGACCGATCACTAGCTAACATTTCTCTGTGCTTTCAGCAGCTCTGCACTCTTGTTGTTGTTGCTGTTGTTGTAGCTGTTATTATCAGTGTTATTGTTGTTTGTTTGTTTGTGGAGCTCACAGTGTGTTGTCGCCATGCTACAGCCCGCTGTGTTGGCTCCGCCCCTTCCTCCTCCTCTCCCCCTCCCCACATTCACCCATGTCGTGTGATGTTGTCTTCTCCAATCAGAGTGGTGTCCTAAAGCACAACACGCTCACGCTGGGCATGCTCTGTCAGGGCGGGGGTCACGGCCAGGGGCGCAGCAGCACTTTGAACTTTAACCTTTACAATAACACTAAGCATGAGCCCCCTGCTGGCCGCTGGCTGCCACTACCTCCACCTCCGTCTGCTAACGCTGTGAGTATCCCTCCAAGAACAATGTTACTGATGCTTACAGTATATGATTAAAGACAACTTCAGCTACTCCCTCTTTACATTCTCGCCGCTAATACAAACTATTATTTAAACAAAACAATGACCATGCAATCTATTTTAGTCACTGTTATATGTTCCCTGTCTACAACCCAACAATAAGAATTGGAGAAAGCCATTAAAATCCCGTGGGGTTTTTGTTTTTTTGTTTTTTTTCTCAGCATGACTTGAAATCATTCAGTGCCCAGTGTGGCAGCCTGGTGGTGGCTTGTTTTAATGGATTTAAAACTTGAAATATGTCACTTACCATAACAACAAACAGAAACTTGTTTTTCCTTTCTTGCAGCAGTCACAGTCTGTCAGTCAAATTTTGTCTGACACGTGTTAGGCATTCCTCATTTACAGCGTTTTCAATCATCTTAGGCCAGCTTAGCTGTTACCAGCTTTTAATATCGCTGTCATTTCTCCACGAAGTGGCACTAAACTCTGGAAAACAAACAGATTACTACTCAGGTTTTTTTTCCAGGGGTAAACCAATATATTGTTTTAATATCACATCAGCCTTATGAAGCTGACATCTTCTGAATGTAGTGCCCATTGATTTTCTGATAATCATTAATTATCAGTTTTGGACTGGTTAAGAGGCCCAGAGGAAGGGCTGAATGACTTTAACCCTCTAAGGTCTGACTCATGAGTGCTAGGTGATAGCCTAGCATTCATGAGTCTATATTTACTTTTGGAGACAGATAGAATTGACTCTTTTGAAAAAAAAAAAAAGGGGGGGGGGGGGGGGGGGGGGGGCTATAGTTAGGGTTGGAGCCATCGCTGATGATGTCTTAGAAGGTGAAAACAAGTACTTTTTTTAAAAGAGACATTCTTTGTTTCTTTGCAACAGCAACAAAAACCAATATAAACTATAAACATCAGTATCTGAAATGGCAATAGACCAAATTGCTATTTCAAACTTTTTAAAGTTTCAGTCGTTATTTCTGTAAATATCTCAGTGGTTTGATGTGGGCACGGCTCATTTAGGCTTCAGTCACACAGGCCTGGAGACCAGATGGTGACAATCTAGCAACCACCAGTTGGTCACTAAGAAAAACTGTGTATTCTGCAGTCACTTCTCGAGTATTTGTAGGAGGTTGCTGCCAGTCACTGGTTGAAATAGGTTGCAGGTTGCCATCGTTTGCCAGCAGTTTATATGGAAGACGGTGATTTGTCTGCAAAAGTAGTAAAACTGTGAAAAAGTGCTACACAAAGTGGAAATGGAGTCTAAGTAAAATTAACGCCTGTTGAAATGTGTTACTTTTATTTTGAAGGGCATTTTACTTAGACTCCATTAGCATTTTGTGTTACACTTTTTCAAGGTTTTTTCTGAAAAACTCCTCTCATTTAAGCGGGTTTTTAGGGGGGCTTTTGGTGTGGAAAAAAGGGGGAATCATAAAAACAGTCTGTTCATGTTGAGCACGATATCACAGGTTTTATCTCCGCCTAACATGACTTCATCTCGAAGGAGAAAAATCTGTTCCAGCCCTGTTCATTCTTCCAACTGAATCTCAGATGAGCTGTCTGAAACTCCAGGAGATAATAGGAAGACATGACTGGGGTAACTAGAGTTCAATGTTCATTGTCAGTAATGACCACTTTGTCTCTTTCAGACCCCGTCTCAGCAGGGTGGCGTGCTGGACAATGACCAGGAGGGGGTGTCAGGAAGCAACCAGTGGGCTCCGTATTCACTAGGCAGGAGGGACGTCCCACCTGACAACCTGTTAAAAAAGGTGAGATCTGTTCACATCTCAGTGAAGCATCTCATCTCTGTTTTTAATGCTGAGCATCTTCTCGGTGATAAAGATAACTATTTGTGCAATTACTCTTAATCACACGTTACACGTATTCCCGCTCTCCTTCCACAGAGCGCCCATTCCCACAACCCTTCCCATCAATCACACAACACCATGATCGTCACTTCCTCTTCCTCCTCCTCGGCCACTACACCTCATCGTGTGGTGGGTCAGCAGGGCTACGATGGGATGATGAACAAAGGAGGCCAATACAACCAAGGGATGCAGCTGTCAGTGGTTCCGTCTGGGGGGCCGGGACAGTACCAAGGCAACATGTCTCAAGGTAATTGGCAATAAAATCATTTTATTTCTATTTATAAATGTTCACAAGGAGACTTTTTTAAGCAAGAATGTAGAAATTTTGATTGGCATCAGTAATCCATGTGCCTCACATTAACAGCATGTACACATATCTATTTTAGAAGCTTTGTTTTAGAGTTAGATGCTACCAGCCTGTTTTTCTCCATACAGCCCCTGGACAGGCCTACCCCAGCGGTGGCCTGCCTATGGCCCTGTCCCAATCCGGAAACCAACCCCAGTACAACCCCCATACCTCTCACACCTCCCATCAACCCGCTACCAATCCTCAGTACCATGTCAACCAGGGCATGGGCCATAGCAACCAGGTCGTTATGACCACCCACACCAACCCACGGCCTCAGAGCGCTCGCTGCCTGTTGCAGACTAAAGGCCAGAAGAGCACGGATGGTTTTCAGGAGCAGGTATCTGTCTGTCTGTCTGTTCATGTGTCTGCCTGCACCAACCGCACCAAAAGCAATATTGGAGGTCTTTTCAAAAATGGGCTCTTCTAATATTACTATATACAGTATTACTTATATTACTATTACGTATGCAGTATAGGGGAAGGGATATTTCCGTAGCAGTAAATGTGAATGCTTTGATGGAATAAATATGCTCCTGCATGTAGGGGTGCCTCTCAGTAACTAATTTCAGCTTTGTTTAGCTCTATCTTTACTGGAAAAATAGTTCCCCTTAATCTCCATGATCCGCTGTTTGGTAACTAACCCGCAAACTAAACTGTCATAGAGTGAGTAGTGTTTGTTTACATCAGTTCCATTAATAGGAGGACACGGAGGGTTCAGATTAGATGCTCAGTTTCGCAAGGAGAATTTATTGATACCAGATATAACCATAGAGTTAAATTTTCACAGTAGCACTCACTCTGTTAATAAAAAGAAAGCTAGACTTTGACCCTGTGCCATCACACAGTGGTTTTTTGGAGTTCTGTGTTGAAGCTTGACGATTACGGCGCCACCCTTCACCACCTTTCTTTGGATGAAACCAAAAGGGTGGAACACTAACTTATCAGCTAACACTAGTTAGTGTTCTCTCACAGACGAGCTAGGTTTATTCAAAGATTTGATGTGTACATCATACAAATACCTACTAGTGGCTGCTAGTTTGTGCTAATTACAATTAAAAACAAGATGCTGAAATATTAATTTACAGATTTACAGACTTGGATGGGCTGACCAGAACCAAAAACCAAGTCTAGATGTGCAGCTCAGTAACTAGAAGCCCAATGAGCAACCTCAGGCGAGTTTGGCCTGTGTCAGTCTATGCTTTTGACAGGCTGTAAACATGTCTTTTTTTTCTGATGTAAACTAGGCCAACATTGGAATCCATGGGGGATTTACTCACTTTTGGAGCCAGCCTCAACTGGCCATTTGGGAAACTGCAATTTACCCGCCCGTACAAGATTAACTTTTAAACTGCAGACCTTGCTTGGCTCTTGGATTAGACCAATGCAAGGCAGCAGTCAACTAAAGGGGGGAAATCTTGAGATAGCTCATGCTTCTAAATGCAATTTTAGCCACTTGACTGCAACAGCCTGGGCTGAAACATTTTAAAAAGTGACAGAGATGGGATTAAATTAGATTAGACATTTCAAAGCATGAGATTAGAGTACCAGTTGAGGTGGGAACCTAAAGATCTAAACAAAAAGCAAAGATCTCAGTGCCTCAGCTGTTGCTCCATAAAAGACCTCCAATACAGCATAGGTGCCAAAACATGTTGCCGGTCACACACGAGCGCACTTCCACATGTTGTCTGGTCACTGTCTGTCTGTGTGGTGATTTTTCACAACTTTGTATTTCACTTTCAGTTGTTGTTTTGTCTTTCTTTTCTTTTCTTTTCTTTCTGTATCTCTCCCTCCTCTCTCTGTAGCTGTGCGTGAGAATAGAGAAGAACCCTGGCCTCGGTTTCAGTATCTCTGGTGGCATCAGCGGCCAGGGGAACCCCTTCAAACCCTCCGACATGGTACGACCTGACCCGGCCTGCCAGCCAATCGCAGCCTCCCCGGTTTTACCTCAGAGTTGCTATGGAAACTGCTGCTTGTTACTGCAGTGTTTCCTTTCTCTGTCTGTTTGTCTGTCTGTGGGGCAACCGCTTAACGTGGTTAGCTGTGGGTCTGTTTGAGTGCATAATGTTACATGGAGGGCTGTGCTATTAATTTGGTAAAGAAACACTAAGGTGTGATTAGGGGTGTTTCCAAAACTAAACCTGAGCATTGTTAGACTCACTAGTGATCATGATACTTGAGTCTGGCATACTTTAATTTTAGGGTTGTTTTGATGTGATCTAAATACCTGCACAGCATCCACGGCAAAGCTCCTTGTTTGGTTGGTCAGCAAACTTTAAACAGCTATGTGCACATGCATGCAAATATAAGATAAGCCAAACTCTCTTATCATTCCTACTTCTGAGTCTGACAGTGTCTGTCAGTGTATGCCAGGACAGAGAGCCTGTTGGGGTTGCAGCTCCCCAAGGCCTGCTGCACATGGCAGTCTGTCCTAGAAACACACTGCTGCAGTCAGTCTAAAGGAGCGATGCTGCTCGTGGTGCTCTGACTGCTATTTTGGGAAAGCTGCTCAGTTCTGGGACACCGTGGGTGATTTCAGATGTTCACCACTTTGATCTAGGGACAGGGTTATATGACAGATTTTGACTGACTGTTATTCTGAGCAACAGAGGAGACGACTGCCCTATAAATAGAAAGCACACAGAAAGAGTTCTTTAAGCATTCCGCCCTTGCAACAAACGGGGAAGTTTCTTCCGAGTCGGGAGTAGACTGATTATGTGGAAACTGTCAGTTCATCATTTTAGTTTTTGAAGCAGACAACTGGTGAAACAGTTGCTGACTCGTGCAGTTATTTTAATACTCCCTCCTCTGCTTGTATCCATAAGTCTTGCACTAGCTGCAGTTTGTACATTATTAATGCTGCGTTACACGGGCAGAAAATGGAGTCAATGCAGATGAACATTTTGTCAGAGGAATACGAGATAAGGTTACGTTATCTATCCAGTTAGTGTGGAGCAGTGGGCATTGTGGAACACTTTGTAACGTTTCACTTTAGAACCGAACGCTTGCTTTTACCATACATACTGTGGCGTCCGGCGAATGGCGACAGTGGACGTGTCAGTCAGTCACTGCTCATCTGCTGGATATTCGCAGTGATTCCCACTGAGTCATGTCAGCATGTATGGTTCAAAGGAAATGTTCTAAAGTGAAATATTGATTTAGATGTCCCCTGTGTCATGTTATATAGACTGTATGTCTGCTTTATCTAACTAACCCACAGGGTCACATGGAGGGAGCAGATGGAGGATATTTGTCTGCTGTCAAAGTTACAGTGCCGGGATACAACCGCAACTGTTACAAGTATCCTCCTCTGAATCCTTGTTCTCGCTCTGTTGTTTCATTCACACGTGAGAGGCATCAAGCAGAAGCCATTAACGGGTGCTTCGGAGTTTTATCAGCGGTAGTCACCTCGGGCGTCAGTTTGTCACCAAATTAAACTCAAACTAGAAGCAGATGCCTTTGATTATTCTGAATCTCTTTTCTGGCCTACTCGTGAGAGTGTATCTGTTTGTCGTCTGATATGTTTGCAGCTATTTTTGGTTAAAGACAGTGTTAGCTTTCAAATGAACTTGAGGTGAAAGAGTTAACAAGGGCTGTATGTTTGAAAACAGCTTGACTACTAAATTATACATCTGTGGTTTTGGATCCCCAGAGCCTACTACAGCTGTGGCTATTCCACAGGGCTGTGGCTCCCCCTGGTGGACAGTTTGTATTTGCACTCGTGCTTTGATGGGTCTGGGACATGCCCACATGTCCAGGTGAATCACAGATGGTACAGTAGGAAATTGGTATCAAAACCACCAAATATAACACAACTATACAAAATAATTCAATCTATATTTGCTTTTAACTCTTTACCTAACAGAAAAAAATACCTTCTTTAAAGATGTAGCTTTATCTGTCTCTGTTTTTTGCAGAGAAACAGAATAATCTCCAGGCTTGATCTCCAAATAATTGAAAGTTTACAAAATGTACCTCTTTAAGTACCGCTCTCGTGTACCTGATGATAATTTTTTCCTCTTTCAAAAATCTATCAGAAGTCATCAACAGGTGTCTAAAAAGAAGCAATGATGATAATATCCTCGATGTTGGACTTACAGGACTCACTGAGGCCCTCTAAGCCACTGGGCCAGTTTTACGTCTGCCTAATTAGGACTCGGCAAGCAGAGACAGGGAATTAGTTTATGTATCGACCGGATTGGGATCTGGGCTTTGATCTGTGAGCTTCTCAGGGTCGGTTTAAGAACAGAAGACTGAGGGTTTTAAGGATCAGAACATGGATTTCATTATGTTTTCTTTTTGTTAGATCTGGGTCAGGAACATTTGAAAATCCAATTTTCTGTCCCTTCTGTTGTTAGATGTACTGTTGTTGCGCACTGAGCTGCTGAGATAGCAAACACATGTTTAAAGGAAAAGTCTAAAATCCCCGTGTGAAACATTACTAATATTGTTCCCAATTGTGTAGAAAATAGTCCCGTGACGCTAAGTTTTTTTTGGAGATGGAAGGATTTTGCAATATGCTGCAGCTCTGTGTGCAACTGCTCTGTTGCGTGTAAATGTTTAATTGGTGTAACTAACGCTACACAGTTTTAGCCCCTACTAAACTTATTTGTAAAGTACAGTGAGCTTCATATTAGATCAGAAAGGCCACGCTGTCGTACCTGTTCAAGGTGCCGACGCCGTAAAGAATGGACACAAATAACGCCGTCGTAAACAGCATTTTGCAGGCAAAATGAAACCAGTTTGTATCCTGATGAAGAAATGATTTTGTCTGTATATGCATGCATGAGGCTCACTGTATACTAAATGTCACTGTTTTCACGTGGAGTCACTGAACTAACCCTTCTTCTGTGGAATTGTTTAACATGCAATATATGTGTTTGTTCTTGCATTCTCTCTCACAG
This sequence comes from Pelmatolapia mariae, assembly GCF_036321145.2. Taxonomy (NCBI): domain Eukaryota; kingdom Metazoa; phylum Chordata; class Actinopteri; order Cichliformes; family Cichlidae; genus Pelmatolapia; species Pelmatolapia mariae. The sequence continues at coordinate 32,096,266 of NC_086242.1, read as the reverse complement.
ACTGTAGTATGTAGGTGCTGCTGCACTCTCACTACTACACGTCCTATTTGTCACCTCTCTATGGCAAATATATCCGTGTGTTCAACATAACCTGTTGAACCGTGTTGAGTCGATACAGGTGCATTGTCCTACACTTTCTGTGTCCAAAAACATCTTTCAGCTCTCGGTGAAAAGATGTTGGTGTTTTTACAATCTCTGCCTTGGGTTATTGAGGGAAAATATGGGGGATGAATTTTTCTTCTGCCCTGCCCGCGACCTACTTCCTTCCCATAGTGAGAAACCCATCCCACGTCTACTCTTCTTCCCATAATCTTTAAATATTTACCGTATATATTTATATATATGCCAAGTCTATATCGTTAAAAATAGCTGCTAAATCTTTTTTGTCTCTTCGGGAGGGCTTTATCACCCAGTGTTTGTAAATTTTAAGAGAGCCGCTAATCTGAAGGAAGCGCAAGCACCTTACAACATAACAGTTTCAGTGTCAAAATATGTATGCAGTATTTGCATGCCTCTCCAAATTGTGAACAAAGAGAATGCTTTGATGAACTGGCCATATATTTAAAAGTGATTTATTTATTTATTTATTTATTGGGGGGGGTTGGATATTGAGTTGAGAATGAGAAGGCAAAGATTCTAAACCATCGTGTCCCTGTGTTGTCCTAACGGTGTATCATTTTGACTTATAGGGTATCTTTGTTACTAGGGTACAGCATGACGGGCCTGCCGCCTCCGCCCTGCAGCCCGGAGACAAGATACTGCAGGTAACACCCGCTCACTCGCCATCACATAGACATCACAAACATCCACATCTTGTCCCTTCCATTCCCAGCCCCACCCTTTTTTCTTATTAAACTGTGAGGTGAAAAGCAAGGGTGTAGTCATCCTACTGAATCTTTATGTGAACTGTAGATTGTGTGTGTGTGTGTGTGTGTGTGTGTGTGTGTGTGTGTGTGTGTGTGTGTGTGTGTAAGGCTTTCCTGCTAAATATTCTACCTGTATGTGTGTGCGTGTGTGCGTGCCACCTCAAAATATCAAGCACCACCCCCCACATACACCCGTGTGCCTTTGAGCCAAAGATCACAGTCAGATTTAAGTAGCTTTTAGCAATGTGTCATTTGTTATTCATTGCTGTAATGACAATGGGAAAAGCTGAAATTGCAGTAAAAGTTACAAATGGAGCACATGTAATCTCATAAAAACAGCTGAACTGACTTCACCCTTCGTAACCTGTCACTGGAGATCATCCTAACGCAAATTACAAAGAGCATTTAAATCCCATAAAATGTAGAAGAGTTGAGCTGGACATCTTATACACAGGATAAAGGTAGGGTAATTGCAGATATACAGGTTCACCATTGTAGTTTTTCAACCGTGGGAAATAAATAAAATGGCACAGGAGATTTTTACAAATGGAAAAAAAACCCCTCTTTTTGCTTTAAATAGCTATTGGTTGGTATTTCCTACAAAGGTGCAGTGTTAGTTTTGTTCACTTGTGAAATGCCATCAGAGCACAGAATGTTGGGAGGAGGGTATTTACATGAATCACACAAATGTGATCTACTAAAATGAACAGCTTAGTTTTCTGCAAATTGCACTGAATTTAACACCAAAAGGAAGCATGTCAATTTTGGACCCTGTGTGGCTGTGATAGTTGCTCTTATAAGTGTTAATTTGTTTAATGGGAAGGGGAGAGGTTATCAGAACAAGTGTGTAATTTGCGTAGGCGCATGGTTTAAAGCTTTGACTCACTGAGTCCTCACCGTGAATGTTTAATATTTCTGGTCCTCACTGCAACTGGTGTTTTAATGAAACAGAGCAGAATTGAAATGAGCCAAACTTAATGTGTAGGGAGAATCCCAGTATGAGGGGTATGCACACTTTTTAAAGGCTGTGAAGTTAGTTTTTCTAGTGAACACTGTTTCTTTTGTTAGTCCCATTTCTACACAGAGGTTGATATACAATTAAAGTGTCTCGGGTGTCTGCTCTTCCAGCAGTTTGCCTGCAATGAACTATTTTTTCTTTTTTTTTTACTGATCTGTGGTTTTACATCCATTACCAACCAAATTGAAAGGGCTGTCAAAATACAGCTACTGGAACTCAAACAGATCTGAAGTGTGTTAGATTAATGTCTCAGTGCAACCTTACAATATAAAGGACCTTGAGGCGACCGTTGTTGTGGTTTGTTGCTATATAAATAAAATTGAATTCAATTGAGTATCTACAGCCTCACACAGAAAAAAAGTAATGCGCACATTTGCGAATGTGATAAACAGCGACTTCATTAACACGCGGATGGGTCAGGATCTGATGATAAATAATCTTTGTGCTCTACTACACATTGTAAAGGTCAGCTTTCTGCATGTTCGCTGGATGAATTCTGCTTTACATTATGTGGTCTGCAACCCAGACGACCCAGAGAATGCCCGTCCTTATAGTTTCCTCCCGTATAATTTTAATGTTTCACTAATCCTTACATAGCGCCCAGTGAAGCAGTAAAAACATACTGTTTGACTACAGTTATTTACTGAACTCCAGAAGTCCACTCCAGACCGAGCAGGATGTCAGAAAAAAGCCTGAATACCAGGTACAATATAAGTGGCTTGTGATGATTTCTAATTAAGTCAATAAAGTCAATAAAATAAGTTCTTAATATAAAATAGCTTCAGCCGAGGCCTTAGATTTGAAAGTAGCTGAACACTGCAGCTAGGTTATTTTTTTTAATGTACTTTTACCCATGAACACAATCTAACATGGTTTCATTTGAAGTAAATATGAGTAAAACGATGTAAGTACGCAAGTACAAGTTATTTGGATTGATGTGCCTCACAGCAATGTTTTCCCCATCAGCCAAATAATAATTGAACATCCGCCTCCCATGTAAAGCAGTCCAATCGAATCAATAAACAGTAAACAGCAACAGTAGAAATCTCACTCTCGCGCCGCGCTACACGCATTTTATTGAGATGGATTGAGGTCAAAATAAGACGTCAGCGCTTTACGGTAATAGCTCAGCCTCCCTCACCCCCCATGTGCCATTCCTTTCATGTTTCCCTCTCTCCTCCCCCTTCATCTTCTTTCCACAGACTTACAGTGTAGCTGGATGAATTCATGTGAAAGCCCTTTTTTGTCTTTACCCCTTCTCTCTCTCTCTCTCTCTCTCTCTCTACAGCATGACTGTGTAGCTCCTCCTCTTCTCTCTCTTTTTCCCAACAGTGATGTGTTACTGAGATAATGATGGCAGTGACCCTCCATCCTTCCACAAAACACTCACACATAGACATGTGTATGGGAAACTTAAACGAGCCGCAGCACATATACCTCTATACACACGTGCACCCACACACATGCTGTTGACTGTGCTGCGTGTTTGCCTTGCAGGCTAATGGACATAGTTTTTTACACATGGAGCACGAGACAGCCGTCTCTCTGCTGAAGAGTTTCCCGCGGACGGTGGACTTGGTGGTTCTGAGAGACAGCAGCACGCGCTAAAATAGTTTTTAAAAACAAACAAAACAAATACAGCAACGCTTCTCTACTCTGCTCATCGCCATCCCACGCCATCCCACCTGCCCTCCTCTGGAGGTTGATGGAACTGAAAATTGAGCCACATTTTTTCCCCCTTTTTTTGTTGTTTTTTTAAAACATTTTTAAGGGAACAGTCAGACATTTATTTGCCTATTGCTGGACCAAAGGCAAATACCAGTGCCAAATGTACCATAGGAAACATATCGGCTCTTCTGTCTACCGGCGGTCAGCGATCTGATCTGATCGACGGCTGGACGGACCGCAAGAGGACTATACACTTTAAAGTTCCTACAGGGCTGCTGCAGTTTGGATTTTGTGGTTGGTTTGTGATTTAAGCTGCCATCTGAGCGGTCAGTCTGAGTAGTTTTTGTCGGTTAGTTAGATTTTGGGATATTTTTCTTTCTTTTCTCCACTGCCGTCCATTGTGAATTTAAAGTATTTTGTTTGGTGTAGCACATGGTTCGCTTTCCTTGTTCTTCACAGCTTTATTATTTCTTTCGCATCTTCCGTCTTTTTTCCCCACTTTTCAGTCCTTTTTCTATCACTGTCTTTGATTTTCATACTCCTCCGATATATTTTTTGTTCTGTTCTGCAGGTTATTGCCTCCACTGTACAGAAATTGAAACTTAAGACTCTGCCTTGTGTACATACATAGAGATTCAGCTTGTTAGAACTCTCCTTGGGGCCTGAGCAGACAGCTCTTAAAAGTTTATGATTCATATGATTATTGTTGATAAACTATATTCTCAATTCCCTCCTGTGGAAATGCAGGGGTCGTTTCTTCAAATGGTTTTCTAAAGAGTATATCACCGTTTTATCTGTATAGAAAACACTTTTCATAGTTCATCACTGCTACTTGTTTTTTTTTCCTTTTCTCTTAAAAAAAGCTGTTGCTTGCACAGCTGTGCTGAAAGGAGCTAAAGCAATATTTCTGAGGCTCGGCCCATTGAGCTTTTCAGCAGAGCCTTACTTGTCCTGCAGTGCCATCTATTGAGCAAGTCATGCTAATGTTTACACACACTGCCATGCACATAAACTAACAGGCAAATACACACATAAAATTACACATATCTATTCTCTGCAATGTTGCATAATGCATCCCTCATTTTAGAATATCATTTCCATTATAAAACTGGTCCATTAATATTAACTGTGCCATCTTTTTAAAGTCCTGTCTTATGTTGTGCAGTGATGTCACATCCCTTTTGATGTGTTTATAAAGTCACAGCATGCTTTTACATCACTGGACACTGACAGATAGCCATTTTCTGTTGGCTTCTAGACGTCTCTACTCTCTAGAAGACTCTAGACGTATTAAAGCACTAAGTGCTGCTTGTTGATCTGTGCCATATGCAGCCTCCTCGGCTGTATTTACAACAATATCAGAGCTTTACCTCTTTGTGGCCCAGAACTGATCTGCACACACTAAAATCAAAAACGTGGCTTCAGTGAGCCGGTAAGCTGTTCTATAGTCGTTGACTCGGCTTCAGCATCTCCTCTGCTGAAGTCTCCTGACCTTCGGCCTTCCTGTGGAAAGCAGTGTGAGACACTAATGCCCCTACAAGCGTCTGCAAGGTTTCATTTTAGGAGGATAAATCAGATATCGTCTCTTTTTTTGACAATCGGGGAAACATCTGATTTGTGTCACATGTGCTTTCGGTTACACTTGAATTTTAAAAGTCGAGGAGATGCTGATTGATACTCGGCATACACGGAAGGCTTGCTGAATTTGCTGGTAAATGCTCAAACTATTTAAAAGAGCAGGGAAAACGAAAGTTACGGTGGACCTGATGGGTCAACAGTACTGCAATTTAAGAAAACATCAGCAAACAGAAAAATGCTACAAAAGGTCACAAAAGAAAAAAGAAAGGAAAAAAAAACCTTGGAAAACACAATGAAAGTGTATTAGGGGAGATAATAATGTGACAGAACCAAAACATGCGAAGGGTTGCACCGACACACGCTTAAACGAAGTGGAGGATTCTTGTGAGGGGAAAACAAATGCAAGGTACTGTGTGTTTAAATCGCATAATAACATAAATATATGTTTGCTATTAGCCGATCACTGTTAGCTTCTCACGTCGGCAGCTGTTCCGTCATGTTATTGTGTCCCCAAAACACTTCCGTTGTGTTTTGTGAGGGTTTTTTTGTTTTTTGTTTGATTTTTAGCTTTTGCAGCCTTATTCCATTTGCCAAAGTTTCCTAATATTGCAGTGCGTTTGACCTCTCAGGGCCACCGTAGCAATAGACTCTATGTAAAAAAGCAAAAAGAGGAAAAACAAAACAAAACACCAAAACAGAGATTGAAAGCCTTTGCTCTGTAGTCTGACTTTTATAGTCACGCTTGAGAAGATGTACTGACTAAAATACAGAGTCTCATTCTTTTTGTCTTTATGTAAATGCACCATGGGTCTTGAAGGCATTTCATGGCAGTGAGTTTTGTTCTGTTCTGCATAACATCTGATGTTTCATCCGGAGCGAACCATCCTTCACTGTCCTTTTGATTTCACTTGACAGGTACCCTTTTTGTGCCAACTCTCCAAATACGATTTCCATCACTTATCAATAGGAGACACAAAACGGCACAGTTTAATCATGTGGTTAGGAGATTTAACCACAGGTACCCACCCCGACCCTATTCAGAGTTTGAAATATCAAAGATATTGTGATGAGAACAGAGTAAAAGGTTTGATAATATAATTATTTTTTACTACATGTTTCAGGTAATTCTTTCTAAATATATTGATATACCTTAGCTTTGCTCAAAAATTGTGATATTTTATAATGACACTTATAACAAAGTTATGGATGGAAGTACGCACAGTATGACTTGGAGACCTACACATGTACTATCCAAAACTGTATAAAATGTATTTCTACTGTAATTGTGAATTTGTGTTATACAAATATATATTATATATATGTATATGACTATTTAAAAAAAATTCAGTCATTTTCTATGTGTTTAAACTGCTAAAAGAGCTGAACAAATGAGGGCGGTGTCACTGTACATAGCTGTGAATGAAATCCAATTTAAAAATGACTCATATTGATTGTGAATGTACTCATGCTTTCTGCAGTACCTACACCTACCCAACTTGAATGCTGCTTCTTCTGTTGTGTGACAAAAAGTACTTTGACCTCCGAAGAGAGAAACGCTGTCGAGTTTATAAGTTGGACAAATTTTAGTGACGATTTAACAGAAACTATTTATTTCTTTATTTATTTGCACATGCAAGTTGAAATCCTTCCAGTTTTAAGTTTGAGTATTAATGCGGAGAAATGTAATTGCCGAAGTATATATAATATATATCATGTGTTTAGAATGCATTTTGCAGACGCTATCTGTACATACTATTTAAGATACAGTTTTTACAAAAAATAATATATGTATAAAATTGAAAAAATGCTGTGCAGCGATTATACTGGAGCCATTTTGGGCTTTGGGACGTACCATTTTTTCAGTATATAAGAAGTGTTTTGAATAATGTACTAAAGTCTCTATTGTACAAATAATAAAAATGTCACTATTGGTAATATGGGCTTCTCCTGGTGCATTGAGCTGTTTTTAGGAGGGGGGAGGAATAAAACAACGCTCTTCTTTCCATATTTATGCGTAAGGAAAAGGGGAGGCAGGAGAAAGGAGTGAGGACAAAAATGAGTTCAAATGCAGATAGTGCGGGAAATGCAGGGACCAGAATAAGGAATGAAAGTAATGCTGCAGTGAAGGAAGGTGAACAGAACAGAGAAGATGGTGAAAGGTGAATATGGGAAAAAGTGATGTAGGAAATGGGAAAAGAAAAGGAACCGATGGATAAATTATGTGAAAGAAAAGACAGTGATGAGGATCGCCTCAGCAGGTCTGTGGGAGATTACAGTTACCTCTGTGGATTAAACTCAGCAGGGACTCTCATCATCTCTGCAGATGCTCCTTTGTCTCTCTGTCCATTAGGCTAACAGCCTGACTCCTCTTCATCCCTCTTGATCCATCCATCTCATCTATTCTTGACACTTATCTGAGCTGTAGATCGCAGAGGGTCAGCCGAGTTCTGACAGGTGCCTCACAGTGTGTTCTTCTGGGGCTCAAAACCACATTGAAGAAAAAGCTTGGCGCATCGCGGTAAGTATGAAAATCTTACTAGTTTATGCACACAGGTTACTGTGCGATTAAGGCAAACGGTTTAACATGATAATTCAAATCCAGAAAGTAGTAGTTGGTTCTATGTGGAAATCTTAGTTGAAACCAAAAAGTTTTATGAACTTAACCAGAAGCCTTCAATGTATGTAGTGGGAATTAGTGAAAAGGAAATTTAATGAGAATGAATCAATGAGTTCACTTGTAGGCCAACGAAAATCCCAGCTTTGAGGAGTTTGCATGTTCTCCTTGTACTCTGGGGTGACTGACAGACTGATAAGACTGTCCAGGATGCACCTCGCCTCTTGCCCTATGGCTGTTGGGATATGATCCAGCCCTCACAGTGATCCTGAAATGGATAAGCAGAAGACGATGGATGAATGGATGGAGTCCATTGCCCTGTGCAGTTACTCAGCAGTCATTTTGTCTGCATTACACAGTATGGTGAAGTACGTGGGTTGTTTTGTAATTTGCCATTTAAAATAAGGCAAATGGGGTTTTTTTCTATATATTTTCTATTTTTTTTAAATATAATAAAAATTTATCCGAAAAGGTAATAAAGAAAATATGTAATTTCCTCAATGACATCCAATATTTTTGAATGCATCACAGATACATTAGTAGTTACTTTTCAGTTTAACACGTTGCACGCTAAACATGTGAGCATCTCATAAAATATTTTGACTTACCTGCATAAAGTCAGCTGCATTGCTCAATCAACTATGTGCATCATTAACATTCAATACAAATGAATGCACATGTAACTGTAAACAAACAACACTAACAGATATTTGTCAAGAGGAATTTAAGTACCTGTTGATGATGTGTGTGATGTGTGTTTTTAACACATCTGAGTTTTGTCTCTGCAACCAAACTGGAAGTTAGATGTCTTTTTTCTAAACTCTATCCGGTGGCTGGTTTGTACCATTCCCCACTGTTCTCTTGGCATCAGAGCCCACTGTAGAACAAGTCTGCTTACTGTGGTATCAGCCGACAATAAACAATAGAGAGTAACACCACACACACACACACAGGCGCCCACACACTAACGTACATTCTGGCAAAAAGCAGAATGACGCCCTTTTGTTCCCTTCCCTCTTTACTCTGTCTTTTACACACTGCATTGGACAAAAAGATACTTCTGTTTGCCACATGACCAACCCACTTACACAATCATGCATGCATTTACTCCCCACTCTGACTCATATATTATACTGGAATCAGAGTGACTGCTGGCGAGAATTTGTAAGAGATACAGAGCGAGAGTTTATGTGCACCCACCAAAATGGTCAATAAGCTCTTCTGACCTAATCAATAACAATACCAGAGCCTGGGTCCATGACCTGCATTCAGCTGCTGCATGCTTATGCTGATGGAAGTGTCCCTACCACTGCTCTACTGTCCACATGAAGACACAGGCGCAGTGTGTCTCCAGCATGCATGAACTCTGCTTTTCTAATGTCACTCTCTGAATGATTTCATCTTTTTAGTCTTACGATTGCCTCTAAAGGTGATTTATGCTCACCCATTAAACACACCACGTCACAGTAAAACAAAGATAAACAAGGCAGTGGAACAAAAGGACACCATATCATTTAGGAAAAACTACTCTTTGGCTAGTTGGATGAAATGATCAATAACAGTTTCCTGTCTATTAAACCAAGCATAGATTGCTTTTCATAGTTTAACATATCCTGGAAGTAGAGCTCTTCATCTTATATATCTATATGTAACTTTTAAAAATATAGGTTAGATAAATTTAGCAAACAGGAAATAATTTGAAAATGACTCTGAAAGAAATACTAATATTAGGTGATGAAACCATACCATATATGTCCATCTACTGTGTTGATGACCTATGTAAGAGATTAAATGCTTCCAGTCGCATACGTGTGCTGCTTAAGGTAAAAGTGGACAGTTTATTGCCACTTCCTCTTAATAACTGACAAAGTGACAGAGATACAAATGTCAGCTGCATTCTTTAAAACAGAAGCTTGCAAGAACCACTTAAATAACCACATTTATTAGTTTATTTATATTCTTGCTATAATGATAACTGCATGTGCATGTTTGTATTTACCCTATCTGTTTCTTAATGGGTGTGCCAATGTCAATAAAACTTTGCACAAATATCATTGCACATACAGCAATTATACTTCACAGTGACCAAAGTGTATATCTGCAACAGAATTCTGTTCAAGTCACAACTTAATACAGAATGAAGAATGTGAAAAGTGCAGCAGACCTGGCAAGAATTGCCCTTGGTGTAGGTTTTTGCTAGTTATGACTAATGAGTTGGCAAAATCTCTTCAGCTTTAAGTAACAACTGAAGCATTATGGATTCATATTTATTATTACACTTACTTATTACTTCAGTTTTTCCCAGTACAGTAAATATTTTTAAATGTATTAGTTAACAGGTCTACCACCTCTTCTGTTTGTGTGATTGGACATTTTGCACCACATACCTTGTTTCTTTGTTGGGGAGCTAAGCTTAGCTTGCTGTTAGCTCTTGTGCTAGGCACAGCTTTTTGTGATGTCCTAATAGATGTGTCAGTGGTACAGATCAGAAGTTTGGGCTTCAGGTTTCCTGAGCAATATTAATAGTACTTAGTTAGTCTGTTGCTTAGCAAAAATTAGCCAACATGTGTATGTTTATGATTGGACATTGTCAACTGAGCTAATTGGTGTAGCAGGCAATAAATTAGCAATCCACCCATTGATCCATATAAAGTATATTCTGGGTCCAAAAAGCCAACATGGAAGCAGGAAATGAAATACAGACCCCAAAACTAGTGGGTGATATTGTGGTGGCATAAAGTCTATGTGTAAAACATCTTGAGTGTTATGTTTTTTAAAAGGAAATGTTTCACAGTCCCACTAACCTGTCAGGAGACGTTTTAATTAATTATGAAAATTTACAGTTACATTCAAAAACACTACATTCAAAAACACTACTATATAAATTTCCTCTCAAGGGTGGTGGTTAGTAAGTGTCAATATATAGCAATATATTCATTATTCGTCATGACAATGATGCCAAACACAATGCTGAAGCAGTAAATGCATGGGTAGAAGAACAACATTTTTCTGGGTTGTGGAGCTTTAGGATCCCCACTTGATCACTGATAGCAAAACACCTCGCTTTTAAGAAACTTAATTCATGCAAAGGGCAAAGACAATAGGTCAAAAATACTGATACATTTTGATTTATACCACACAGAGTTTTGTTTTTTTCACTGAATGGGGCAGCAAATGCTGATACTGACTGAGCATCTCCCGTGACGCTCTGACTGAAATAGCAAAACTTTTTGCAACTCTAACTCAGAGACAACCAGGAAACCAGGCTACGGCTCGCATAAAGGTAGAAAAGGAGGGATAACAGACTGCATGCTAAAGCTGAATGGGCATTATGGCTCTCTCTCTATATATATACTTATATATAGTCATTAGATTCTAAAGAAAGACTTTATTTCTTTCCACTACTAAAGAGGACTTGCCTGGTAGGGATGTGGATCACTACAGTTTAGTGAGACACGTCTGGTACAGGGGATGGTTTTCATCTACTCAGCACACTCAGTTTACCATGACAATATGGCTAAAACCACACAGGGATAAAGTGCCTGGATTTTTGCTGGGATTGCACCAGTGACATTTCAATTGGACTCCCTTGTGTTTTTCTTTGTATGCACCCATGTAAGCTCCATAAACAGACATAACTGAGTGACAAGAGCCAAAGACTAAGCTGGGAACAGGAGAGGAAAGCTTTCATAGATTTAATGTAGTTAGATCAGTATCTGTAAACCCAAGTCTATCCTCAGCATTGAGTGGATTAGATGTGGATAGGCACCCCAGAATAGACCGGGCTTTTATCCACTGCATACAATATGGCTGTTTAACATGACAATACCTGCAAGACACAAGCTCCTTATGAAGAGCCCCTCCAACCTGCTTCATCTGTGTTCTTGAGTTGAGTGCGTGTGTGTGTGTGTGTGTGTGTGTGTGTGTGTGTGTGTGTGTGTGTGTGTGTGTGTGTGTGTGTGTGTGTGTGTGTTCGTCTCGCAGGACCGTTCAACCGGTCGGACAGCGTTTTGAGTGAAGTCATCTGGGTGAAGAAATCGGTACTAGTTTAACCAAATGGTGACACAGGGAGCCTTGAAGTGAAAGAGGAACAGAGGGAGGGGAAAACAATCACGCTATCATTATTACTCCGGGTTCTAAGTCCACGCGGTGATTGTCAGCGTTTGTTGACAGTGTCTGTGTCAGTTTTCTCATACTTTTTTCAACACTCCATTGAATTACATTTTCTCTTAACTACCGGACAGGTCGGTGGTGCCTGTTGTGGTGACAGTTTGGTGTCCCAATTTGGGTGAGCAGGCTGTCGCGGGACAGACGCTCACATCTGTGATAACAGAAGCACAGTCGGATCGGTGTGAGCCAGGGGAGGAGGACTCGGCGTGCGTGCCACCATGCCTGTGCGACAGAAAGGTAAAGAAAATACTTGTTAAGAAAATGGACTTTCGGTCTTTAGTTACACTTCTGTGATAAAATACTTCTGTGTTAATATTCTTATCACGTAATGCATGTTGTGACACTGAACGTATCACTTTTAGCCACTCAAAAAGGTCGCGTTGATGTTGCGCTAGCTCCGCGAGGCGCTCCTATGCGTTAGCGCACGAAACTTGTGTGAAACACCTGCACTTTTAAACGAGGAACTATTCAGTGTACGTGTACACGACTTGTAGAAAATAGCTCCAGGGCTCTTACGGCATACTCGGACGCTGTTGTAAATTCGGCATACATAATATTTAGACAACAACACTTTAGCTGTTTTTGCTGTGTAATGCAAAACAGCAAAGCTGCCCAGAAATAGAGCTCTTCAGTATAAAAGTGCTTGCACATACATGCATAGAAATTGAATTGCCACTCTTTTAATTCATTTGTCTTTACGTATTGTCATGCAAGTGTAAAGTTAATGTACGCGCTGACACATTTAGTCGAAGTTTGACGTTGATCGTCACTGCTTCCGGTTTAATCAGCTGTTCAGAGACTGGAATTTGCAGCCTGCACCTTCCCTTGCACCATAAACTCTACTACTCTTCTGCATGAGAGCATCGGGGGGATATAAAGGATGGCAGTAAAATGTTATAGTTTATCTTTAATCCATAAAATGTGCAAATACACGGGTTATGAAGTCTTAATTACCATTTTAATTAAGAAAGCTTTCACTGATCATTACAAACCCTATTAGAAGTTGTGATCTAGTAGCCTGGGGGGAAAACACAGAGTCATCTACTTTTTTTCTTTTCTTTTTTTACAAACCAACCCTGGTTTGAAAAAAATGAATGAAGACACTTTATTTTTCAGACAGACATGCAGAAATTCTCAATTTTAACCGTAGTTATCTGCAATTAAAAGCTTTTAACATCGAGCGTCTCCTTGCTCTGCTTAAGAGCACCTGGAAATTGTGTTTTCCAGAAGACATAAAAACCATGTTTTTTCTATTTATTTATTTATGTTTTCTTTAGACGCCCAGCGTGCCCTGGAGCTGCTCCAGCAGTATCGAGCCAAGCTAGACCAGAGACAGCAAAAGGCCAAACAGGGACCTGTGGAGGAAGACCACCAGCTGCAGCAGTCTCTGGACAAAGTCATCAATGTCTTTCAAAGTCAGCTCTTCAGTGCACTTCTTGGTAAGAAAATTTGCTTTGGTCAGCTTTGATCAGATTTCCTAGATTTTGACAATTTAGGCAAACTTCTTTTATATTGACTTTTTTGGAAATTAAGCTGTGCTTGGAGTGCTTTCTGTCAGGCATTACATGTGTTTTATGTTTAATTTGCTATCAGTTTAACGCATACATCTGTATAACTTCTTGCACTTTATCTTAACACATCACAAAACTTTTGCACTTCTGGTGTCTAACCATTCATCTTATGTGCAGATTAGTCCACGTGCAATTATTTTATAACATTTTACATCATTTTTATAAAAGTAGAGACAGTGGTTTTGCCATTTGTGAATTACATTATGTTAGTTCCTTGACTAATAAAACAGAAAGTTTCAGCAAGGGTAAATATTACAGTTTTATCAATCTTAAAGATTTGAGCCTTTCGTTTGATTCTTCACTTCCTCTTCGCAATAATGCAATAATCTCAATGTTGTGCATGGATTTTGTTCATTTATCAAGATTCATGTCTTACAGATACCAGATACCACATTACAAGCATTGTCATGCTGTGTTTGGGATTGACAGGGACTGACTAGATTTCCAACATTAGGTCTGCAGAAAATAGGCTGAATTCATGACAACAACAGGAGAGGAGAACTGTTTCATTTCTGTGGGGCCGATATAGTTTTTACAAGATGTTTGAGCTGTGCTGTCACTGGACCGCTAACCAGAAAATGGAGAGCAGAACGTAGGGTGTCACAGAAAGCAAGCACCCACCTTTAAAATCTAAATCTATGTACAAAATTCCTCTAACAAGGTGACAGTCTAACCAGCAAAGTTTCCTTTGATTAACTGTTGCTTAATCACACGAGAATCCTCATGGTAATGTTAATGGTGACAAACTGGTTTTCACTCCCAGGCCCCACCTGCTTTCTACCCCGCCCACACCTGTAGCTATTACAGCAGCGCACCTTCTCACGTTTATTGTGCCAGCGTTTGTGTGCTTGTTTATGCTGTTCACTCAGTTCCTCTTTTGAAGCTTGACTTTTTACTTTAACCAAATTGGATCTGATGTGTTGTGAAATAATGCTTCCCCTGTTTTGTTGCTTGATATTCTTACTGATCCTTCTTTCTGGTAAAGATTAGAGAAGACTTTGTGCATGGGTTTGCGTCCCTGTGCTGCACTGGATTATTCCACTATTTACATTTCACTGTCCTTTTTTATTCCCCCTTATCATCTGTGTTTTAGCCAACAAACTCATTTGAGATGTGCTTACATGATGATTTATGATTTAGTGCAGAACTATTTGTCAGCTGTACTGTAGATTAGGGGAAGCGAACCATTGCTAGTAACATTATGTCGCCACTAGAGGTCCTCAGAGTATTAGCTATGTTTCATTAGGTAAAGTATCCTCTACCGGTGTACTCTGAGATATGGGGTCTCTTTGTGACCATCTCGGTTTTGCTTGCATCTGAATAATTTAGCATATACCATAAAGTAATAGTTAAGCTCTGCTGGAGCAGCTTTTTTTTAACATCTCAGCCTCTGTCCAGCTCACAGTGGGGGCTCCCTTAACAACTTTAACCAATCCTGGGACAGTTGCAGATAGTTGTTTTCAGAACATAGGGGCTACATTTAAATAGGGCATTCATTCATCCAACCTGCAGTTGACTTAACAGTCATGGCAACATGACTGTTAAGGGAACAACTGACTGTAAATAAGAGGCAAGCATTTCCCCATATCTGCACCTTTATCTACGGCCACTCAATAACTAAACCTGTTGTACTGTATAACAGGCTCTCTTACACCCACCGGTCCCAAATCCCGACACACTGGAACACAAAGCAGGCAAATCAGGTCATTCTACGGGTGGAGTAAACTTATCGAATCTCATCTGATAAAATTCACTGCAAACAAGTCAGAGAGCCACACACAGAAAACAAAAAAAGCTGGACTGTACACCCGTCAAGTTTGCCAGGTTCTTAACAAATAAGTCCTTTATTGGCCTTTTTAGTTAAAACTGGTTAATTAGTGGTGATGCCTCGACGCTTAGTGATGTCTGTTCTCCCCAAGCACATCTAGCTGTCATGGTGGCCTTTCCACCATATTCAATAGTTATTTTAAATGCAGACATATACCTAATAAATACTTAGGCATATGTCTAATTACACTACCTTTGAGGTGCAAGTCCTGAAGATCATTCATATTTTATGCTTTTTTTGGTGTGTTTTTCTATCCATCTATGTTTTTCCTGCATTGGCATTGTGCTTGGTATTAGCTGGTGGATCAAAATCTGACAGTACTTTTCTGTGTTCATAATTCCATCGGTTTTTGACAAGATCCCCAACGCCACTGCCTTCACCCTGTCCAGCCTACAGATGGCTGTAGGCTCTTACTATTGCACCTCTCTCCTGAGAGAATGGCTTGATTCTTGATTCTTTAGTGAACAGTAGATGGATCAACTGAGGGAAACTCTGGCTCTTATGAAGCAAAATATAATGAAATGTGGGGTGGCCCAAGACTTTTGCACAATATGATTTTTAAAGATTAACTGATTATAAATTACACCATGGATAAATTTTTTTTAATGATCAACTACTCTGTCTTTTGGTGAATAAATTAATGTATCAATTAAACACTCACTGTTTGCACTCAGTGATTTGCTCACTTCTGTAGGGTTTAGTTAATCACTACACCCTTTCACATTGTTACTTTCCTCCTTTTTCCAGATATCCAGGAGTACTATGAGTTTACCGTCCTTGCAGACAGCAAGTGCTCTGCGGACAGTCCCAAGAACCTTGCTGCCTCCTGCAGGCTGCCAGCAGAACCCTCAGCCCAGCCACAGTCCTCCACAGGTCCCTTGACCCCCAGTATTTCTGATGGACAATCCCAACCCAAACCACTCGTCTCCAAACCCAGGTCAGTCAAGTATCCTGCGCCTCCAGTACCATCAGCAACACCAGCAACAAAGTCATCTTCGCCTACAACACAGTCCAGCACACCTGAGTTGCAGCTGGCCAAAGTGAAGTACCGTGCTCCTCTTCCTCCTGCTCAACCGGGGGGCTCCAAATCATTTGAAGCGGAGACTTCTAAACCTTCCCCCAGTGTCACAGTTAGTAATGCAGAAACCCCGACCGGCTCCACAAATACATCTCCTGGAGTGTCGCTAAATGGAACAAAGCTTACTGCCACCAGCTCTGGCGTTTCTTCAGAAAGCTCCACCAGCCCACAAAGCATTCCTGCTTCTTCTGACCTGGTGACAGTCTCAGCCCTCGTCTCAAGCACCATTCAAGGCCTCGTGTCTCCAACTGCTCCGGTCAAACCTGCCCGCACCAGGATCCCTTCCAGCACAAGCCCAGGTCCCAACAAAGTCACAGATTCTGTCCCTACTGCTCCTCTGACCAGCAAGGACTCAGGATTCAGCAAAGTCACTCCCATTCCAAGTCCGACTAGTCCAAGCCAGGGAAAATTCACCTTCAGCGGACGGAGGTCCACAAGTCCTCCTGGACAGCTGAACAAAGGACCTTATGCGTGAGTGCAGTCTCTGGTAATATGAATGTGCATTGATTGCTAGTGTAATATCTTTATATAGTACTTCAACATGCTATTAGGAATTTAGATATAGAACAGAACACTAATGGACACATATTTGGAGTTCACCTATTTGCGCCCTCCCTTGATCTCTTTTCTCCAACCAGCCCAACCAGTCCTGGGCCAGGAAAGGGCACTTCCACTAGCCCAGCCCATGGTCCAGCCCTCTCCAGGCCACCCACGAGCCCAGTGACCCCCAACAAGGTAAGACATCTCTTTATGTTTTGTTGTAAGGACCACAGGAAAGCTGCAGCAAATCTGTCTGTAGCTGACAGAAAATGAGATAGAGGTTGTGTCACGAGTCTGTGGCTGCAGACTCTTGGAATTTGCAGTGTGAACCCAGATGCAGATAAACAGAAGCAAGAAAACTAAATCTTAACAAAAAAGCGAGCCGGTTTATTGTGGCCAGCAGAATGAGGTCAGAGGGTTAACCCTAACCCTTGGGTAAACAGGGATTGATGGTTTCCTTTAGTTTGAGCTTTTTGACCGCAGGCTTGTTGCTGATGACTGAACATACAGCATCTTGAAATATTAGAGTAATGCCATTGTGCTTTTTTCAGTGTGTCTGTTTACTGACGTTTTGCTCTTTACATGGATTTAATGATTGTATTTGTGGAGTTGGAAGCATCAAGTATTCAGTTTTGATCACAAAAATGGGTGAATTTTCAAACTGTTAAGTAAAGCCCAGCCAATATGGAAACTGAGCAATTATTTCTTTTGTTCGGAGCATACCGAGCCTCATCTATCACACAGTATCTTGCCCAAGCACACTTCATGGATTGGAGAAGAATTACAACTTTTGGATTAGTGGATTATTCAATATGGAGCACACTTTTTTTTTCCTTTTGTTTATTTTTCTGTGCTTTTTAAAAATTATTTTGTGGGCCATTTTTCATTTGTTCTAACAGGAAAGAACAAGTGAAAATGACACAAAAAATAGTTCAGGGTTGACTCAAACCCGGGTCACCTGTTCAACCACGTTAGCTGTACCTGTGCCCTCATCTTCTCTGATTATTCTATAGCACATGCAGCAGTTTATGCAGCTCATGTTGATGGAAATAATGACATGTTGCTATACTCATATATACTTTTCCTGTAATGTCACACCCACCTGGGACAAAACACAGACTTTCTTCTAGTCAAAATTCTGGATAGCTAACATGTACTACTACAAGCCACTCGGTTTGTTTAGAATTGCTATACAGCTGAAAGTGTAGCAATGCATGTAAACACTCTTCATCTAATTCTTGTTGTAGTGGCCAAAATTGCACCATCCTTTTCTACAACAGCCCACATTACACTTGGTAGGTCCTTTAAACTATTCAAAATGTTACTACCTTGCCATCATGACCTTGTCTAACTTTAGCCAGCTAATAAGCACTCACTTTTGTTTGGATAGTGAAGAATGTTTTGTTTTTTGTTTTCACCCCAAAGCTATTAATAATGATTCTGGTTATCACAGCCCAGTGCAGACAGACTGACCACTTTCTGTTGGCAACGGAGAGCATCAGGAAAAAACAACAATGAGTGCAAGCACAGGAATAGGACAAAAAAGTAGAGCAGATACAAATGCACATGTGAACTCGAAGACATGTTGCACATGTTCATGCTACAGATGTGGGTGTTAGACATGGATTTGCTTACTCCAACTTTCCTTTCTCTCTCAGCGCCACAGGTAGTGTATAGTATTTGCCCTATATTACAGCATTTACTGTATATTGTACACATACAGTATATTACAGTGCCAGCTGTAGTAATGTTGTGTATCAAGGAAAAGCAAAAGAGTCAAATCTCAGCTCTGCGTGTAGCTTTGGGCTACATATGGAGCTTTAACTTCACCCACAGTCAAAGTTGAAAGTAGAGCATCCATTGCTATACCGCTGTTACTGTTCACTCAAGACCCCCCCCCCCCCCCCCCCTTCTGCCAAACAGAGACCTGACCTGATAAAAAAAGCAGAGAGTGGTAAGTGTGTGTGTGTGTGTGTATGAATCTGTTTGTGTATGCGCTTATGTCTGTGCATACACGTCTGTCAGCGTGAGTGTTTGCCTGTGCATCCATGTGTGTGCGTTTCTGCGGCTGTCTCTAGACGTTTGCCGCTTTTTTTGTGTGTGTGCTGCGTGTGTGTGTGCTGAGTGTTCTGCATGCGTGCCGATATATATTCTGAGCCATGCACTCTTCGAGTTCAAAATGTGGCTACCAGCTGCCATAAAACGAAGAAAGCAGCTGGAAACCAAGAGGGCGGGTCGAGGTGCATCGGGACAGACTTGCCATGTCTCCGATTCGGCCTCTGTTTTAGGAGAGAAGTCCTATCTGGCTGCTCCAATGAAAGGACAGGTGGAGAGGACACAAGAAAGGGAGGAGAGAGAAACTGAACGATGAAAGGAAAGGAGGAGACAGAGACAGACAGACGGGAAAAACATGCCACCAAAAGCAGCAAACATTTGATTGGTGGAACAGGAAAGTTGGAGCCACGAGATGTTTTGGTGAAAGTTTGCCAGTCGAACTGGTGAGGATGGATTGCATCTGTATCCTCACTACCAAGGTGAGACACGGGAACAGAGCAGGCTACTGTAGAAAGTGGTGGTGAAGACAAATCAGGGCACAGGAGAACAGGGTGTGTCAGTGTGGTCATTAAGACAGTGAAAAAAAATTATAATAGCTAATGCTTTATAATTTTGTGATCGGTGTATTTATTCAGTCATTACAGCAATGCCTTAATTTTTTATGTCAAACTCATTCTGAATGAATCATTGATGGGAAACTCAGCCATATCAAATTGGGGACACGGTTGCTTCATGTACAGTTAGTTTGTGAATAAACAGGTTATAAGAGTAGTAGACTGTGCTTTTGTGAAGTGATTCTAATGGGAATGCTGATCTGATATACAGTTATTGGTCTGACATCATGTGACACCCAGAGAGACAGCAAACTAGGTTGATAGGACAGACACTTCAAAAGAGTGACTGCCTGGCTGTGAAGGTATGCGACTGGTGCAGTGGTTGACTGAATGACTGACTGCTCTTGAGGCAGAAGAGAGAACTTGGCTAAAAAAAACTAGGCTGGCAAAATTAAACACATACATTATGCACATATGTTCATGCTCAGAAATGCATGACCCATTTATAAGGAGTTGAATCAGTGTGAGCTGGGACAAATTTAAAGCCTGCATGTTGCAGCAGGCAAAAAGGTGACAAAAATATTTGTGTGTGGACTTGAGAAAAAAAGTTCAAGTTTTGTTTACTGCAAAAAAATCGACATACCTGGGCCTTTCGACAATCTTAAAATGTTTGCATTTCTCAAATAAGTACTAAAAGTACCCTATCATGGAGCACACTACCTACTGTCATGGTTTGCTGTGTGGCAGGCAGGATGTAGGACCCAAACGCAGGGCTCATACATGGAGAGGAAACTCAAAACGGCAGTTTTATTGCAGGAACAACTCTTTCACTAATACAGAAAACAAAAACAAAAATAAGAAACTAGAAACATGAAACTCAAACCAAAAACACTTAGAAACTAGGGAACTAAACTGGGAATAGAGAACTGGCAAATACCAGTAGCATGGAGGGAACAAACACAGCACATGGGGGTGGTGATGGAAGGAAAACATAGGGCTTAAATAAACAAGGGAGTAATGAGAGAATGGGAAACGGGAGGGAAACACAGCTGGGAGTAATAAGGCATAATGAGGCAAGGGGAAGCAAAACTAGATACTCTGACATAGGACATGGGACTGTCAAGGTAAAACAGGAAACATGAGACAATCCAGCCCGTTCTCACTCCTGAGGCGTAATATACGGACGATTTGTCAAGTCCCAAGGTGTTCCTGAGGAACGCGAAAGGTGACATTCCGCGCTCCTATGCTACGCGCCGGGTTATGGATGAAATCCAGTAGAATGACGCTCTCGTGGTAATACATGTTCCAGCCATGTATTCCAGCCCTAATCCTAACCTTATCCCTAACCTTAACCAGCACTTTAATGACGTTAGATATTGTTTTCCAAAGCGATTTAAGTAAAACAAACGCACATGTCTAGATTCATTCCAAACGGTTCTCATGTTTATATATCGACGATTTGCCACCTAGCGTAAAATGTTATGCTTTGGGAGTGAGAACGTGTTGGAGAATCACAAGGAAGCAGACTAGACACCGCACTGAGACATAGAAACACGACTGAGTGGGGAGACAGAGGGAACAAGGAGACAAGAGTGACTAGACGAGGAATGCAAAGTAACAGAAATCTAAATCCTAGGAACTAATAAAATAATACAAGCAGAAAACAATAAAGAGAACCAAAACCACGAATCAAAGAATATAAATAATCAAAAAAACATAAACACTGAGTCAGAAGACTCAGGACAATGACACCTACACAGCATATTTAAATGGTAAATGGCCTGTATTTGTATAGCGCTTTACTTAGTCTCTATGGACCCCAAAGCGCTTTACACTACATTCAGTCATTCACCCATTCACACACACATTCACACACTGGTGATGGCAAGCTACATTGTAGCCACAGCTGCCCTGGGGCGCACTGACAGAGGCAATATTAACATGTATTTTGTAGGATTTTGACAGAACACTGTCTCAAATCCAACACTATGAGTTGTACATTTGCCTGAAATGATGCAGGGTTTGACTGCAGTTATTGTGCTACCTGCTGTTTTTTGGGGACATTTGATTCTTGAACCTCTGTATATAATACCAAATTCTTATACATAACACATACATTTGAAAAAAGATATAAAAACTAAGCCATATCAGAACACATATAACTTGTCTAAAATAGATATGCTTCTTCCAGCTAGCAGCTAGCTTCTTCTTTTGCCACTATGTAGCTAAGATGGTAACAACTGAGCTATTAAAACTCAATTTTTGACCTTTATGAATACACCATAGGGGTACTGTGGTACTTGCCTTTATGCACCCAAAGTCGCGAGTGAAGGTGCACAATTTGAGACACAGCGAAGGAGCTAATGTAAATATATAAAACACCAACTCTCTGTTTGTTCATTTCTTTAGTTTAGTGAACAAACTTGGCATACTGGGACATCTTAGACCCTTGAAGGGTCTTATCTGTATCTGATATTATAATGTTATCATGTTCCATGGCAATTACCTAACAAATGGTTAATTTTTTTAGCATTTTTACACATATAACATGTTATACAAGTATTATATTGTTTTTAATTAGTCAACTAAAGTGTTTCATTTATATCCATGGATGCCTTGCAACTTCAGAGCAGTGGGATAAAAATGACCAATTTTAGACCCTCCACCCGTATTTTTTTATTTTCTCAGACAGTTTAAGTATATCAGTCTGCCAATAGTACGGACAGGCGAAACACTACTGTAGCATGGAAATGTACCAGTAGAATTAATTAGTAATGAATGCGTGAGAGAGATCCTGTCAGTACAGTGTAATTATGTCCTCAACTTTCTGCTGATTTTGCTCACTTTTTTTAAGACTCCAAACATTACTCCAACTACTTAGCTGTCTCTCCTGTGTCTTATTTTTGTGTTTTCAGCACAAAAATTGGGCATACATGTAGCTGAAGATGAACTGTATTAATTACAGAAGATGTTCTTTCCCCTCAGTAATTTCAAAGTAATAGACACCCCACAAAAAAGTAAAAACCTTCATAAAACCTACAATAAAGTTTCAAATCAATGTCTCCCTGCCAGTCTCACAGCTTGTCCTAGAGCTTCTTAAACTAAAAACAACATCTTGAACAGAGTGAAAATAATTTTGATCATAAGTGTTGTCAGATGGCTTCTGGCTTATGAAAATAGTCTTCATTATGGGCGTGTAGAGGGATGTGGGCATGACAGTTACACCTAATATATTGTGGTCTGGGCGTTTGGTGGTTTGAACCTTACTGTCTATGTAAAAGGTAAACATGCTGACTACTCTGTCGTCCTGCCACCTTAGCTAGAAATACTATGTGTCTGCCAGATCCTGAGCTTATTTATATGAAATTAACTCTTAGGAGCGTGATCTTCTGTCATTTAGGTATGCACAGAATCAAATCCAAGGGTTTATGATTAATTTTAGCAGAACTGTCAGTTCTACCAAAAACTTCCAAATACAGCCTGATTCCAAGATCATTCATCACAAAGGAATCTGGAGAATAATAGGAAGTAGCAGTAGGCACACTCTCGCACACAAATAAGTCTGCAGTGATTTGGCAAATATACAGACAGACTGCAGGGATTCAATCTCACATTTATCACCCTAATCTTGTTTATCTCATTAAGATAATGGAAACCAAGGGTGTTTCCTGAGCTTAGACTGATAGATTATAGCTGGAAATATTTCAGTACATCCTCTCACCTCCTGTTTGATTAACACACACACACACACACACACACACACACACACACACACACACATTTATATATATATATATATATATATATATATATATATATATATGAAAATCCCCCCTTCCCAATTTCTTAACAATCCAACTGTTTTTAAATTCTTGTATTATTTATAAAGTGAAAAGTTTTCCAAACCTGTCTTTTAGGTTTGGCTGAATTAAAACCATTCTGCAAAGAAGGGCCACAGCGATGTGAAAAGCTCATTGGCAGTCATCGTGAACGCTTGATTGCAATTCTTGCTGCCAAGTGTGACAAAACCACTTCTTAGGTTTAGGGTATAATTACTTTTGCATATTGGGCCAGATACATTTTTTCTCTTTAACAAATTAAATGAAAAACTGCATTTTATATTATTTGGGTTATCTTTGCCTAGTCTTCAAAGTCACGCAGTCTGGGTATTTAACTTTGTATCAATACTCTCCTCTCTAGCTTGCCCAATCCTCTTTTCCTCTCTGATATATCCAGTCTTAAATCCCACTCTGGTTTTATTAGTGACTGATTGTTGTTTGGTCTGACTGAGTGCCTTCTGTGCACCAAGAGAGCAAGAGTCTCTCCTAAGAGGCTTACCTTAGGCTGCTAATAGACTTTAAAGAGGTGGAACTATTTTAGGATGGACAAAGAGGAGGATAGAGAGAAAAAAATGTCAGAGAGAGCTACACAAAGACCTTGGAAAGCAGAAAAGACAGTCCATGGCTGCATGAACACTTCATGCAGTCATTGCATGCCTAGTTTTTCAGGGGTACTTTACTTGCAATTGCCAGGAAAAGGCCATGATAAATCCTTTCTGTAGTCCTACCATCTGAACAGCTGTCCAGCTGGCATCGTGATGTAACTGTGAGGAGGGCTCAAACATCAGACGGAGTAATCAGCAGAGAAGCCATGTGAGGAGAGACGAGCGAGAGAGAACTTTGTAAGCAGCTGTAGGACAGTTGAGTCCAGTGACATGCATCTGCAGTAGAACTAATATAGCGACTCAGGACCGCTGTTACAGTTTGGTTAAATGTCGTCTTGTATGGCCCACACCTGTAGAGAATTGGACTATGTCTCTGGACTGGCCTGCCTGTAGAACAGCCGATACTACTGGGCCACCACGTGGGCTAATTGTGAAAATGGAGCACTGCCACTCTGCGGTTTCAATCAATGTAATGTATATTATATTATTTCAATTACACTTTATGACTTTGCAGTTCACATAGAAGAAACAGATTTGTACTGTAGTTGAGTAGCAGAGGCAAATAAGGTGTAACTTACTTTAGTAATAAATAACCAGCTGTTCATTACCTCTGTATGTGTTGTGTGTTATTGCATGCACAATTTAGGTACGCTTTAGGGCTTATATGACATTAAACTCAGGTGTGGAATTACATGTTTACCTATAATTAAATGTCCTCTGTTTATTCTGCAAATGCATTTTAACACAAGAATGCAATATAGTAGGACTATTTTTATTATTGCAGCCTAGTTTTTCACAGTATTTAGCTCATTTTTAACCATATCTTAGGTAAAGTGTAGGTTAACACACCTATGTATGTAAGGCTTAAAAACTATCTTGGAATTAGTTCCACAGAAGTATATCAGAGGTACTAGGAGGTACAGGAACTGGCTGAAAACCAAGAGGAGCTCAGTAATTAAGAAGAATTAGTACAGGGCCAGAGGTTACAGCTTTAACATTAGTTAGCTGCATTCTAATGCTAAATCCTGAATGCTAACCACTAAACTAAATTCTTCTAAAGTACTTAGGAACACTCTATATACTTATACGCATCAGTATTGGCCACAGTGGATCGAATGCTGCAGTGTAGTCAATGAAAGTGATCCAGTGCTAGCTAACTGGAAATATTTGCCAACCCAAATCCATCCAAAATTTCTTGAACAGAAGCTATTCATGGGTGTGAAGCTTCCTTGACGATGCTGAAACATGAGCACAGTGTTCATTTATATGTTAGAGATACTTTGTTTCATGTTATAAGAAAGTTGTTTTGTAGGAACACTTGAATTCTGCAGTGAAGCCAGTTTTTTGGCATCCAAATTCAAACAGTTCATCCACTACTTCAAGTGAACATTTATGCCGGATGTAATGGAATATCGTGAGACATGTTTCAGTGGTCTGTTGTCCCAGTGAAGGTTAGCAAGTTAACATTAATTGTGTGACACTTGAACAGGACCAGATCAGCTAATCCCATCAAGCAAATTACTAATCACACACATACACACTTGTAGAAAAATTGCAACACACACACACACACACATAGAAAGTTCAGTTGAGAGAGTAGACCAGAGCCACTCTTCATGTATTGAGTGAAAAAGATTTAGGTGAATGTAAATACTATAAATGCAAAGGGTGCAGAAGAAATAACATTTAAAAATTACAGTTGAGTGTCTTAAAGACAGACAAACTTTGACAAGTTTACATCCCTGATTTTTGCAATAGCCTACTCCAGTTAAATTAATTAAATAATCAAGTAACATCTAGATCAAGACGGTTGTTCATGTGTGTATAGTATGTTTATTTATATGATAGATTACTTTTTTTTCTTTCTTAGTACCTTCAGTCAGCCAGTGATATCTAATAATGCATTGGTTAAACGTATAATTGTTTTAATATTACAATTAATAGCTGATTATTTAAATAATTTGCATGAATTTCAGAGTATTTTATATCTTAAAGTTATGTTCTGTACATTTTTATTCCAGCATAATCTGTCAGTGTTGTGATATTAGGAATGTTTGGCTTTGCCGGTCTGTGACTGGGAACTGTGGAGGAAAATCTGTGACAGTCAGCGCTCACTGGTTTTCGCTGGTCTTCGGCTATTTCTTGTAAAGCTTCGGGGTGTGTTTTTGGCTCATTATCCTGCTGCAGTGTTAACCTTTTTTTGGATTCAGGTCACTTGTCTAATTCCAAAGAAGGCTAAACACCTCCAAACTGAAATAACCCTGTTACCTCTGCAATTGATGGTTTGAACCTTTGTGATTTTAATCACTCAGACGTTCTTCTCTTACTATTTTAAATCTACGGGTCCATGTGTAGCTCTATATTGATGTCCTTGTGCACTGAAATTTGTCGCGAATAACTAAAAAGTAGTGCCTTAAGATCAACTACTAATCTGCAGTGTCTGGGACTCTTTGTAGATACTTTTACAAGGTAGTGTAATCTGACCTTATCCAACTCTAAGCAGGTAACTTTTAAGGAATTGTTTAGAGACCTCTCCTTCTTTAGACAAACAAACTCTGAAGCAACTTTTTTTGTGCGTCAGTGAACAAAGTTCAGTGTATTGATCCTCTCTTTTTGCTGTTCCTGGTTGTTTTTGCATATTAATGATTCAATAATCAAAAACGTTCTGAAGTCCCATGCACTGCCCTTCAGTCTCATCTTGATTTGACATTGTTTAGAACAATGTTTGGATTTCTGATATTTTCACTTTGTTTTATGCCAAGTGTTCTGCTAGAAGCTGGTGGACGATAACTCCAAGTTGATTTAATTAAAGAAACCTCTGATAATCAGAATTATTTGAATGCTGCTTCAGACAGTCACAATCAAGGAAACCTGGCCTTTTGTTTAAATGAATTATTTCCTTTAATGTAGTTCCTGCTTTGTGCAGAGAGAGTGGTGATTGAAGCAGACTTCAGTGGACATGTAGGTGAAGGGAACAGGGGTGAGATGGAGTTGCGTAGGTATGGTGTAAAGGATGCTAGTGGATTTTGTGAAAAGGACAGAAATGGCTGTGGTGAACACATATTTCAGGAAGTGGGAGGAAAGTTCATTGATGCATAAGAGTGAAGGAATCTGCTCCAATCTAAAAGCGATATGAGACTGCAAGTCTGTGTCAGGGGAGGCGGCATTGGATGGTAGCCAATGAACTTAGAGGCAAGGATTAAATAGTGGAAGTTGAAAAATGTTCAGGGAACAGTTGATCGGTAAGGGAGAGATCTCTTGGATAGTACAGCTAACGTGGTGATTGAAGCTGGCTAGAAGATATTTGGTATAACCTCTGGTTAAAGGAAAAAGACACGAAGACTTGGTGGTTCAAACGAAGAGGTTGGCAAAGGAAAAGTGAGATACTCTGGGAGGTAGACAGGAATACTGGGAGGACAGGGCAAGAGAGAGGTGACAAAGGCAAAGGCTTATAGTTACATTTTATGTGAAGTTGAAGGAAGAGAGTCCAAGCTGGAAAGAGCAGGTTAGGGTGATTAAGGATAGAGGTGGAAATGAACTAATGAGTGAAGGAAGTGTGCTTGGAAAGTGGAGGGAGTACTTTGAGGAGCTCATGAATGTAGAAAATGAGAGCGAGAGGAAGGATGGAGAACAGCTAGTGAATTAGGAAGTCCAAAGGATTAGTTAGGAGGAAATGAGGGCAGCTATGATGGAGGATGAAGAGTGTAAAGGCGATTGCCCCGGATGACCTATCTGTGGTGCTATGGAGATATCAAGGAGAGAGGGCAGTGGACTTTTTATTTAACCAGACTGAGTCTTCCACAGCCTGGGAGAGTGAGAGGATTCCTGACGAATGGGAAAGAAGTGGCTGGGCAGAACTTGAATATAACATCATTTTAAATAAATAACAGGGGCATAAATAATAAACTAAAATCTTAATTGTTACGAGGAAAAATTTTCAGGTGTTACAGGAGAACACAAACAAACTGGAAAACCAAATGCTTTGGTCAGTTCCAAAGAAATAAAATGACTAAATAGCTAAAACATTTCCACAATCCCAAATTCTTCAACAGTGTCCTCATCTTTTGAGCCTTGTGCTGTGTCCTCAATTGGACCAAGCATGCTGAATATGGAAGCAGACAAGAGAAAAGATCACAGAGAAGATTCACGTAAAGGATGTAGTAAAGGAGAACATGCTGAGTGATGACAGAAGAGGATGCTAGAGATAGGGTGAAATTCAGGCAGATGATCGACTGTGGCGATGCCTGAGAAGAAGAAGGAAGAACATTTTTCATGTCAGATATTTGCTTGTTTTTTCCACATATATAAAGAACAATAACCAAGTACTGCAGTGCCTATGTTTTGCCACATTGTGGCACTGTCTGTCTAACAAATTCAGTGACATGATGGGTTTCACATTGTTTCTCTGCAGTGACTTAAAACATCCACGTTTGCTATTTAAATACACAGTCAGCTGACATGTCCCTTGGCATTATTTATTATAAAATATTCAGCAGATAACAGCAGATGTCCTATAATTCATTTCTCCCTCATGTTTATTTTTGCTACTGCTACAAGGTTTCAGCAGGAGTCTGATGCCCTCACCCAGCTTTTAGAGGAAACAATGAGCTCTATTTTAAAGGGAATTCACTCATGTGTAAACTGAATATACAGCTGGTAAAAGGTGATCATGTGACCATATTTAAAGTCTTGATGTATGGTGCCTTTTTAAATTGGTTGGCTTGTAGAATGGAGAATCCACAGCGATTGGCTGGAAGGGGGTGTATGAGGTTATTACACACACACACACATCCGCACAGCGTAGTTATTTCTGTGCTGGCTGACCTACTAATGTTAACATGTAGTGCATGCCTGCTAGGCTCATGAGGTAGCATCCTCTCTCTCTCTTGCTTTTTCCCATTTGTCATTTATTCCTTTCTTTCCTTTTTCTTCACTCCCTTCATCCCCTTTCTTTCTTTCTTTCTTTCTTTCTTTCTTTCTTTCTTTCTTTCTTTCTTTCTTTCTTTCTTTCTTTCTTTCTTGTGTTCTGCTGTTATTTTATTTCTGTGTTTCAGGAAATTTGGTCTGTGATCCGATGTGAGCTTTACTCTCCCAGTACATTCTGTGAGCCATATGATCTAGAACCCCTTAGGTCATCCCAGATGTATGCATGTCTGTGTGTGTGGTTGCACACAGATCAGCAGGAGCTCCATCTGCTCTTTGCCAAACACCGAGGGATTCACTGTATCGCTGGTCTCAGTGCAGCCAGCTTATCACAAAAACCAAGGCTTTTTGAAGAC
The DNA here is from genome assembly GCF_036321145.2 of Pelmatolapia mariae. Classification (NCBI taxonomy): domain Eukaryota; kingdom Metazoa; phylum Chordata; class Actinopteri; order Cichliformes; family Cichlidae; genus Pelmatolapia; species Pelmatolapia mariae. The sequence continues at coordinate 32,067,003 of NC_086242.1, read as the reverse complement.
AGGCACTTCAGCCTGTGCTGACTTCTGGAGAAATCCAGTCTCAGGTTTCTGGATTGAAAGAGAGACGTGAAAGACGTTAGTGTATGAATCCAGAATAATTTAATAGTAGTATATGGCTAATCTCTCACTCATCGAGTGATGTCACACAGTCCTGACTCACTCTAAATCTAGTTAATGAGAAATTTACATTTTCTGCTCTGCACACTACTGAAAAAATATCACCGTAACACAGTGAATATTGGAAAGGAAAAGAAGGGCATTTGGGGTCTAATCAGGATATACAGCTATAAAAACAGCAGTCTGGTTCACTACAAAAAAAATGCATACCAGAGGGTTACATTATTTATTTTAAATTTTCCCAGACTAGGATAAATTAGGAGGTTTTAAAATGTGTCAATAATCACATAGTTTACAGAATGACATCCAGGAAATATAGCTTTTAAAAATCTCACAGTGGATCCAAAACACAGTGTTTCTCCCATGAAACGCTTAAAATAACCTCTTGTGTCATTGCATTATTTACAGGACTTGTCTACCTGCATTAACTTCTAAACTTTTTTAGCTCACCCAGGTGCTTCCTTTATCTGTGTACAGCTGGAATAGCATCTAAAAATATTTTGCCATTACTAACACTCAGTTTTAAATACAGCCATAATCGGGCCGTAATCTTAAACTGTGGCTTGATTAGTTTGCCAATAAGCCTATAAAATGACCGTAGATGGTATCAGTTTATTTTTCCCTTTGCTTCTCCTCTATTCCGTATTATAAAATTAGCCCCAGTGACCTCAGAGTCACCGTTTGTTCACTTCAGCCCCTCTGTTCGTGCACATTGTTTCGCCTTCTCTGTTTTCTCTCTCATGCTGTGTTGTTTGTTTGCAAGTGGAGGTGAGAAGGCAAAGGCAACCACAGAGAGACTACTGTGTGTGTTTAGGTCTGCATGTCTGCATGTGTGATGGTCCAGATGGCTCAGCCATCAGCATCAAGAGCTTGATTAAGGAGTACGCTTTGACTTGTTTGACTTTCTCTGCCCTTTACCCCCCATTTGCCTGCTCCGTTCTCAGACTCGGCATTTACAACACGTAAAACAGCCACACGCTGTTGTGGAGCTAAATTAATTAGTGGTTAATTTATCTGTTAGTGGATCAATTAGTTGATTAATAGAAGAAAATGTGCTTAACTGTGACCCAAGTCTTGAAGGAATTTCTTTAAATCTATTGACTGTCTTTCTGTTAAAAATAAGTTTATCCTTGGACTCAAGGATAAACTTATTTGAATTTCATGGTCACGTATAACAGCCACAAAACATTTTGGCTGTAACTCAAGAACACCGACACTCAGTTCGAAAGCTTTTCTTTGAAGCTTTGTTGCAAAAAATGATGAAGTGATGATTTCTTTATTATCCAAAAGGTGAGGTCAGAGGTCAGTTTTGCTTTAAATTCACCATTATTCAATACGGGAGCAGAAGTGAATAATATGTTTTTGTGCTTGCTGTCTTTGTCTTTGATGCCCACCTGTTAAATTCCTGCAAATTCTTTATTACATACTATATGAGTCGGCACAGACATGGTTGTAAATTGATTCAAGTAAGTTGGTCAAATTGAGCGCTGCAAAGCGTTAATTCTGCTTATCTCTTATATGACTGAATTGAATATATTTGCTATTGGTCTGGAATAAAAAACCCTAAACAACTGGAAGTTTTCCCCTTGACTTTACTGGGAAAGTAACAGGTTAAACTGTGGCCACTACAGCGCTAAATTTACATACGTAGGGTGGGGGATTGGCAAAAACTGTGCACGGCATAAGTTGAAGCAGAACACAAAGCTCTTCCAAAATCCTGGCAACTCAGCAGATTTCAGTTCGAGCCCACCTCACTGGTTTTATTTAGCTGATAACAGATGGCATAGCATCCAATTGAAAAATCGCATCGAGGACACGGTTCAAGTTGGTTTAGCTTGTTTACGTCTTGATGCATTCTCAATCATCCAGGAAAGTAAATCTCCAAAAGTTGATTCTGTTCATCTGGACGTAGCGTTTTGTGGGAGCTTTTAGATGTTCCTTCAGTGGACTGGTTTCAGTCATTATGCAAATGTACTGTTTATAAGATTGGGGAAACCTGCAGTCAGCTGAGACTGAAGAAGTCACTTGGATGAGTGACGAAACATTTCTCCCACAAAACGCTACGTCCAGATGAACAGAATCAACTTTTGGAGATAGCTTGTTTACGGTTTCTGCAAGCCATTTTGTAACTTATCTTGACCCAAGCTTCTCCTTCCATGCTGTATCTAACTTGAGATAGAAATCAGTCTCATACCAGTTGTCAGTCATAACTGCTATGTGCTCAGCCATGGTCTTGTTGCTGCTCTCTTTAACTCCAGCTTTCCATGCATGTCCACGGAAATGCAGGGAGTTCCCTGAATGGAGCCAAATACAAACACCAAATACATAGCACTTTAGGTAGAAATAACTACTTTTAACTATAGCGGTTCTGACTTAAATATTTTTTAATATTTATTTAATAAATAGTATTATTAAATGAATATTTAGTTTTAATGGAGTTCTTTACCCTAACATGTATAGTAAACACATAGTAATAGGTAGTGGTTTACATATTTCCCTAAAGGACACACATATCCCTTTGGGGTTGTGCACGGTGTAAAAATATGCCACATCACTCATGCAGAGCGACCTGCTGTGGTGCCTCTTTGTAAATAAGGGAGCAGCTGATAGTAGCTTTGTTTTTGTCACAGAATCAATCAGAACTTTAATAGGTTCATTAGACGTATTTGTTCATTCATTCGAGTTAAGACTTCTATTCGTAAGATAGTTTTGCAAGGATCTCAGTTTCCACTACATACTAACAGTGTGTTTGCAAGGAACCTGCTCATGTTTACACCAACAATAACAGTAGCCCTCTTTGTCATTGTGGAGATGTACCAGCAATACCATCCAACAGGTTTTTTATAAAAACCCGCAGGATTGTCCAGATGTAAAAATTGCTCAGCTGTTGCAATGCAGAATGACGTCATCAAAAAATGGACTGCAACAACAGCTCATAAATGATGAATGTGCACTTGCAATTGTTGCAGTTAGTAGAAGATTAAATAATTGATGCTATGAGCTAAAAAAAAATATCTATATTTCACTGTATTAAAACCTGCTATGACATGCACAGATATGTTTTTCACCTTTCATCCTAGAGCAGCACACACATATGAACAGCACTACTACTACGTGCTGTTCATTGTCTGATTGAATCAACAGAGTGAACTGAAGCATTTTAACTAGTTTGAAAGTTGCACTTTTTGGTGGTCAGCTGACCAAAACAGTAGAATTCGCTTGAAGTCATGTGATCACTTTAATTCAACAATAACTAAAGTAACATAACCTTGTAACTCTTCAGGACCCTGCACAATACTGTAACATAATAAAATGAAAAAATAATAAAAATGAAACTGAAAAATATTTTCCATCTGGGATGTTGTATATTGGGACAAGCTTTTTAACCAGTGGTTTAAACCCCACCTTTACAGGCCCAGTGGGTTTTTGCCTCAAGGTTGTTGTTTCCACCTTTAGCAGGAACATTTTTAGGAGCTAAATTGTCATTGGAGGCTGTAACTCTGCTCTCGCTCTCAGACATGTCTGGACTTTCATCAGATTACACTTTTTTTTAATCATGTAAAAATGTGTAGCATTATTAGTGTGGGCAGTGTGATACAGCCAAAGCCCTACCTGCGATCTGGGTAGCTTGCAGGTAGGAAACCACAAAACAAGATGATGTTAAGACCAACTTATTTTCAGAATAAAACACTTAGATATAAGAACTTTAATATAATTTTTGTGATTCTTGTGATATAATTTGATTCTTATAATTCATTGTGTGTCAGACCTAAATTTTCACCTTGCCTGCTCCTGCGCTCTGCTTTGTGAGCAAGAGGCAGGTTCGTTTTTTATATTCAGATTTTTTCAGCTGTTTTTAGTGTTTTGGGAAATCTGATGACTTTTTTACACCGTGTTTCCTCTGATCCGTGATCACACTGTCACCTATGGTTTCAAATGGCTCAGTGCCACCAGCACAACAGCGCTGTGCTCAAATGTCAAATGAACGAGTTATTCCAGTGGTATTTCTTTGCGTGTATGTATCATGGATTGTGACTCTGGATGATGTAATAACATTGTCTCTGCCTCACTTATTTACTCTTTATGTTTCCCTGTCCCTTATTGTGCAGTATTTTATCAGCTCAGTTTTCACTAGCCATTATAATACTATATCATTTCCTTACTCTTCCTCACTCTGTGCGTATAGGACTGTATGGATGTACAAATCAGAGCATTACTGCAGCAGGTAGAAAGTGAGAGAGGCGCAAAGAGTAAAAGAAATGCAGGGAGAGAGAAGACACATTTTTAATTCTCCGTTTACCTTTGCAAGCAGGTCTCTGCTCTTTCTTTTTTTTCTCTTTCTTTCTTTTCCTTTTCGCTCATTGATCTCGCTGTTGAAAGGCGGGCCAAGAGAGGCAGTGGAGCAAACCGAGGGAAAGTGAACAAGGCAAGCAGAGGGAGAGAGAGGGACATCGAAAGAAAGCAAGCAGGAGAGAGAAAGCGAGAGAGAGAGAGAAGGGTAGTGATAGAACGAGAGAGGCAAACACTCACACTGCTCACACTGATAGAGAGAGAGGAGATAGAGGATTGGGACTGCTGCTGCAGAGGAGGACAAGAGAGACCACATCCATACTTACACACTCACAGATGCACTCACACATTCATTCATGCACACACACAGACAGACTGACCCACACATGCTGACAATAACAACATACTGAAAACACACTCACAGACACACATACACACACACACGTGCTAACATATTCTGACACACTCACATACATACATACATTTGCTGACACACGGGCAGACAGTGACCATGGTGCTCCCTGCATCCTGACCAGCTATGAGGATTACACTGATGAAGATGATGGGAGCGATGAAGAGCGTGAGGGAGAGGACGCTGGCCTGCCACAGCTGAGGACCGTAGTCAGGCGGTGGGGGGTGGGCAGGGGGTGGGAGGGCAGCAGAGTGGGGGATTGTGGGACAGGATGGAGCGCGGTAGATAGAACACATGCGTGTGCATGTGTGCATGTGTCTGTGTGAGTGCGTGGAGGTGTGTGAGTGTGAAATGTGTGTATGAAGGCTAGGATGCCCCCCAAGTCTGGGACCAGCTAGCTAACATTAGCCACATGTTGTGCCACTGCAAAGTAGCATGCACCAACAACACCATATCTCTGATGTTTGGATGCAAGGTAGGTAGAGAGCTATGCATGTTTGTGTTTGTGAGTATGGCAAAGTTAGAGGGACACACAGGTGAAGTTATGGGCTGTGGGAGAGAGACACTGACTTAGGCAAAATGTGCTGAGAGAGAAGGGCAGAGGTAATGAGTAAGTTTATTAATGGGCTTGTAGGCAAGGTAAACCAAGGTAAGAGTTAGAAGCCGGAAAGAGAGCAAGACAGAAAGCGAGAGAGCTCCGGCTGTGTGTGTGTCTGTGTTAAAGAGCTAGAGAGAGAGCAAGAGAGAGGAAGAGAGAGGCAGGTTTGTTTTCTGTCTGATTTGGTATTACAAGGTCTACAGGCAGCTTATTACCAACATCTTCCTCTTAATTCCTGATACTGCAAATGTGAGCGCTAATACATGCCTTTTCAGTTCATTTAGAGATCACGCATAGTACGCAGGGCCTCATTTTAGACTATCATATCTAAATGCAGACGTAATTTTGATATCTTTGGTATGATGGTCTGTTACTTTAATTATCATTGAGAATGAGAACTTAATAGTTGGTTTTGGCCTACAACTTATGATTGTTTTCACTATCTGACTGGTCTTTTGTGATTGATCTTTAATTATTTGCCCAAGTAGCATGCTGACCTCATAATATATCAATTTACGGTTACTTCTGAATATATTCAAAGCTGAAACTGAGTTGTCAAGAGCAATCATTAAAAAAGTCTTTGTCCTATTTGCTGGTGAGGCCTCTCAGCTTACACATTATAGTTCTATTAAAGATTCCCAGTTAAGAAAACATCCAGTAAGTAAAGTGTTACTTCAGGCAGGTCACAAAGTCAAGCTAAGCCGCAAATCCAACAGATCAGCTGATCTCAGTGCCAGCCCACATCAGTCGATGGCCTAAGTGATACACTCCTACACATCAGGATATTACACTTCTGCAATTTCTTGCTGCTTTTGCCAAGTTGATTCTTTAGTTTTCTTACTTATAAAGCTTACCAAATATATAGTATGCAACCCTATCGGTTGACTTTTCAACATATACCAGGAACATGAATGTTGACATCATATTTTAAAGTGTTATACCTAGAGATTTTCTTAACACATCTTAAGCATATAATAACCCTCTTGCACTGCGAGGGAATATCCTGTATTTTCCATGGTGCATGCTGGGACAGCCTCACACACCTGCAAGGCTGAAAATACTTAGACAATGTTATGTGTCCCTTCTTTTGTTTGTCAGTAGAGCTGTATTCTAGCTATTGCTACGATGTTTTAGTTCATTTCTTTTTGAATGTGAAAGGCTTCAGAGTTCATTTCTAATCCATTATTAAATGAATACATTTGTCACCATTATACTTTGTTGTTAGTTACATAACACTAACCTGTGCTAAACGAATAAGCTTGGGCTAAAATTGGCAATCATAGTCTTACCAAGTACTCTGAAACAGTTGAGTGGAAAATCAACATATGAAATATTAAAGCTCCACCCAAGCGCTTCAGGAGCAGTGCTTTGATGTGGAGGAAGTGTTAGTACACTGTGCTGCATCTTTGAATAGTCATTAAACACGCAGCAAACCCAAAAATGGCTTCATAAATGGGTCTGTACACTTGCCTAAATAGCACAGTGAAAAGTAGACCTGATCTTGAGAAAGGGGTTTGAGACACAGGGGAAGAAAATTATCAGTCATGATAGTTTTAGTCTTGGTGTTATTTGAATGTGAAAAACTTTGAGGCAGTTTATTTTACAAAGAGATGTACGCTACTGCGATTTAAGAAGATGCAGTAGGAGCATTGGTCTTTGAAAGTATTTGTGTGTGTGCATGCTTGGCTTGCTTTTGTACAGTTCAGCAGTTAGGCCATAATAAAGTGTATGGACTTCACTTCTGTCCTATTAGATCACCTCAGTATGACAGCCTGCTAGATAGAGGGAGGCCAGGAGACAACTGTTAGACTGGAGCTTTAGAGAAGGAGCCCGAGTCAACACGAGTGTGGGTGCAATAAGAGCTGTAGTTTTGTCCTCTGGGAGTAAATCTGGAGAGGGTGAAAACTGAGTGTATCCTGAGGAGAAGAAGAAAGTTGCACGGTTAGTATGATGTTTCTGAGATTTTAGAAAAACTGTGTTGTTGTAGTAAAGCTTCCATCTTTCAGGTGCAGTCTTCCAAATATGTATACGTGCACAGTATTTGCATATGTCATAAACGCTACAGAGAGAATTGCACTCTTGCAATATTTGGTGATTTGGTAAAATTTAAAATAAGATTTTTATTATTATATTCCAAAACATATATTTCTTTCAAAATATTGAAACATAAAGAGATTTCCCTAATATTTGTCAAGTGTAATTATTCATTTGCTTGTTTACGCTTTGCCTGACCTTCGTCTGATCAGCTGCTTGTTCTGTTTGACATTCCAAACATGTCTTACCAACACCAGAGGGTGGTCAACACAAAAAAACATGTTTGCAGGGTGTTTCTCAGAACTCTCCTTTACGTTTTAATTTTAATTTATTAATACAGATTCAAATAAATTGGCAAATAGCTAATATTAGCTGATGGTCTATAATGCTATAACAAACAGTAGCATCGCAAATAGCAGCTTTTTTGGCCACTAGTTACAGGTTACATGTACAAATTTTGTTGGGCTCTAAGTTTGAACACAACAACAGATAACTGAATATTACATGAGCTTCAGATGGGCTTTTGAATGTACCATTCACTTTCCTAACCTACTAAAAGCCTCGAACAGCGATGAAAGATACGTAATTCCTGCACCAAACAGCCATAGTGTACACAGTAGAGCAGAAATCAGTCTTAGAAGTTATATTAGCTTGACGTGGCATCATAAAAACTAGCCAGTCAGCCAAAGATTAAGGAACTGCTACAATAGAAAGCATAGTGGTCAACTGATGATCATGCCACTGTAATATATTCTTTTGCCACTGAATAATTACAGAGCAATTGGTGCACAAGTATAGAGTCCACCCTTTCCTGATCTGTACTCTCTGTCAACTTACTAGGTCAGGTTTTGGTGAAAGCAGGACAGTGTCTAATGTTTTGTATACTCACTCCCAGCGTGAGAAAGTCTAACTTTTTTTTGCCCTGACCAAAAGTTGGCTGAAAAAAGCAGGGGAACAGCTGATCTGCTTGGGCTAGCCTTTAGCTTAGTCAGCAGCCTGGCCCACTTACAGCGCTTCTGCTTCCATCTGCACCACTTCCTACCTTTGAATCAAAAAGCATCTCAAAATACCTTATAGTTGCATGTGACCAGTGACTGGCCATCTCAAGCTAACATCTAAAGCTAGCTAAAAGCACGGGAGAGTATATTTTAAATACATGAACTGTCGCCGCTTTTACCTTGCAAGCAATGTGTCCATTTTGGATGTTGTTTAAGTGCCTGAGAAGATAAATCAAAGTCACCTTAACTAGGTCAGACATTTGAACACATTCAAAATAGATGAATGTGTTCCTCTCTTTCTTTTAAGGCCTGTGTTTTTGCTGGAGACAATTCAGTCACTGTGAAGTCATGCGAGGGAAATCTTCTGTAAACATATTTTAATTCTTAGATCACATATTTTAGATTTAACAGACATTATTGACTAAACAGCAGCTAATGTTACTTTACCTTCTCAGCTGCATGCTTATTTTCATCACATGTGTTTTTATTCAGTTCTCCTCTTAATGCCATTTTTATCAGAGGCTATTGAAAATATATCAATAGTGCGCGGATAGAAAATCATTTGTAAGCTGTCATAATTGTTGTATAAGCTGAGAAAAAGCAATTTCTTTGACAAATGTATCCATTGATTTATTGATCGAGTAACATTTTGTTTAACCATTTGTTCTCTTGCTGCCTTTGTTGATAAATCCGTCTGGTCATCACCTTTTCTCTGGAAGTAATTGCTTTATGCTTGATTCCAGTGAACTATTAGAGAGAGAGAGCGAGATGTGGGAGAAAAGAGAGAAGGATGAAGGCACGTGTGTGTGTGTGCGAGAAGTTCCTTACGGCAGAGGATCCCCTGCTCTTTCATATCTCACCAAGCGTGACTAATGCCTGGCTTTACTCTGCGCACGTACACGCGCACACACTCACACTCAAACACACACAAACTAACACATAAACATGTACTAGGATGCTGAATCTGCTCCCTATCTAGTCACGTTTTTCTGGCTATGCAAGACTGGCTGACACACTAACACATGACAGTCTCAGTGTGCACGCCTGTCTTTCTGCTTCTGTGTGTGTATGTGTGTGTGGTCAGCGGGCTTTCTGCAGGCACAGTCCTAGTCCTGATTAGGAATGCTCAGCTCCTAATAGCCAAGCAGCCAGAAACCCACACACTGATGTGAAAAGAGACCTATTTGGTGTCTCTGTTCATTCATGCATCCATTCATTCAGAGGTGTTCCTGTGCAATGCGAAAAATAAAAACACAGAATATAGGATTATGGCTGAGTATGTGTGTGCGCGAGTGCAGAGGGCAGTAGAGGCAGTGTTGTGACAACAGTGTGAGCCAGAGCCTCTTCGTGGTCTTAGCGCCTGGCTGTTCAGACGCTGCTTTCAGGAGCATTCTGAGGCATTTCTGACTAATTAGCAGGAAGATCTTAGCAAGCGCTGGAGAGGAAAAGAAATATGCTGAAAGTCTTGAGATCAAGTCAGATCACAACGGTGTTTAGTCCTTATCCCGGTGTAAATGAGGTTAAAGTATGTAAGGGGGGGTGTACAAGACAGGGCGCACACATACACACAGCCTTGTCCATTTGAATTCTCAGAAATTAGCTGATACTGTTCTGTGCTCTCCTGTGAAAAGCAGCCACCCACTCGCGGCCTCTGAACACAATATCCAGAAAAGATTTGGCATCTTGTTGCTGACCAAGATGACAGTCAGCTGCAGGGTCAAATGTAGTGATAGTGCTTTAGTGCTCTGATGCTCTGGTGAGCCCTTGTCAGCAAATAGTTGTTATAATCGGTGTGTTAATGTATTGGTTACATTTCTTGAATGAACTAATGTTTAGTCTGTTGAATTAGGAGTATATCAGATTTGATACTGAATAATTCATAGTAACAGTTTTTTTTAACAGTGTGCTCAAATCTGCACAAACTGTCTAAAATACTCTCTTGGGAAAGAAGTTTAATTAGCACTGTAGGCTGTGTAGTTACTGTAGAGTCACAGTGGGAGCTCTACAATAAATAACACAGTCACACTTGTTCCTGTAGTTTACTAAGACATTGTATTGACATAGAGCATTATCCAAATGCCCAACCTAAAGCCGTTTCTAACCTATCTCCCTCAAACTGTATGGTTATTATTCTGGGTGCCATATATTCATCACCAAAACTTTGACAAGAAGTTTAAGTCTAAGGAAACTCTTAGTTCTTTCTCTTTGCTGTCTAGCAGCCAAGCTTAGCAGCCTAGCTTATTGTATTCTTATATATTAGTAGATAAAATGTCCCACTCACCTTTTTGCCTTTCAGTACGTTAAGACCTCAATGCAAGACATGGTGAGACAGAGTTAAAAGCAAATGCAAACAGGGCTCAGAAAACAACATAACAAAGATCTGGAAAACATACGGGACACAGACAAGCAGGTACACAGTAAAGAGGGACAAATGAAAAGGCACAGCTATTTATACAATGACCACTGAGAGCTAACACAGAGAGTGGAAACAGCTGGGTAACAAGAAAACAAGAAACCAGTGACGACAATCAAGACAGTGAGACAAAACAAGATAAAGACAACTCTCTGTCTCTGTGTAGGTTCTTTGTCATCTATGTCATTGAAGTCTTGAGAGCTTGAAAACAAAGGCATCTGGATCTCTTTGGGTTTTTGAAGGTGGTTAAGACGTTTTTTTGAAGACGGTTTATTCCAAGGACAAACACATAAACACAAGAAAACAGCAATTTTCGGTCTTCTCAGACTGACTTAATCATAAATAATACAAACCCAAAGAACCATAACTCAACTTAATTATGATATTTCGGGCGAATGTTCAGTCCCAAAATTCAAGAACAGAGGTGAAGATTTAGCTCTATTTCACATTTGTGGTACCTAGCTCCTAAATTCTGACAGAGCCTTAACAGGAACTCTCACAATCTTCCTTATTTTCTGTGAGATGTATAGCTTTAGTTCTGATTCAGTAAAAGGACTTGATGCTACGATCCCTGATAATGTGTTGCTTCAAATGGAGACAGTCTTGAGGGTTGGCTGTTGTGAGGAAAGGCAGCCCAGAAACTTCAACAACGGGACACATCGTTGTGTGCCTCAACTTCACAGGGTATTTCAGTCCTTTATCCCAAGCTGATCTGCCATTTTTAACTTTCTTTGGTTATGTTTAGAGATTAGAGATCTGATCTAGATTATCTTATTAAAAACTGAGACACATCGTCAGTAGTAGACCTTGAATTCATTGGGTGTTTCGACCATTATCACTAGACACCCTCATTCAAGGAAGCCCTGCCAGGGTTGATCAGGCCCTGGAGTGTGTCACTGGTTTATGTTAAATTGTTATTTCTCTTCTACTTTCTTCTGTTTAGTTTTCTGCAATTTATTGTCTTCTATCAATTCACTGCAACTGAGAAGTAATACTTAACTCTTTAATATTTATGGAGCCTCACTTCTTCACAGGCACAGAAAAGGTGATAGAGAGAAGTAAGAAAAAAGTGACAAGATAGGAGAGAACAGAGAGGAGAGCTGGAAGGGGGGCGCCCGATCTGGCATCCCACACCTCCCCGCCGGATCGGGCTGTACGCTCTCTACCTCCCCACTATCACAGCAGTGATATACATATTAAACTTGGACAAAAATAGAAATAATATGGTCAGCATATGTCAGCTGCCAAAAGCATAGGTTTCAGCAAAAAGTGTAAAAGATGTATGTAACTTCCTGGTTTGAAAAATAAAGCCAACACAGAAGTGCAGTACATCAGAAATATTTGAGGGCCAGAATAAATATGTGGAGTTAAAAATTAACACTTTTTAAAGTATTGTGTATGAGTCTTGAAAGACTGCAGCGTGAATGGTTGGTGAAAGTGAACAGAAATGTGCTGACGGCTAAGACCAAAAGCATGTCAGTCAGAAGTAGAGAGAAAATAAGAGTCAAACAAGAGTCTTTCCTGCCCCTGTGGAGCTTTTTTTCTCTGATATATTAAATGTGCCCATTCTTTCCTTTAGACACATCATTAGTAAACTTCTCAACTGGTATATGTCTTGCTATAGGAGCAGTACACTGAGTCTGCATGCAGTTAGCTGCCAAGTAGTCTACCCTGGGAGAGCAACAAACCTCTTAAAGGAGCTTTTCACACTGTATGCAATGCATTCTGACTTCAATTTAACACCAGGGTTTGGCTCAAGCTGCGAGTCCAGTTCTAGTTCCACATAATATATTATGTAGAACTAGATTCTATTTAGATTATTTGTTTTTGACTTGACTTGCTATATTAGCTGAAATTACTCTGTTATCATGGCGTTGATATGATCAGAGGATTCAAGTTCCATTTGTCTTGGAGCTTTAAAACCCATTTGTGCCTCTTTATCAGTATCTTCTTTTTGCGGTTGATTTAGATTTTAACAGCAAAATTAATGAGGAATAAAGGATTTTACCCAGAGCCACCTAATCAGTGTACACAGCGTGTCCCTTTTCTTGCTGCTCAGCTGGCTCAGTTTTTACACCGTATATACAAACCGTCATAGATTCAAAAACTAGCAAAGGATCCGGCATCCCTCCCCCACATGCTTCACCAACTCCCTCTGCTTTACTCTGTCCAGTTAGGCAGAAACATCATCAAATAAAAAAAGATTAAAAGGAAGCCAGTGAGAGTGTGTGGGAATGTGGAATCAGACCAAGGAGAGAAACTCATAAGACTTTGTGCAGTGAGAGTCATAGATGTGGAAGGCATAGAGGCGTGATGAAGGTATAGAGCGATGACAAGGATAGAAAGAAACAGTTATTCCCTGAGGCAGTCAGTCTACTACTCACTGTCCTTATTCAGTTTTGCATCTTATTTTGCCAGAAAACGTCTGTTCTCTCCTCTATATGTGTGTGTGTGTGTGTGTGCTCACATTCACATATGTATGATATGGAAAGCTCAGGAAACAATTACTCCCATGCTGAGTGTACACCTGGACTGGGCCATGTGCTTACACACACAAACTGTACTACAAAAACATCTCATTACACATGCATGTGTGCACGCACACTCGTGCTCTGCTATGCTCTTTTATTCTGGTTGCGGATTTGCACTAATGCTTTCTTCTTTTCCAGCTTTACTGAAGCTTTTCTGCTTCTGAACTTGTCTTCAAACTTAATCTATTTCTTCCTCTTTTTCTTTTTTTCTCCTCCTTTTATCCCATCTTACTATATTCCATCTTTCCAACCATTTCTGCCCTGTTGCTCCTGTGTCTCTGGGGGTCTTTTCCTTGCCCTTACTTGCTTTTCCTTCAAATTTCCCTCTGGTTTCCTCCCTCCTCGCATTTTCTTCCCTCCATTCTGACTGTAGAAGTATCGGTGTCAAGAAGAGGAAGGGGCATCACCAGGTGCCCCAAAACTCCACCATCACCCCTGCCAGCATCACCAAATGGGAGTAGCCAGAGAGCTGAGGGAAGGAAGTACCCTGGGGAGGGATGGAGGGACCCTGGGTAGGGAGGGAGGAACCTGGAGGAGAGATGGAGGGAGTGCTGGAACCATGGAGAGAGAAAGGGAACGGTCACTGGGGAGGGACGGCTCTCTCGGTCGCCACAATGACCTCCGGGGAGCGGAGCTGGTTCAGGTGGCGGAGCGTCAGCTATCTCAGATTCAACACGTTCATGGATATGTCACTCATACACACATCACGCCTGCTCAGGTAACTAACCCTGGCCGCCTGTCTCTGTGACTTTGGCTCTACAACACAGACAAACATAGTGTCATACCTGAAGCTAACACTGTATATATTCATGCATGAGTCAGTTGCTAATGCCTCATATGACAGCTCAGGATTTGGTCGTGTTTGCAGTATCTATAATGCTTTTCTGTATTTATACAGGCAAAATGATACATGAGCATGAATGCTGCTCTTTTCATAGTTTTTATGCGCTCTTGACTCTGTACCAAAGGGTCACTTCAGACACATGTTGAACCTGATGTTCAAACCAGTTTAAGAGAGACAGCCAATCAGGAGAAAGTTGACTTAAAGGTCATTAAAGAAGGGAGCTAAAAGAGCTTTTTTCAGACAGCAGATGAACTGAGGGGTTCCACCAAGGTTCAGTGTTGTATAAATCAGGACTATTGTCCCTGTGAATCATACAAAGCTACTCTAGTAAAGTAGGCGGAAGTGAGCATCATGGGTCTCCCTTAATAATTTGGTATAATTTGGTATAATTCCTATTATTATGTATATACACAGCAGTGTTTTGTTGGATTGTTTTTTGTTTTTTTCCATTAAGCAACATGTTAAAATTGATTCCAGAGTTCCAGGGTGTGGTTCACATTCTGATCACTGTGTGTTGTTAGTTTTAGGCCACAAAACCATTTTGAGAAGGGCTAGGGAGTGAATGCGGTTGTGGCTCACGTTAGTAAAATAAACATATTCATCCCTCCAGCCCTGGTTGGTCTTTTCAGTATTTAACCAAGACCACAATATTTTCCAAATGCTTTGAGTTGCCGGAATATGAAAAAGATGTGTTATTCATCAGCTGCTAAAAGCGGATTTTGTTTTAAAACAGCAGAAAACAGTCAAGATGGTGCACATAAGTGGTCCGCAGGTGCGCATGCGCTGTCAAAATAAAAGACGCGCACCAGATAAGAGGTTGCAACGCGCGTTTGCGCACATAAGATTGTCTGGAGGAGGACAGACATTTGTTTAGAACTCTTAAAGATGTCGAAGAAGCAAGCTCCTTTAAGCAATTACTTTGGTGTTCCTCCACCTACAACGAAATGTCAGAAGGAGTCCGGACCGCAAAAGAAGCGCGTATTCTCGGAAAAGTGGTTGCAGGAGGTGAGCTGGCATTTGTTTGAAGCCAGCTGTCCCCCTCCAGAAAATCCTATGTACGCAAACGTGTGTTGCAACTTCTTATCTGGTGCGCGTCTTTTGTTTTGACAGCGCATGCGTACCTGCGGACCACTTATGTGCACCCCTGTCTATAGGAATGCATTGTTGGAAAGCTTGAAGTTTTCAAACTAACCTAACCCAAATATTTACAGCAGAAATACCTGTTTAATTAGCAGCCATCACACATATTACAGTCCTATTGTTGATAGGGTGATAATCCGCAAAACATATTGAGATTTTATTCTGCAATGGGGCCTCATTACTCTACCTTCTATGTTTGGAGCTGATGACTTTTTGTGGTTCTGGTCAAGGTGACGCAGACAGCAGAAAGGGGAACTTTTTCTATGACTTCAGAATTAGATGGGCCTCTTTCGAAAGTACTTAGAAGTCACGGATACTGGCCTAAATTTGCTTCCATGCACAGAGCCTTTCTTTGTACCAGGAGAATACTTTTGCAGAACTGTGCATGCAGGGGATTCAGTCGAATGCTTGTCCCATTTTTTAGTAATGAGGCCCATTACTATCTCTGTTCTGCACTCACTCTGCGTCTGTCTGCCTCCCCCCGCTTTGTCTTTCTTTCCTTTCTGACGCTCTATCGCTCTCACACACACTCCTAATCGCACAGCGTAGCCTGGTAATCTTTTTATTTTGGTTGATTGGACTGTATCTGTCCACATATTAGTGCTCGCGTCTCTGTACTCGCACAGCTCTGAGAGCACACTGTTGTGTATTCTCTAACACACACACATTCGTTGGCCACACTCTATGCATATCCATAATGTATATGATTTTTTTTTCTTCTGCTCTATATTGATGTTCTGTGTATTGTCAGCTTTACTGGTGTCTGGTAAATTATAATTATGGCCTTTTCATTAAATAGACAAAATTATATGCACATTGATAATGACAAATTACTTCCTATCACATTGTAGTAACGAATGTAGGGTTTTTTCACAAGGATAAGCAGATTTTAACATCACTTCTTCGCTTTTCTTAATTCCTTTTTTTTAACTTGTCCCCATCACTGTCGTCTCCCGCACTAATGCATCCTTTTAAAATTCTGGCATTTGTGATTATCAGTTTATTTTAATATATCAAGTCTTTATTTTGTCAGTAGTGGTACTGTGTCTGTCTGTGAGTAAGTTGCGGCAGCTCTCAGTGCTGGCAGCCAAAGCTGAGGAGGATGTGTATTAGTGGGGTGTCACATCTAAGTCATTATATGCTGTAATCTGATTGTCTCTGCACTGACTCAGTTGTCAGTCAGCACAAGTTCAGTATTTGTCCGCTGGGAGATCTTTGGACCAAGCTGAAGCGCTTCATTTTGACAGCATGATGAAGACACAGTTGTCATGGAGCTCCACCTTGTGGCTGCATATTCCCTTCGTGTCGTTTTATATTTAAAACTTTTTTGTTGTTGTTGTTGAAATTACATCAATTCTTCTGTTGACAATAATGACAATCATCAATTACTGCATGCCCCTGCAGATTTAACCAAAGAAATGTGGGCTGCCGTTCTTGCTGGATGCCATCTGCACTTAAGCTCATTCCCCTGTGACCTTCTCTTATGACATTTATCTCCATTTACTTCGTGGAGATGCATTAGAGGTCTTGATATCCTGGCCCTT
Source organism: Pelmatolapia mariae (assembly GCF_036321145.2). Lineage (NCBI taxonomy): Eukaryota > Metazoa > Chordata > Actinopteri > Cichliformes > Cichlidae > Pelmatolapia > Pelmatolapia mariae. Next base: position 32,050,082 of record NC_086242.1, on the reverse strand, counting down.
ACCACAGCATGGCATCATTATCTGCATTATCATCATTGCTTTCTGCAGAGCGGTCCGTTCCAGCAGCTCATCACCTGTCTGTCTGTATAAAATCTGTGATGAGGAACTCGTGTGTGTATGTGTGTGTGTGTATTTGGATATTTGGTTTATTTTGAGAACTTCTCTTCTCCAAATGGTGTGTGTTCATGCGTGTGTGTGTGTGTGTGTGTGCGTGCGTGACCACAGGTGCTGGATCTGGCTTCCTTGTGTATGACAGATGGAGCTGCCATCCTGTTCTCCCCATGTTCACCCCACCACCCCCCTCCACCTTTTTTTCCCTTGTCTTCACACATACACACACATGCACACACACACGCACACAGACATACTTTTTTGTGTTTATTATCTCTGATTTATTAATACTATATCTTCCTGTAAATATTCCAAGCTCACAATTTATCATACCTCTTTTTCACCATAATATTAAATTAAATAAACTTAGCACAAAAAGTACGGAAATTTGTGTTAGGTTAGGTTATCGAATCTATTTTAAAATCTCATTGTTTATTTATAAAATCATAACTAATATGGCACCTGATTACTTAGCGGATCTCCTCTGTCTGTATAGCCCTAAGAGAGCACTAAGATCATCGGGTCAACTGCTCTTAGTGGAACCTAGGTCTCGGCTGAAGACCAGAGGAGACCGTGCCTTTGCCATTGCCGCACCCAAATTATGGTATAATCTTCATCTTGACATTCGCGCATCAGATTCTGTTCAATCTTTTAAATCATGTCTAAAAACGTACTTGTTTAACCTGGCATTCGAGACCAATTAGTGTGATTTTCTTCTGACTCTGGATTTATATTATGTAATTATTTTATATCTGTATTTTGTATTTTTATTGTGATTTTATCTGTATCATGGTTTTACTGGGAAGCACTTTGGTGTACTTTGGTCTTAGAAAGTGCTACACAAATAAATTATTTGATATGATATGATATGATATGATATGATATGATATGATATGATATGATATGATATGATTGGAAACTTTATTTCCCCTTAAATGAAGCCACATTTTTAAGGACAATGCATTTTTGGTTTGAGCAGAGTTGAGTGTGAGACTTGTCAGATCTTGTCTGTCAATGCCAAACAGTTTAATCTGTTCTGAGATTCTGGTGCCATGACTGGTCTTCACCATCAAGCCTTTTTGCGCTGGTGTCGGTAACTTGTGCACTAGAACCTGAACATGTGGAGGAATGTTATGTTCAGCGTTGTTATGTCCAGATTCTGCCTACAGCAGTTGGATCATAGTCTCAAAGTGATGGTGTGGGGCAGAATCTTCCTCAATGAAAAAACAAGGCGTGTTCTCACTGGTAGCAATCGTAATTCAGAGATATCAAGAAGAGGCTCTGCAACCAGTGGCAATCCCATATCTCCACAGTCTGGGACCGAACTATGTCCTCCAAGATGGCAATGCTTGCCTCCACAGTGTGGGATTTATCAGACTAACTGCAGAATCTGTGAATGGAGAGGATGGAGTGGCCTGTCTGCAGGTCAGACCTCAACCCCACTGAACACTTGTGGGATCAGCTTGGCTGTGCTATTTGTGCCAGAGTGACGAGCACAGCCACACTGGTTGACTTGAATGCTGGTCAAAGAATGGGATGACATTCCACAGCGGGATATGACCGAGCTGATGACCAGCATGAGGAGCAGATGCCAGGCTGTTGTGGCTGTGTGTGGCAAGTTTTTCTTTGGCACAACCCACAAATGCATTTTCTTTACAAATGTGGCTCCATTTCAGGGGAAATAAACAGGCTTTCAACAGCATAAACATTGTTACAACAAAGAAATAATCCACCAAACACAAATTTCTATACTTTTTTTTGCCAAGTTTACATTAATGATCATTGACTACGAATGAGATTCAGCTATTTTAATTTCCATTGAACACAGATGTGACCATTCGTACTTTCTGTTTTCTCCCTTTGCTTTGCACAACCATCATTAAGAAGGAAATATATTCTAGATAAAAGTATATGTCGGTCTTACACCTGTGCAATGATCAGAGCGCAGTGCACCTAAACATATTAGTTTGTGTGTGTGTCGAACTTTGTTGAGCTCATGTCTGTACATTGTAGGTAGAATCACCTGAGGTTCCCTTTGATGACGAGGCGTGGCCTCACCCAGAGGGAGAGAGGCTGAATGAAGTCCCAGCCCCACCTTTCTCCTCTCTCTATTCTCAAAGCCACGCCTACTACCAGGTAATCCTGGCATGCGTTCGTAGCTTCATTTGTTTGTGTTTTTGGTCGTTTCTCATCTGTAAACTTCCGATTAAATGAGCATGCAGGTTTCTTTGCGTTTCTGTGAGACACATCTGCAGAATGTCTTCGCTGTACTGGGTGAAATTCAAACATCATGTTTTAACAGTGCACAGAAACTTTGTAAGGTGTTCCATGTAGCATTTAAACATTAACAAAATGTTAGTAAGTCAACGTTAATAGGATACTCTGTGCGATCCCTGTGTGCAATTACTGCTAAAGTGCCAGAGGTCTAAGTAGCAGATGGCAGAAGGAATGAAAAGTGAACATGTTTATATTTTTAGAAAAAGGGCCACAACTGGAGGGGAGGCAGTGTGGAGGGATTGGACAATTTTAATATTATCTTTAAGAAATGACATGACTTCTAAAGTGTGTCTTTGATGGTAGTTATACCTTATAACATAATTCATTTTACAATGATATACTTACTTTGCTGGCATTTAAAAATGCTACATGTAGCACCTTTAGTAGACAAATCTACTCCAAAATTTCTGTGCTGCATTAATTTCTTTAAACCACAACCAAAACATTATGTTGTTTTGTTTCCGTGGACCATGTGAATACAGACCTTGTGTATTTTTTAAAAATGTTTTAAATGTTTCTGTGATGGTGCCCACTTGTGTTTTTCTGTACACATGGTCTTGCATGGATGTGGCGCGAGCACATATAGTCTTCTGTGCAACTGCAGCATCGATATGTATTCATGTTCTTTACGATAAATTGTAGGTTATAACCCATCTTATCTACCCCGTTACATGTCACCCATGTTAAACTTGCTGTGTCTGTATCTTGTGTGCTCATTAGAATGCAGTTGGAGGAGGGCTGTCAAATCTCCAGTTTGAGCTTCTTTCAATGCATGTAGTTACAGTTTGTGAACTGCAGGGGGCAGAAGAGGCCTCCCAAAGTTCACAGCTGTTCAGGGTTATGCCTTCATAAATTAATATCTGACTGAATTCTATTCATCAAACTGTTTAATATGATTTGGAGACTGAATGTTGGGATAATGGAAATGCTTTTTATCAATACTGACAAAGCTGCTCAGCAGTTTGACGCTGAATAGAGGGTAAGAGCAGTCGTATAATTGACTTTGCTTTAAAAAGTCTCTTGCAAAACGTATATCTATTGCAGAGAGTGAAAGCAGTGGAACAGTAAAAAGTGTTTTGCTCTCTGTGTTGAACACACAGACTGTAAGACATACATGGTGTACTCAGAAGCTTCAGTGGCCTAGTCATTAAGCTAATGCAGAAAATTAGGCAGGAAGTAAAGACAGAGAGGGCCAGTGAGTGGGAAAAACGGGATGAAGGAGAATTATGGGCAGACAGACACAGCACAGATTTGTTGCTGGATGTTAATCAGCCTGTCAGTCAGCCAATTTATTCCTCTCCAAACAAACTCTTTTTCCTTTACAGTAATAGTAATTAACAGTGAGCAAGACGTCCGCTCGCTGTAACATTTCAGGGATGTTTGCTTCACTGTGCCGGTCCAACGCGTTTAACGCACAGCCTTTGTCTACCTTCAGGGAGAGACCTGCCGCTCAAACTTAATCCCGTTTCTAAGTGCTTAATAGGACAACATCACAGAAGTAGCTTGCCCTTTCTGCTAGATTCTCAAAAAGTTAGTTATTTAAACATTTGGAGCTTACAGATTTGACCCTCCCTATACTGCCACCCTCTTGTGCTCTGCTTAATTAACACTGATGTACTTTGCTCAGTGTTGGTACGCAGCCATGTAGCTGAGTGCAATTGCATCAGCCCACAAGGTAATTTAATTTTCTAAACTGCAGTCTTTTTCTAAAGGAGTGTGAAAAATAGTGAGCCTGGCCACCTAGCTAGCCATATCTGACTGAAAATAGCTGCTCAATGCTTGCTGGTCACAAGGAAATGAGAGATCATCAAGTCCTTAAAAGCATTAAAGTGGAACTGTGCAGTATTAAGATTGTCGTAATTTTGTTAATACTAAATGATAGCTAAAGCTGGGAGTCATCGACTTAATATAGGCAGGACACAGGGGCAACTGGCATGTCCAAAGGGCAACATGTACACCCTGTACAGAATGGCCCTGTGGGACTTCACATGAGTTAACAGCAGTTATGAAAAATGCTTTTCTCTGTCTGCCTTTTGATGCTAAGCAGGTATTGCTCTTTTAAAAAATGCCCACGTGCTTTGTCGCTATAAAAACAACACCGTAAACAATAACAAGTCAAGTTTGGGGCCATCAGATCCAAACAAAGAGCTGAATGATGCTAAAAGGTTCTGAAGAGCTGAAGAGGGAAATCTGATGAATTGACTTGTCACTATGACCATAACCTTGAGCTGATAGTTATTTGAATCATCGTCATTGTCATATTGATTGTTGTTGCTTTAAATCACAAACTTAGACCGTGCTGCGTAGCAAAGAAAAAAAGCCAATCCTGACCTCAGTCAGAAAAGCCTAAATATCCGTCTTGGCCCATTGGGACTCTCCTTTTGCTTGGGTTTGTGCTTGTCTATGCTACAGTGTTTTATGTCCATTTTTTTATATACCCAGCATTTACAAGGAAAGCTTGACATAGCTCTGCAAAATTCCCCTTACCAGAATCGAAGAGGAATCTAATGGAAGAGCTGGTGAGGAGCCAAAATGCTTAGGAACCACTGCACTATAGATCTGTATGGCGTCTGCTTTACAGTCCTTCTGACTGCATCACGGTCCCTTTACGGCTGTAGACAATGTAAGATAATAGATATTAGAGTTTTACAGAAAGCTATCTACCAGCTGGCTAATGCAATGTGACAACAAACAGTGCAGAATTGCATTTCAGGTGTTGGTCTGTGTCCATGTTCCAAATGTATATTCATTCTTTACAGAACATGACAGCACTACTACGGGTCCTGTTACTAGTTCAGAAAGTCTAAAAAAGTCTGGGTTACTGTGCTTACAGGGTCATACTGTCTAGAGTCTGTTGAGCTGGGACAGAAAATAGATTCTAGGTCATTCAGCCAGATCAGTAGGAGAAAATAGTTTGTTAAAAAAACAGTAAACACAGCATTTGTACACAAGGCTATCTATCACCAGCCTGGCCTACCTGTAGAGGACAGAATGGCAAATTTGGCTCTCTCAGCAGGCGAACATTAAACATGCATGATGTGTGCTTTTATTTAATTGGTTCTGAAAAATTAATAGAGTTGGCATTCACTTGCTGACATTTGACTGGAGAGAGAGAGGGAAAAAGTGAAAGAGAGAGAGAGACACACACACACATTAAGGGTAGTGATAGGGACTGTGTGCTACAGAAATAATGCTGTGTCAGCTGACGTGTGTGTTGTAGTGGCTAGTCGCAGACAGACTGGTATGAGAAGGTGACCAGGGGAGTCTAATAATATGCCTCCAGCGTTAATTCATGCCAGTTATGAGGATGCTTTTACTGAGTGTTTGCACTGCAGGCAACATGACTGATTTGGCGCTCCATACTCTCTGATAGTGGGTAATGCAAGTGGCTGAGGTTCCATCAGTGCAGTGTTCTGCAGACATAGTTGTTTTACGTTTGTGTTGTGTGTGAAGTGTTAAATTTCTGCTATCAGGTTTTTTTTTGTAAATGTTCTTAGACAATTAAGAACTTTTTCATGAATAGAATATTTCCTTAAAAAAGTCTGAGGTCTTTATTTTTCTCAACTGCAAAATGTGACAGGCGTATATTTCAAATTGGCTTTTATTCATGACTTCCTCTAAGATGTGTAATTAATCATATTTGGCAATTTTCCATAACAGAAAGTTGATTTTTGATTTCTGCATGATGCTGTTAACACAAATGCAACACTTACTGTTTCTAACTAAAAACCCTTCAGTGTTTCAGTGGAAGAAAACACTTAATTTGGTCTCAGGGACATATGCAACACAGGCCCAATAGGAAAGAAAAGATGAGACTCAAAATGAATGAGCAGGAATGAGTCAAATTCAACAAAGAGCATATAAGTATATATAGAGAGGGAATTTATTAATTTAAAGCAGTATAAAACTACAAGCATCCACCTTATATTGCAAGCACCAGATGTATATCTGCTTTTATTTTGTGGACTATAACTGGGCCTGCCTTTTATTTCTTTGTGATATATCTGTATCAGAGCCCTCTTCATTTGACTACCATTTCTTTTTTAAAAAATGGAAAATAAAGTTAAGTTAGCGTAGTGCTACTTTGACTTAGCAATGTTAGACAAAGGCACAACAAAACACAAGAGTCTACTACAGAACGATTTTGTGAGAATGCACTAGCGCCACAAACTCAATCAACATGTTAACATGCTCACAGTGAAAATCCCAAAATGCTGAATTAGCAACTATTATGTTCGCTTTTTTATTCTGGGGATTTAGCGTGCTAATATGAACAAATTAGCATTAAGTGCAAAGTATCCTTTTGGCATCTCCAGTTCATGTACACCAGGGGTCTCAAAGTCAGAGGAGTTAGGGGCCGCTGCTAGCGCTGTCATCTCATTGGAGGGAATCGTGGTAAAGAGACCTCTGGTTAACATGTCGGGTTCTGTGTCGTAGCCTGTAACTAGCTTTACTGTCTAGGTCAACTTTGCTAGCAAGAGACAGACAGAGGCGTTAAAAGGCTGCTCCAACGGAACTTTATTGTTTCGGAGGTGGCAAACACGGTGTACAGTCAAGTCTTAACAGCTTACTTATAACTGGGCTCGTCAGCCACTCTGCACTGGCTGCACTGGTTATTATTATATTTACATGCTTTGATCTTCCGTTTCTCGTCGGTAGAAACTCGTAATTTTTGACTCTCCTGTTTCTCCCTCCCTCACGCTTGCATGTAGCTTCCTGGCCTGAAAAATTAAAGAGTGTTTAGAGTGTGGCTACCATGTTACTGACAAGAGGCCAATATTATATGGGTGAAAGTGAAGTGTTTGTAAAAAGTCAGGACGGCACTTTCCAAACTCAGAAACTCAAGGCTTCAAAATAATAGTGCCTTTAGTTTACTGTTTCCATCTTTTATATACAGTTTATATTATGTACTGAGCCCAATCTGGGATCTCTGGTTTTAAATTTATTTATTTATTTATTTATTTTTTGCTGTTTGGTTGGTTTTAGGCACCAAAGCTGCTTGGCTATGTTTATGTAAAGACTAGGATTTGGGTTAAAAGAGAGAACCTACTGAAATCTTAACTACTCAAAAAAAAAAAAAAAAATAATAATAAAAATACTTAGCAGTATTCACAGAAGTCCCATGCAATTTAGGGCAGTTCAAGTCAGATTTAGAGCGATCCTCTATATTTCACACTTGGTCTAGGATCCATCTTAGACTCTGAAGAAGCCTAACAAATCTCTGAGATATCTGTTCAGATCTTAGGAAACAGCACATTAGTCAGCCAGCACCAGGTGTATTTCAGGAGTCTCAAAGCTGTTACTATAGTTACTGTTCCCTAGGAAACACAGGAAGAGGCTGTGACAGGGGTCCCGCTCCACCTGTGGCTAATCCTCCAGGAGGCTAATGATGCTGTGTAGGCTAACTGTATACACCAGAGATAGAAGTCCACATCGCTTAGGATGAGTCGGCTTTGTTGTAAGAGGGTCAGTCTAACCTGTGTACGCCCATCTTTCGTTTGACCTTTGACCCAGATGTGCCAGCCAATTTTAATGCATGCTAAAGCCTCTAGGCTTTCATGCCATGCTTCAGGGATGCTGTGAGGACACTTGTTAGCCTGCTTGTCTCGCCTCTCTCCTGTCTTCTCTTTTCTTTTATCTCAGTTGGTGCCCAGCAACAGCCTGTTGTTTTCCATTCTGGAGTCATGCTCTATGTGTGTGTGTGTGTGTGTGTGTGTGTGTGCACGTGCATTAGAGAGTGAGTGCGAGTGTGTGGGAGAGCTGGGTGCTGCAGTGTCTGGAAACAGCCTCAGGAGAAGATCTGTCTCTTTCTCACAAACACACACACACATTAAAAAAAAAAAGCAACATCACCTCGAGCATGCATGTACTTCAGCGCACGCACTCGCACTGGGAGCATACCTGTTATTACTGTGCCTTAGTGTCTCTCGGTTTCCAAGATTGTCTCCCCCCCATCCCCCCACCCACTCTCATACACACACACAAAAGCACACAGACACCTCAGCACATCTACACACACCAACATTTATCTCGTTATCTGTCTAGCCAGTGCCAGCGCTCACCGTATTCTTCGGTGGCATTCAGCTATTTTCCACCTTGTCTCTTCATACTGCAACAGGCATCTTTGCATATGTGTGTACATGTATGTGTGAGGGTGTGTGTGTATTTGGAGTGTGTGTTATGTGTGAATGTACTGAGGAGGGTTCTGTTATTTCATTGGCTGGCTGGAATGTAGGGGCGTGGCTTGCACCAGTAATGATATCTAACAGTGGGAGAGAGAGAGGGAGAAAGAGAGCAAGAGAGAGAGAGAGAGAAGGGGCATCGGGTTGCAGCTCCAATAAAAGACTGGAAAAGACAATTTGCTGAAAGATAAGCGTGCGAGAGAGAGAGAGAGAGAGAGAGAGAGAGGGGAAGAAACAGACAGGGTGGGTGGGGGTTAGGTAGGAAAAGAAAAGGAGACTGAATAATGTACTGAGTGAGAGAGACGAGAAGAGAGAGAGAGACGGAGAAACAACTGAGATGTAGGAGAGAGGGGAGGAGAAAGAGAAGAGTTGCAGAATGATTCCAACCATCCACCTACTTCAGATGCTCTTCTTCTCGCCTGCATCCTTCCACCTCCCTCCTTTCATCCGTTCAGCCACCCATCACTCCCTCCCCTGCTCCTTCCATATTTAATGGGAGCACACACAGTGACAGCAGGGAGATTGACTGGTCATCTCCTTGGACTCAGAGAGAAGGCGGGAGGGAGGGAGAAAGAGGTGGTGGGGTGGAGGAAAGACAGAGGGAAAGAGTGAACTCCCTTAAATAATCAATCTTCATATCCTTGTTTGCCTGGCCCGTACACCCCCTCACTTTGTCTTGTCTCTGAGGAGAGGCAAGAACGCAGCTGAGGAGAGGAATTTTGGATTTCCAGAGATGTGGATGTTGGACATTTCTCCTGGCTAGAGAGAAGATGGGATGATGGACCAGTTGATGGAGAACAAAAAAAGACGGGCTGATGGATTCATGGGTGGACAGACACACAAAGAGCCTGAGAGACAGACTCACGCTTCAACTCTAAGTGGACCCTGTCTACCTGTCCTGCACTTTCTACCTCCTCCTCCTCATCTCTCCTTCCACCAACTGCTCTGTTAATCCTGAGCTAAAGAAGATAAAAGGGACATTATTAAGAGAAAACTTCGGAAGAGGAGATAAAAATATCCACAAAGGCAGCATCATTTTCAGAAAGTGTTGCAAGAAAAGGGAAGCTGGACTGTATATTTAGACAGGGACACTGTGAAAACGATGAGCGACAGATGAGAGAGACTGGAGATGAAGCAGCAGAGAAGCGTTACCACCTGAACTCAATCTTGTCTGTCAAAGGGAAGATCAGACAGCAGAGACGATGAACTATATTTTTGGAAACAACACCCTGTACCCTCGCAGTTCGAGGGTAGGCGGGGCATCTGGGGGTCAAGGGGCGGGCCTAGGTATCAAACAGAAGCTGGGGCCCAAGCGGGGCTCCTCGGAGGAGCTGGCACCTCCCCACACCTCCTCCCCCTCCACCTCCTCTCCCGCCTCCTCCTCCCCCTCCACGTCCTCCTCACGCTGGCAGCAGCTCCTTATGTTCTTCTCCAGGAGGAATGCCTTCACTGACTGTATCACTGCAAGCCAGGTAACACACACACCTCAACCTGTGTGTGTATGCCCGCTTGTGTGTGTGTTTGTGTGTGTTGTGCTTTAGGGATGGTGGGAAGCATGAAACCTTACCTGAGTTTTTGTTGAGTGTGTGTGTGTGTTTGTGCCACTATTTAGCTAACATTCTCCAGTTTCAGTTTCTTAGCCAAAAAACAGGGAGGCAGTGAGGGGTAGTTTTAAACTGAAGCTGAAGCAGCACTCTGTTTATGGTAGAGATTTTGATAATGTTGTCATGGAAATGAGCCCTGGCATAGTGTACGAGACCCAGAGAGCCGGTGTGTTGCCATGGCAAAGCCATCATTTAGCTGAGCAGTCTCCTCACTGCAAGTCTACAGTGAAATGAAAATCTTAGCACTGAAGGTGTGTGACTGACCTGATGAGAGGCATCACTGTCACCCCATGTGTAATGGTTCATTTAGGACGTTATTACAAAACGAGCCATAGGAAGACTATGCGTGTTTGTGAATTATATAAAAGTGAAAGATAGATTATGTTTTTTAAACTGCCTTTATAGCACTTCATTTAGGGGCTGATGTTGAGCTTGTGCATTGAATGTAAGCAAAAGTAGACAAGTTGAGCATCATCAGCTTCAGGGGACAATTAACATTTTTTAAGGTTTCTTTACAGTTGTCAGATTTCTTGGGACAGAGATTTCAGGGACATTTCTTGACATATCTTCACAAATTCATATCAGATGTAAAAAAGAATACTTGTGAGACTCTGTCCAGATTTTCTCAAGAAAATATCATAAACTGATCCTGATTAGCTGTCCTATCTGGATCTGAGGTCACATAAACTGAGGAGAGAACTTTCAGTCTTTGCAGAGATATGTAGTCTCATACTGCTCTTGTTTGTATATTTACTTGTATAATTCCCCTGGGTTCATACTTTATCTTTCTGGTTTTAAACGACCTCTGAATACTTAAGTAAGTAGAATATTTTGTGTTTTTTATGTTATCAGTGCAGTGTTAAGATAAACTAAATAACAACATATAAATAATGCATCAGTTGGTTTGTAATGACCGGATTAATCTATAATTCTTATAGCTGTCTTCTGGAGCATATATATCCTCTGTCCATCCATCCATCCTCTTCCACTTATCCAATTCAGGGTCATGGGGGGAGGGGCAGGCTGAAGCCTATCTGAGTTGACATGGGGAGCAAAAGCAGATTGCATCCTGGATAGAGCAACATCATTAATTTAATCTTATTTTACAATTGTTTTACACAGTTTTGTACCAAACATTGTGAACACAGTTATTGTGGAGAGTGTGCCGGACTGGACTGTACCTTCAAATTTGTACCTAACTATAGTATGGTGAGACTGCCATTAACCCAGCTATAAACCCTGCTTTATGTCCAGTTAGCTGTCTAGTGCTTCACCACTTTATTGAGTTTCCACATGCTGAGTCAATAATGCTCATGTAGTGTGGAAAAATGGAACAAATGTTAACATGCATCATGTACATTAGGATCTTCCAGATGTTGAAACAATTTGCAGCAGCTGACTTTGGTAATTTTCTATTTAGATTGTTCTCATCTTTTTTAAGCACCACCTTTTGAAACCTTTTCTTTCCACAGTGTTATGCAATCTATTTTTTATCATTACATTATGCAAAAATATAAAGAGACATTTAGGCCATTCTCTACTTTGCATGAATGTTTTGGTTGTTGCTTGTTATTGATATCAGATTTTTAAATGGAGGAAGCTGCGCTTTCCACTCAGCATCTCTTGCAGAAATTAGACTAGTTTTCTGAGGGGTAAAATAGCTTGAAACATCGGAACATTAGGAAAGTGCTGCAGATGTGATGATGTGATTGGCCATTAGTGAGTCCTTCTACTGATATGGTATAATCAGCACATAAAAAGCGTCAGTGACATAAAATAAAACATGCATAAATAAATGCATGAATGCTTGGATTCCTACCTCAATTACAAGATTCCAGACAGATTTTTAAAGTGTGGTAGCATGTGTAACAGTATCAAACACTTATTTTAGTATTTGATGTTTTGTGGTACTGTAGCATATGTGTCAAAGTAAGAATTTCAACATCAAGATTTAAAGAATAAACCATTTTTTCTGCTTTAATGACAGAAATCCAAATGAAGCATTTTCCCGTAGCTTCTTATTTTTCACAGCTGATTTCTTTCTGGGTTACAGAATAGTAAATGGTGTCTGTACTGAATAAAAACATTATTGATCTGACACTGAAAGGAAGGCGAGCCACTCTGTGTTCCACCCTGCAGCAGTTTTACAGTTGTCTACAGATTTACAGCTCAGTCTATGAAAAAAGAAAAAAGTAACCCACCCCCTTGCAATAATCATATTGGCCTGTGTTCTCCCAGGGTGTTACCATTTCCAAGTCTCAGACACTTACTGCATGACTGATAGGGCATTATGCTAAACACGCCCTCACTAACACAACTCTCGGTCCCACAGAGAGAGTGTACGGATATAAATGTGGTATGATACATTTGACACTCTGTGTGTGTTGGTTATATCAAGCTTCCATTATGATACAGAGAGCTTTGCAGACCCATGTCTATATGTAATAACTTTCTACTGTCTCCAGGGGGCAGCATTAAAATATATGGCCCAACCAGTATTGTGATGCTCCTAATTTCTTGCTCTTTTGCTCTTTACAGCAAAAGAGAGTTGAGGTAGAAGTGATCATGTATAAACAGTATCTTTGTAGTGGAGTGGAAGCACTTCAGCCACTGTCTGTGCTTTTTATCTGTGCTTTTTCTAATCTTTGATGATTTCCTTGCACTTCTTCCTTTTCGTCGTAAAATCATCTGTCACTTCCTTTCCTGATTATGCCTAAATGTTAACCAGCATTCAGCCCGCGCGTACTGTCATCTCTATAGCGCTATGCATTGCAGGACTCCCTGTAGCTTGTGAACTGGTCTTTCTCTCTTTGGGACTATAAACCCCACATTAACTTGCAAGTGCTAATAGTCAGGGCCAGTTAAGATTTTGATGGTTTAGATTGTTGAGCTAAAAATACACAAATGTTCATTAATCTTTAATCAAATTGTTTAAAATGTTCAACACTTTTTGACAAAACCATATAAAGCATAACAGTATGATATAGTTTTGGAATCATATGGATTTTAGACAGGACTTTATCTCAGTGGTGTCTGTTGCTAAGCCTCTTCCTCGCTGACAGTAATGTTATTGATTCTACATGCTATCAGCGCTCCAGTCAATCCATCTGTATAGGTAGCCTGGTTGTTGACTTTTGGCTGTACTTTGATAATGTTATTTGCTACCAGCAGGCAAATATAGTTTGAGTCTCTTTATAGGACACACAAAAGGTTAACCTTACACACTTAAAATGTTTTTTTTTTGTGGACACAAACAGCAGTCCTCTCTTTCACTACCCCACCCATTTCTTTCTATAATTGATGAATGGTAAACAAGAGGTATGAAGGTCATACTGGCTCTCCAGAAAGAGCTCTAAAAGCCTTAAAGAGGTGTTTAGTGGTCAAAGGAAATGGGTGTGGAGAGGGTTGGGCAGAGTAGGGAGACAGAGTGGAAGAGAGAGTAAGACACAGACGGAGACAATTAGTGGCTGATTAGATATCTGATCCTAAAATCATAAACTATCCATCATAAAATCTCTATCTGAGCATACAGCGAATCAAGCGACAGAGTCGGACTGTAGGTCAGCTGGTTGATCATGTTAGGACTGTTAGTTGGAATAGTCTGAATGTAAAGTATCAGCAGGAGAGGCAGTACGTCGGTTTTCTGTTTGGTTTCACATTGTCTGCTGTCTGTCAGATGTTCCCACTCAATAGGTGAGAAAAGTGTTAAAAATGTATTTAATCACAGCAGATTCCAGTATTATCACAAGCAAAAGGTGTAAAAGACAGAGTAACAAATTTACAGTGGTTGTTTTATTCTAAGAATGAGGTCTAAAAATATCATCTATATATGTCGGTAATATTAAAATGGAAAATGTGTGGGAGCTACGTCATAAATGCTTTAGCTATACTGCCTTTTTGCACAGTACAGTTCAACCTACTCTCCCCAACACACACACACACACACACACACACACACACACACACACACACACACACACACACTGCTTCAGCAGAGAGTGGCTCATTATCCTCCTCTTCCTGAGAAGACTTTCCACTCTCCCAGCACCTCATGGGATACCAATGTGCATGTGTAGGCTTTTCTTTCACAGCTGATTGTGGATTTGTCGTTCCTACTATTTCACCTTGTACCATGGTCTGATGGGAAACCTAGGACCCCAGTATGCTTGTGTGCGATTAAACTCCAAGTCTAATATTTGAGTGGGCACTACGTAATTAAATAAAGTAAGTTTTTTTTTTTTGGAGTCTTCACACCATAGCTGTGAATTTTCACCTCCCACACTCAGAATCTATACATCATGGCCTCATGGAAATGAAAAAGCGCTTTAGTGCTGGAGTGATGGAGGATGATTTGCAGTGGACATGCACTTAATTTGCAAAGTGAATAAATGAGAAATCATAAACAGGTGCCGTGAGACAGAAATGGTTCTTTATTCTTCTTCTGCTTTGATAGTGCTCTGCTCACATCATATGGAAACACAGACTGGGGCAACTTGAAGGTTAAAAGCAATGACTTGGAAACATTAACGTGTTCAGACTTGCTCGGAAACCCTCGGGGCATCATGACTGACGTGTCCTGCCTGTTTTCTTTCATTCTGATCAGCTGCTACATGAAATCGTAAATGTTGTGTGATTCTGCAGAACAGAAGGAATGATCTCAACAAAGTAGCATCGCTGTATTTGCATATTCCCTCTTTTATTATAAATGATAGCGCGGTGGTGATGTCATGAGTGGGTGGGGCTATAATGCAAATGTTTACAGTCCGGACCGTCATTGTGTGTCGGAACTAATGAGCACCGCCTCTGATGCTAGCCAACGCTGCAGGTGGCATCAACTGTTGTCATGGTGATACTGCTGCGCTGATCACCAAAGGGAGAAATTTGGGTTTTTGTGTGTGTGTGCACGAGAGAGTGTTAAAGAGAAAAAGGAAAAAGTAGATGAACATTTGTATATAAACTTGCTATCTTTATATGTGATCTCACACACACGCACACACACACACACGCACGCACGCACGCACACACACACACATTGTGTTGTGGCCATGAGTAGTGCAATGGATTTGCGCTGCTTGAGAGTGTGTGAGGTGTTGCGTCACCTTCTGTGAGTGGGATGAAGCTTGCATATCAGCTCTCTCCCACACACACTGAACACACACACACACACAGACGTCTCCACACGCTCCCTCTCCATCAGTCTCCTACCTCCAGCCTGTTCTCTGGTTATGCTGATATAATCAGCACAGATTAGCTGACCACAAGCAATCACTTAATATGTCCACTAACTAATGAGACTGAACACAACATAATGATGTCTCCATCCATCTTGTGTGATTACTATGGGATGGTTTGACACTACAGGCGGCTTGACCTATTCACCGTTACTTGAGAAATTCATAACTGGATATAAGTGCTGATTGTGATGTAAATCAGAAGCCTTGCGTGTCACCGCTTCATTAGAGCATCGGGTTTTCATTTTAGAGCAACAATGTCTGCTTGTATATTATTATTACTACCAGGCAGAATAATATTGGCACCTTTGTTATGCAGTCACACATGGATGTGCTACAGTAAGTGACAGGCTCATTACCGTACACCATAAGGCACAGATTATAATTGGAAAAGCTTTTGTTGCACAGAGAATATGAGCCAGCAAACAGCAAGCTTTGTCCCACGTTAATGATGCCATCCCTCTTGACTTGTAATTGTGCCTCCTTGTAGGACAATGAGTGCACGTCTTGATTAAAATTAAAGTTTAATCCTGTGACAGAAATGAGCAGCAGCACCACCAGTAGTGGCCTCTGTGACAGTTTGTGCCTTTCATCAAGTATGTATGATCAAATCTTTTATATCAGTTTAGCAAACTGCCTCTGGAAAAATTGCTAAAACAGATATGAATATGCAGAGTCAGCAGGGAAGGGATGCGATTTTGGTACCAGAAGCTTTCTTGTATTTGTTTGTTTGTATTAGAGCTGGCTGTGGTTGCATGCAGGTAAACAGTCCACAATACGAGCAAGAGAGGGATTGCATTTTGAGAAAGATAATATGCAGAGTGACAGCAGAGGAACTAGTGATGTCAGCTGGCTTCCAGAAACGTTCAAAATCTGGTTCCCAGATTGTAAATGAAATAACTTGTCTGTGTTAACAATCAAGCCAGGGTTTCTGTCACTTGGAAGCCAAATATGCACTAATTCCAGCTAGTTCTTTAATGTTCTACATGATAGGTACAAGTGGGTGTCTTCTGATGTTTCTTCTTTAAGAAAGTAACAGCATGAGACATTTTAATGTCAGTACTAACACTGTCAAAATTTCCACATATCCTATGAGCAGCAATACCATAAAATTTCAGTAAAGGTAAGATTTCAACATCATGATGGTGCAGTGGTTCGTACTGTTGCTTTACACCGAGTAGGTCTTGGATTCAAACCACCATATGCTCGGTGGATGGTGGGTTTGGGGGCCTTTCTGTGTGGAGTTTGTGTATTCTCTGTGTGTCTGTGTGGGTTCTCACCTGGTACTCCAGCTTCCTCCCACAGTCCACAGACATGCAGTTAGCGGGGTTAGATTAACCGGTGAATTGAAATTTCCCAAAGGTGTGAATGGTTGTCTGTCTTTCTGTATCAGCCCTGTGACAGATTGGTGGACTGTCCCGGATGTACCCTGCCTCTTGCCCTATAGCCCCCGCCCCTCCTACAATCCTGAATTGGACAAGTGGAAGTAAATGAATAGATGGGACAGTAAGACTTTAAGATATCAGCTTTTCAACAGCATTTTGTTAAAATGAATTTAACTTATTAGACTCACTCACCAAGAATGTACAGATCTGGTCTCTATTTCAGCTGCCTGCATCTTTAGGGATGTCATTGTTTCCTTTAGAAATGATCTGTGACGCTGTTTTTCCTTGCTGCGTTTTGCTGTTGGTGGGGGCTTTTTTTCCTTCGTTTTTCTTTTGATGCGTGCTGCACTTTCATCATTCCACATGTTGTTATTGTCCAGAATAAAATATGGCCAGGTTATTGAAAATAGCATAAAAACTCCTGGTACTAAAGAAGATTTTGTGATGACAGTTGCTTAGATAAAAACAAGCATTTTTCCTACATCAATTTAGAAACGTAATATTTTCTTTCTAATTTTTATTTGACATTTTTGCATTTTTGCAATAAGTTTAGTGTAAAATGGTCAGAAGATAAACTGGTAAGTAGTTGCTGCTTATCCTCCTGTCTTTGGATCTTTGGCAGTGCTTTAATATGAGTGTGTGGTTGTGCTAGAGTAATAAATGTATTCAAAAGGAACTAATGAGTAAAAGTTTTTCAACACCCACCGTTTTAAGTCACTTTTTTGTTGCACTGCTGTAAGGACTCCAGCTCCTTCATCTCTGCCAGGATTAGGCAGAGTGCCTAGAGACTGAAAACAGAGTTTGTAATTAAGTCATGGAGGAAGAGATCACCATCCTGGCAGTCACAGTGGGCACCCTGATAGACAAAGAAAGAAAGTGTCAGTTACAGTGTCTGTAATTGACACCGAGACCACTCTCTTAACAGACAATACCATTACATCATGTATTACTTCACATTGAGCACTGGCTCACAGTTGGAGGGATGCACAGACAGTCTAGTTAACAGAAGCTATGGTTTCACCAGCATGTATGAGTGACACAGATAGATGGGGAAAGAGAGCGCGCTGAACACCACGGCGAACGAACCTCTCAGTGATTGTTGAACCTTGCGCGCTTAATTCAGGAAACGATCGTACCCAACATCCCCACAAGTAGGATCGCTTCCTAAGGTCAACAATCAGAGGAGGAGGACTCTGCCCTGCTCCTGTTGACCCCACTACTGTCCTATTATAGCATGTTATCCCATCTGTAGTATTTTTGATAAGGAATAGTGGCATGAGATTGAAAACAAGTCACTATTGCAGCAAACAAATCCTCCAGAAATCATTTCTTTCTTGTCGATCAGTGCTTCACATGAGCTGAAGTTAAATCTTCAGAACTGTAATAATCCCATTATGTTATGATAAAGGCCACACTTCTGTAGGTACAATGTGTTTACAGTGTGTTTCTAAGCCAGACTGGGCATTAAAAACTCTCATATGGTTTGTCAGACATGTTCTTATCGATACGCTAAGACGCTGTCGATTCAGGATGAATGCTGGTAGCTAGATGTTTCAAATAGGGATGCAGAGACTCTGAATCTGTGGGTTTTTGTTGTGGTTATTTATTTACATTACAGGAAGCAATTTGATCCATATGAGAAATAAGGGACATATTTCAGTCTTTTCACCAGCTCCTTGTTTTACCTGCGCCTGAAGCCCAGGTACAGTCTAAAAGAGTGGAGATGTAGTTCATCCACAGAATGAGGAACACACTGACGAGGCAGCTGATAATAGTAATGTATTGCCACAGGTAGTACATATCGTTGATCAGTTTCTTCATGAAAATAAGACGTATGTCAATGCCTGTATATCTGTGCACTACTGCCATGACTGCAGTCTGATTCTGTGGGAAACACTGATCGTGCAATTTTTGAACATGAACAACATTGATGTGTCACAGCATAAGCACATGTCTTCTTATTTGTTAACATTATGATATCAGTCAACAGATACATATATGGGTGGTAAACAGGGACATCCATTTCAAGTTATATTAGATTTTTTATTTAAATAAATTGACTTTGCTTGCTGTCAATTTCCTGAATTTCAGCTAAATAAGCTGTTAGAGCTCAGGTAACCATTTGCTATAGAATATTTGTGTTCTATTGAATTTCTGGCTGGTGAGAAAAACTGAATGAAGTGTCTGCCAAGCTTGATCTCCTCTTTGTCTCAGTTAGTTAAGGACAATATTAAATCTTATTGTTTTACAGACAGACAGTAAAAGCTTTTGATTTTTGAATATGTCAAAGCCTTCCAGCTCCAACCCCGAAGCACATCTCTGCTCTAGTCATAGCAGACTCTGTAAATTAATACTGATTTCTGCTGCTGGTGTGTGATATATGATAATGAAGATCTCAGGCTGCAGCCTCACATGTCTGATCACCCACTGGATCCATGGAGACCACAGCTCCTGTTGGTCTTTTTACAAGCTTTACTTGTGGATCGTGTCAGAGCATCTGCAGCCATTATTCAGTCGATTTGTGTCTGTTTAGAAAAGTCAGTGACATGAGAAATAGTAAGCGCATTTGTTAACAGGAAATGCCTTTTAAATGCTGTTAGACCTGGTGCCAGTGCTAATTGGACTGTGCACTTCTTGAACTCTTCAGGCCGTATAATTATACCGAAAATGTATTTTACAGCCTTTACTGTAATATTTACCGTAATATGTACCATCAGTTTCAATTAAGATGAAGTGATTCCAAGATGAAACCAAGCACTCAACAACAGAAGCTTCAAAATACTCTGAATTATACTTTTTTTTTTTAAGAAACTGCAAAATGTAACATTTTGTGGCATTGGAAAATTGGACAGCATTCAATGCTCTATACCTGTGTGTTCATTATTATGACAATTATTTTGCTCACCTAAGAGTCAGTAAATGATTTGAATTTTTTGAAGTGTGGGGCCTCAGTATCTGAGTGTGACACTACATAAACGTAAGTCAGTACTCATGACGTCACCTTCATCGTATCTGTGTGCGTGCATTCTAGCCTCCTCTCAGTTCTCCATCTGTCTGTGGAGTCTGAGGCCTCCTGCTGGGGACAGCCAGGATTACAACCTAGTCTCCAATCTAGAGAGAGTGGAGTTTATTGATTGTAGTTAATTGTTTTCGGAAGTCTGTTCTGCAAATCCTCTCAGCCTCCAGCCAAGATGCTGTCTCCTGTCACATGTCTGTTTTTGCTGTCAAACACTTGATCCTCGCTGACGTCTCTTGGTGTGGTCAGTTTTTGGCTTTTAGAGATAAGTAGTAAAACATTTTGCTTGAGTGAAGCATGAAGGAGCAAAAAAGACGTGGCCCACATCTTCATTTTTTACAGGAAAGAAAGGATTGTGTGAATTCAGCGCTTTGAACATTTTTCATGTGTTTGTGTGTGTGTGTGTGTGTGTGTGTGTGTGTGTGTGTGTGTGTGTGTATTAATATCTATTACAGTAATTGCATGGAGCAGAAAAGGTTTTATACTCAGCAAATAAGGTTGTTTTCTTTTCTCCTGGATAGTCGGGTCGTTCTGACCCAGAAGAGAAAATAACTACTTAATTAAACCAGTGTGCAGAACTGATGGTGTAACGTTGACTGATTTATTATTTTCCTAATGTTTTTCTGTAAAAAAAAAAATGTAATTAAAAAATTACATAGTGGTGTCAAATTAGAGTGGAGGTAGAAAGCTAAGTAGAGCTTGACATAGTGTAGGCAGGCTGAGTCTGAGTCAGATGATTTCTAATAAAAAGATCTGGGGGTGCAGTGTCAAGTTTGTCCCACCTTTGGTACTAATGGAGTAATCACAGCAGGGACTAGAACCTGACTGACAGATCACACTTCTCTCATATAAAATTTGAGCCTAATCCACACTGCAGCATTGTGGATTAGGCTCTAAGATGTGAAATATCTTATTCTCACATCCTTGTTTCTTCTCCTTGTCTGCCCTCTCCACCCCATCCCTGTATTTTCATGTTTCAGCAGCAGCCTCCACCCCTCCCTACCCCGCCCTCTAGCACTATATTAGTGCTGGCTTCATTTAGCGCTGTGATGCTAACAGCCTATTCTTCTTGCTCATCCTCTTCTGACTGAGCGCTTAGCCTGCAGCGCTAGCAGTACTTTACACAGGGAACACTCTCTCTCTCTCTCTCACACACACACACACACACACACACACACACACACACACACACACACGTAACGCACTGGGCCGCTACAACAGGCTTTCTCTCTGCCACCCTCGCCCTCTCTCCATCTCTTTGTGCTCTCCACATGGGTGCTGCTTTTTAATGTGCCTTGTCTCTATTTGCTTCTCTTTTGCTTATCAGCTTGGTTTGGGGCCAGTTGTGCTATATATTAGCTGACATTATAAAGCCATCAGGCTCATAGCTACAACCAGATAGGTGTATGTGTGTGTGCATTTCTCTAGCTCCAATGGCAGATCCTGTTCTTTCCTAAATACCAACTGTAGGCTGCCAGAAGCTATATTTAAACTGATCTGGAAAAAAAATAAGCCTTTTCTCAGTCACTGTGCACAGGCTCAACCGATATCAGTAGGGTTTTTTTATAGTCATATCTATGCATCTACTTAAATGTAAAAAATTGTGAATTTATTGATTTATTTTTAAGTGTTGCCAGGTGTTGACTTTAACCCAAATCAGTTAATAGTATGAATTCCTGCTGGTTATCTAACCAAGTACATCTAAGTTTGTTAAAGAGACACATACATTTTTCTAAACTTGAAAACTGCAAGTTCTCCAATAACCTTGAATATCTGAGTGTTTTCTGGGATATAAGGTTGGATATAGGTATATAACTTGTTCCATCTGAACAGGAAGAAAACATAAGAAGTGTCAAGTTTATACTTTACTAAGATTATACTGGTGCTCTTTCACAGTTCATCCACTGTTAGAAACAAGCCGATTTTTTTTCCAACTTTCCTCATAATGAGAAAGTTTGAACAGCAGATGGATAGTGCTTCTGTGTTTCCAGCCAGAGCTGTGTCCCTGAGATGACCCCCTAGCTGACATCATACGGAGCCAAGAAGAGAAAAAAGAAAAAAAACCTGTCTGAAACGTCACAAAACAATGAACAAACAAAGGAAAAGCTCAGTAAAAGAACCAGTGTAGTCGTACTGAAAAGGCTGATAAACAAAAGACCCACGAGGCCTAATATCTTTTTTTGCATAAAAGTGCAATGCCACCTCTTTATTATTCGTTATTACTTGCTCATACTGCAACACCTGTTCAGCGCTGAGAAAAGTGTAGTGCAGTGACAAAGTATTTGCCCCCTTCCTGATTTCTTTTCTTTATTTGTCACACTTTTATATCTCAGATCATCAAACAAATCTTAATATTAGACAAAGGAACTTCAGTAAATACAAAATGTTTGATTTTTTTTTTTTTTTTTTTTTTTTTTTTTTGTTCATTGATCATTTATTAAGGGAATAAAATTATCCAAACCTACGTGGTCCCATGTGAAAAAGCAATTGTCCCCTAATGTCACTGTTGTGGATTTTTTGCCCACTCTTCTTTGCTGAATTGTTTTAATCCAGTCTCATTGGAGGGTTTTGGAGCATGAACGATGTGGTCATGCCAAAGAATCTCAGTTGGGTTTAAGTCAGGACTTTGATTTGGCCACTCCAAAACCTTCATTGTGTTTTGTTTTTTTAGCTTTTCAGGGGTGGACCTGCTGAATAACTGAGCTTGAACTTCAGCGCGTGAACTGATAGCTGGACATTTTCCTTGAGCATTTTCTGCAATAGGACAAATACTTTTTTGTGGCACTGTATGCAAGAAATAAATAAAAAACACAATTTAGATGGTTATGTATTAAGTTTCCATACCTGACCACAACTGCAAAAGATCAAAGGCGTACCTTCTGCCATACATAAATTTAAAAAAAATAATTAAAAATTCATTTTTCATTTACCAGACTGGATCAAGCCACCATTCACTGAAACTGTGCTTCACCCTGAGCCTTGACTTTGCATGTGAATGTGCATGGTGGAGCCTGAAACATATAATAAGCAACCACATCATGATTCACAAAGAGACAGTGAAGTAGGCCAAGGCATACACACAAAACGCGCTTGCAAACACTGCATTCCAGCTGACCTGGCCTGTCTTGAGATGCTTTAAAAGAGCAAGACAAAGGTTGATGGAAGCGACTGCAATCCACCAATCACAGCACTCCCTTCTTTGTACACACACATACACTGTGACTCTGAGCACTGTATTGCTGTCCTCGGTTGCCTATCGATTAGTTATGCCTGGCTGCTGTCATGTGCAGGAGTCCGGGGAAGCCCCCTAATTGGCCAGTCCCGGAAAGGGAGAGAAAGAGCAAGAGAGTGAGTTGGGGAAAGAGAGAGAAAGAGAGAGAGAGGTGGATGCTGAGGGAAAGAGGCAGCATAGAAAGATGAGAGCAGCTGAGGGATGTGGCTAATATCAATCTATCATACCATGAATACAAGACAAGATGAGAGAAGGAAGATGATGAGAACTCTTTCAGACCTTTTTTTAAATTTCTGCTGGATTTAAAGAATGAATATAAATCTTAAGAGAAAAGGGAAATGCAATATAGGACTTTTTGGAATATACAAATGTGATGAATGCTGAGGGGCCAACACTTTTGATACAAAACTGGAGTGTGCTGTAGGTGGATAATGTGAATTACTCTGACTGAAGACTGGAGTGGACTAACCACAGGAGTGAGAAATCTTCCATTGGAGCACTGTCTACAGAAACAAAGCAGGACTGGAAGGAGTGGTCAACTTGTCCGAGTGGCTTTCCTGTTTCTTTTTGGGACCCAGCTTTTATTATCCTACTGCTACCATACCACTGAGAGATGGTGAGAGTGTTAAAAATGGTAATAAAGGAGGATGCTTTGCTTTTCACGACTAATTCACACTCAAATCCATAAGGGAAAGGAAACACGAGTAAAGTTGCCTAAAGAGGAGGGATTACTTTGTGATTTTTTTATATTCCGGTGAGATTTACTTATTGACATATGAGAAAAAAGGGCTGAAATACCTACTTTGTACTGGATGCGGAGAGGGATTGGTTGTTCTTGAGAGGCATGACCTACATTATTCAGACAGAAGTGATGGTGAGGAGCTTCTATCTTTTGTCATCTCAGTAAAGGAGAGAGTGTGGTAAGCGAGAAATAAAAAACAAAACAAAACGTAAAGACGACAGAGAGGATTTCTTTGTGTTTTTATGAATCTTTGTCAGTATGAACACTTATTTCCACAGCCATGAGTTTTGTTGTAGCCCTAAAAAGCCCAGCAGTGGCACTACGAAGGGCAAATCTGGCAAAGGGAAGGCCAAGTCAAGCAAGAGCCACTCTCACTCGAAGCATAACCAGAATTTATTGCAAGTACAGACGCCGAATAACCAACTGCAATCTTCGCCTCGACACTCACCAAAGCGCCACCCCCATTCACCAAAGCCAAAGCAACGGCATCCGCCAAAACAGCTCACTCCGTCTCCCTCTCCCAGCTACTACCACATAGCGCCACCATCTTCCAGTCATCAGCTATGCCCGCCATCACCAACTTGCCATATGGCCCCACAGTCCCCAAACAACCTATTTCATTCGCCAAGCCACCATCAGCTTCACCTATCGCCAGGCCACTATCACTCCCCCAACGACCACCTGCTTCACCTGTCAGCAAGTCATCATCAGCTGCAGCATCATTCTCACAACCAGTATCACCCACCAGCCTCACCCAGTCACATGCTCTCTTCACATTCAACTCATCAAATCTACCACCAGCAGCAGCAGCTCCACTCCCCCAGTCACCACTCACTGTTCCAGCAGTACCAGCACCACCACCACAACTGCCCTTCTCCTCTTCCTCATGCCTCCCAGTCGCTTTCTATCCATCCTTTTCACTCTCCACAGCTCCCCTTGTATTCCGGGCTGGGGGGTAATGGGTGGAGCACACTTCCTACCAACCTCGCCAACAGGGGCTGTAGAGGGAAGTTTCCCAATCTTAGAGACAGCGTGAAAAAGAGTCCCATAAAGAGCAAAGACAAAACAGGAGGCAGGCTGTGGCCCAATGACACGTATATCTGGACTGCACACTCAATGGAGACACCCCCACATGTGCCACTCATACACCACTTCCCACGAATACAAGCCCATGTACAGGTAGGTTATAGGTGGAAGTGTGTCAGACGAGGACAGCAAAGGCGGGAACAGCGTTATCTCCCATCTATCTCTACTGAGTGAGATGCTGATACCAGAAACAATTTTCAGTTATGCATTGTGCAGATGCACTTGTGGTGGGTCTTGCCTGTTATTAGTGCTAAATAAAGTCATGAACAAATACTTCCCCCTTTCTTTGATAAGCAGTCAAGCTAATGATTGATTATAAAAGAAAATTAATCATTTACTATTTCATCCTCAAAATTTCAATAGGTGTAGAATTAACTATAACCTTGGTATCTAGAACTAGGTTTGGGATGGGGGAGGGTGTCCTGCATGTACTGTAGACCATTCTGCTAGGTGGATTTATTGGTATTTTAAGGAAAGGGCCACCTTTAGTCCATTGTATCATTAGAAAGATAACCTCATGCTAACTAGAAAGAAGTTTGTATTATTTCTTTGAGTATTGGTCTGTAGTTCAGTTTCAGAGAGCATATATTTCTACTTAACATATACTTCTATGTTACTATTTTCCAGCTATTTTATTGGTCACTGCATTTTGGGCAAATTGCTTTCTTAATGTTTGCTTGTAGAAAGATCTTCAAATGAAAGGCTACACACTTATATGGGGTGATATAGAGAGTGCATTACAAAAAAAAAAAAAAACACATGGCAGTAGAGAATGAGAAATTCACTGATTTTATACAGGACACTGTGTCCTTTACTGACATAACATCTGATAAGAGCTTCAATTGTATGGAAATAATAGCATTGATTACTATGTTCAAAGTACTGCTAGAATCAATACAAACTGGCTACATTAGTCCCTAAAAGAAAGATGGAACAGTGAGCAAGGAAGAAGTGTAATTTGTGACAACAGCCTCCTTCAGACTACTCCTTCAGAGTATTGCTATCTAATGGGAGGTCTACAAATACATTGGCTGCTAAAAGCAATCTCCAAGTGTTGTACTTATATCTGACCACAGTGTTATGGACAATTTAGAAGCATAAGGTCACTACAGTATTGCTGCCATTATCTTGAAGCTTCGAGTGCTTTGCTGATGTTTTCCACACAAAACTGCACTCTGGGCTGTCAAATGAATTGTAATATATTCATAGCTTGTCTCTCTTTTACTCTGAGGGATACTGGAAGTAATTCAGAAATACAGAGAAAACAGATTTAGAGTAAATGAAAGGTTTCAAAATAAAGCCTGCAGTCAATGGGACAGCACTGAATGATGATGGGCGCAGTGCAAGAGCGATTCCCAGTAATACAATCAAAAGAGCATAGCCATCCATGTGTAACAGGAAATGTGTTGTATTATATAAACTCTACAGAGATGAAGAATAGTAAAGGAAATGAATGTAACAGTGTAGCTCTCTTCTACTTGCTATAGTTATTGCGGACATGGTGATCACAGAGTTAGAAGGTAGCGATGGTGTGATTAGTGTGATTAGAGTGGTTGTTCTGAGTGGATGGAGTCACGCTCCATCTGATTAAGTTATTATTCAAATGGATTTTCATTGCTTGTTAGGAAGTCAGAACGAGCTATGATGTTATGATTGTATGAATGTTTAGGTTCGTGTTCACCTCTGTGTACAGCCAGTGTGAGTTGGTTTTAGAGAAACACAACACTTTGGCCTTTGTATGTGTTTTGCGCATTCTTCCATATGTGTTTGTGTGTGTGTTAGATGCTATAGGATTCTTGATTTCTGTTTATCCAATCATGATTCATCTGCTAATTAATAATTACGTTGATGGTTTAGAAGCTGATTAAAGCCCACTACACTAATGGAAAATCATTTCCTGAAGTCTACACACTCGCACACACACACACACACACATATGCAGACCTCCTTCAGGACCTAATCACTTGTATGTCTCTCTGTGTGATAAGACAAACGTGGGATAGTCGGGATCTCTCTCTAAGCTGTCCTGTGCTGGACTCAACCAACCATAATGCCATGATAACACAGCTGGTGTAACACCCGTTATGTAACGACTGACAATCACTTGCACAGGACAACTAAACACTGTCTGGATATGGATGTTTTGTGTGTCTGTGTATTTGTGCACCGAGTGCTTGTTTGTTTATATTTGCACATTTGTACTTTTGGCCTTTTCATGTAACACAACTCTGTCCTCACACACTCAGACACATACACACACACACACACAAACTCAAATATGTATTGATGTTACATAAGGGTGCAGTCTGACATGGCATGCCAATGGAATCACCAGTTGAGTGACGGACTGGATTTGTCGCTTTGTGAATGGTGCGCACAAACAGACAAAGAGACACATACGCAGAGCTTGTCTGCATTGTGCAACGCTTTTCCTGCGCTGAGGGAGTCACATAAGGTTTAGGCAAAGCGGTGGGCTAGCATGCATAGTGGAATAAATTCCATACTGTGGTTAATAGGTGTTAATACAGTAGCATCAGCTGAGGTGACTCCGTCAGTGTGTTTCATTGTCTAAGACTATTAGAATAAACAATTAACTGGTTATCTTTGTTGGTATTAACAGTTTAAGCCCACACGATAATTACAGTGACAAACAAGTTTTGGCTGGTGAAAGTCAGGAGTGTAGAGTCTGTCGTCCACAGGCTAAAATCTGGCCACCCCTCTGACCACCACACCCAACCAATGGGAAAGGCCACAGGGGGGCTGTGCATATACTCAGAACTGGAGTTACATTCAGTGAGTGTTTTTTTCTAGCAGAATTTTTTCACTGATTGATTTTTCTGCCACCATTATACCCACACACTGACACATTTTGACAATGCAGCTATCCTTATCCTTATTATAATCATCATATGAGCTTTTACACATAAAAAACAACAACTTTATCAATTTTCCTAGATTATTTTTGTCAGTTGAGGCTTACATAAAAGCGATAACTTGAAGTAATTGTTTTTAAATGAGGAATTTTAGCCTACTCTTTATAATGTTGCTTCAGTTCGTTGAGGTTTGCAGGCATTCATTTATGCATAGCTCTCTTAAGTTTCTGCTACAGCATTTCAGTCCATTTTCTGGACCATTGCAACACCTTCACTCTTTCCTTTTTCAGCCATTTTCTTGTACAATTGCTGCTTGGGGTCGTGTTTGGGATCATTGTCCTGTTGCATGACCCAGTTTTGGCCAAGCTTTAGCTGCTGGACAGATTGCTCCACATTTCGCTCTAGAATACTTTGGTATATAGAGAAGTTCATGGTCAACTCAGTGACTGCATGATGCCAAGGTCCCGTGGCTGCAAAACAAGCCAAAATCATTAGTTTTCCACCACTATGCTTAGCTGTAGGTATGAGGTGTTTGTGCTGATATGCTGTGTTTGGCTGTTGATGTGTATTGTGGCCAAACATCTCCACTTTGGTTCTGTCTTTCCAGAGGACATTGTTCCAGAAGTCTTTGTGGTTTGTCCTGATGCAGCTTTGTAAACCTAAGCTATGCTGCCATGTTTATCGACACAAGGCGTTCTCCTGGAAACCCTTTTAAACAATTCATATTTGTTCAGTCTTTTTCTAATTGTGCTCTCGTGAGCTTTAACATTTAAGAGTCTAATTGAAGCCTGCAGAGTTGTAAAGAGGCATTCAGTTAACCCCCCCCAGACCAACAAAATGTTAAAACCAAATGACAGGTGGTCACACATGCCAATGACTAATGAACCAAGTGCATTTGATCCCACTCAATGCCACCCCTAGGTAAATAACAGCTTCAGCCAGGCTACCCCTATAATATCGGTCCCTGGTTACTTTGTTACAGGTTGTAGTCTCAATGTGTGCATTTGTTTGGGTTCTGAAGTCATTAAGTTTTTTTCTTAATTTTTTTATGTTGATGTGATTGATGTGAGCTTTCTAGTGGCAAAGGATAAAGAGGGCTGGTGTCCTTGTTGTAGTGATCTGCAGTGTTTTTCTAAGGCTTTTAAAACTGTCTGAGCTCTTTGAAAAGCAGCAAACTTGAGAGATCCTATTTTCCCTTTAGGTATACATTAACATTTGAATAGTGTTCTCCTAAATCAAATGACAGTCCAAAAATATTTAATAAAGATCTTTTCCTCTTTGTCTTCTTTGACATAAATACAGGTCCTCATACATCCTGACGACAACAGCTGTACCTGTCAGCTTGGCCTCAGTGCCTGCTGTGTCCCAGCCTCCTTGTATCTATGTCTCTCTGAACCTTACTCCAAATTTCTTCTCGTGCTGTTATTTCTTTTTATTTTATTTTATTTTTTTTAAAAAATCCTGTGTCCTTTTTTATCCACTCTACATTTCTCAATATTGTTGTCCAGCAGGCGGATTTCACTCCTCCCACCATACCTATAATCCTCCACACCCCACACTACCCCCTTCTGTTCCCTTGTGGGATCAAGCATCCAGCCAGCTTGACTGACAGTTGCACATGTGGCAGTGAGAGGGGGGGGGGACAGGGTGGATGAGAGGTAGAGATTAGTAGAGACATAGATGCTGTTGCTGCTCTGCTGCATGTTCATGGTCTGAAGTCATGTCTGCCTGTTTGGTTCTCTTGCTTGTTTGATGCTAGTTTAACTTGTTAGTTTGGGAACTTTTTTGGTGACAGAACAAGAAGTGGAGTTCTTAAATGGACTGGCACGCTGATCGCTGGGCTGTTTGAGAAGTCTAGAGCCGGTGCTAAAGGTGGACGTCAGGGCACTAGATACTCTCTGGAGAGAAAGTGAGAGGAGACGAGGGAACAGGAGTCAGTAGGTTGGAAATGGGAAAAAAAGGTGTTCATGTTCTTGCAAAATGACAAAAACGACATCCTGTAGGTATTAGTGAGTTTCCTGCCTTTTGCTTTGCATGTGATTAGGAAATAGGAAATGGAATCCAGTGTCAGTCATCTGCAGCTGCCACAACCCTAGCACAGTCCGGTCCAAGCCTCTTCTCTAGAAGGAGACCGGGAAGAAAGAGGAGGCTGATTTTGGGTGCAGAAGAAAGGAATAAACACTTGTTGTAGAGTGCAGAGCCCGCATGGGAGTGAAGGGGAGATTGCAGTTGGTGGATTTATACAAAGCAGATGGATCTGGGAAGTTGACTTAATTTAAGAGATTAAATATGGATGACCTACAATAGGATGGTGGTGTAAAGTACTGTGCAGCAGTGTACAATGTTGTACTATTTTACTATTAGAAAAAATGTCTAAAATGTATCGAGTGTTTTGTGGTCCAGTTCTGAATTTTTGTTGAGACACTTTATGGCACAGTGGCAGAGCTTTAGTAAGTTGTCCTATAGCGTGGTTTGCCGTGTAGTACTTTAGTACTGCCCAGTATAAGGGCTGTGCAGTATGTCATGCAGTGTATGCCGTCGCTCCATGGTGGTAATCTGTAGCAGATGTACTCGAAATGCTGTACCAAAACATGAGACGAGTAAGTGCTTATTGCTGCTCTCTGTGTGTTTCTTTTTGTTCTCAGCAAGAGTGCTTTGATATTAAAAGTAATTAATAATAACACCGACATTCTCTCTTTCAGGCCAACCCCCCTCCAGTGGTGGTCAACACCGACAGCGTCGACACCCCCCCATATGTGAGTACGGCTTCAGATATAAGGCTAGACTATAATTATATTTTTTAAATAGTAAGGTTGAATATAAAAACTTTACATTAAATCATTTTCTTTAGTCCATTAATTTAGTGTTTTTTTCTTGCCAAAAATTGTGCTTCACATGTGCAGTAATTTGAATATTTTACAAACAATTAACGTGCACGGAGTGTCCGTATTCGGTTTTAGGTTGAATTCTCACTTTAGAATTACATGAATACAGATTTCGTTTTACCAGCTGCCACAGAAAATCAGTATCTGTGGTTGTTAGATAAGTTTATTATGTAATTACTGTGGAATTAGTCCCTGCTGAACTAAAACTGAAATTAAACACAAGGCAGTGAAAGATTTGTGCCCTTGCAGGTTTCACATATTAGTTCGCTGATATCATTTATGGATGCTTTTCTCCAGTAAGGACTAACTTTTTGTGACACTTTTAGAGACCAGGGTATTCTGGAGCCAAAGATGCACCAGGTGCATTGCTATGTTATAATACACATGCTGTGATGCTATGATATTGACACTTGTAATGATGGCTGTGCTTCACAGTAAATAATCCAATAATTTTAAAGGGTTTCAAAGGAATCTAAGTTTTTCATCATATTCATAGTAAGTTCAATTCCATATAATCAGGCAGCACTCACCACTACGTGAATAGTGTCAGATATTAGTAGTCACAGCGTACATGGTGGCTGATGGATGATCGTGCCCTCGACAGAAATTCACAATCTAAACTAATCTGAGCGCACAGAGGCACAGATTACAGCCAAGGGGATTACATGGGCCACTGGGATGCCGCTCGACCACTGTGTTTACGTGTTTATCAACTATGTGTGTGTGCGTGTCATCTCGCCCGCAGCAGCTGTATCTCCTAGTGTCAACTGAGCCGGACTCAAAATATATTGAGATCAGATTTAATTCTGTGCTCTTTACATTCAGTCTTAAAACGTGGATGTTAATGTGATTTATAGTACAGACGGTCCAGGCTGAGCCATGTGATTGGCCCACAGGCAAGCCATCAGGGATGCTCTTAAATATGACATCATAGACGCATCATCGCATTACGGATCTAATCTGTGGGATTCATGCGTCAGTCATAAATAATCAAATTCCTAAATTCTCATTTCTTCAGTTCGCATACTTGTTGCAGTCTGTCGTACCTACAATAGGCAGTGTGTTAGTGATCAGATAAACAAGTCACATTTTTATTTAGAAGTAAACAAACATTGTCAAGCTCCTATTAATGTTCAGAGATAGCAGGCTTACTTTGGTGTGCTTCAGTGTCTGTTGCACTAAGACAGGGTTTTACGTTTAATCTCTGGTGACTTCTAACTACACAAAATGTAGTTTCTCTTTTATGTGAACAAATTTTACCTCATATTTTACTTTCACCTCAAGAACATTTTTACATGACTAAGATTGACTACATGAGTTAATACTCATGGAGTATTAACTTTTTTTTACCATTGCCCTGGCTGCAGGGCCATTTTGCAAGCACTCTTAAAATGACCATTTCTCTGTTACTGTTTGTGCAAAAGACAAAATTACAACGGTTCTGGAAAGAAGAGAAGACAAGCATTGCAGCTACATGTTTATTTGGTTTAATGGTAGCACAAAGCATTCCCAAAGTACTGCTCGGTGATCACAGACAAAAGAATCAGCTCAGACTAGATTTTACCGATGTGCGTTTCACTTTACTGTAACTCCAAAGCCATTTTGTGCTACTGAGAAAATTCAAATAGTTTGTCAAAGATCCAGACAGTCCAGACAGATTGTATGATGCTCAGTTGATGGGTAGAGGAGGGAAGGGTGTCTTTTATTTACACTTTACCATTATTAGCCATGTATTAGTTCTGTGTTTTTCATTTTAAAACTTTGCATGATTCACTGTTCAAAATAATCCTTATTTATCTTATAGTAGGCACTGGTGCAGGCACTCATTTCATCCTTTGTCTGAAACCATTTTCAAGTTTTAGTCTTCTTGCTATAAGACCCGCCTTCATTTAAATGTAATTTCCCTTCATTAACAGAAATTTGAAAGTCAGAGCTGTGTGCCTGAGATGCTGCTGTCACTGCCATCACACAGATCCTATAGTAGAAAAAAAAGGTCTGAATGTCTGAGTGTTTAGAGCAGTCTGAATCCTGAGCTTATTTGATTGATTGATTGATTGATTGATTAATTGATTGATTTTTTGGGCTTGCAGAGTTTTTATGTTTTGAAACACTGGCCATGTTTAATATGAACATCCAGCACTGTAACAGTGACAGAAAATAAGGAAAAGCGGATGTAGATCCAAGAAAAGAGTTTACGCTCACAGTTCATTTTCATCTCTCTCTTTTTTTTATCTTTCAAACAGGTCAATGGAACAGAAGCAGACTATGAGTATGAGGAAATCACGTTGGAGCGGGTAAAAACATACAACACACCATCACCATGTGTGGCCTTTACATAAACTCTACGTGTACTCAGCTCGACGTACAGTAATCACAACACGGCAAAAACTAAAATGAAAAAATTATAATAGTTCAGCCTTAAAACCTGATAAAGATTCAAAGTTTTTTGTCTGTTCTTTTTCTTAACAAACTAAATATGTCACAAAATTAACTAGTTTTTTTACTCTAAAAAATCTAAATCCTTAATAAGGCTGAGAAAACACAATGATTTAAGTCAGAAAACCCATCCCCGTGTTAGCTGCCTTTGTCCCCGGTTATTTTCCTCTACTTCAGCTCGTCATTCTGCTTTTCCTTAACTTAGCCTGATCATTGGTCTGATTCTGTTGGACCTCTTTCCCTGTCCTCTCTTTCTTTTCCATCCTTCTTCCCTTTCCATGCCTGGCCCCTTCCTCCTTCATTCTCATTACATGCCCCTTTCTCTCATGCCTAAGGCTGTCTCTGCACCTCCCTCTCTCTCGCCCTAGTCTCCTGTGACCTGGTTCTGTCTGCTTGACTGGATCTGCTTTAAAGAAGCTATGGACGTACACGCAAACACAGGCGCAGACATTATACTTAGCCATTATACTAGTCTTGAATCCAGTGACAGAGTGCAAGTGAGATAGCACCATGCCAGTGATCTACTATATGCCAGCTGGTGATATCTGGAAACATCTGTATCTCTTTTACATGTTGACTTTTTTTGCACTGCAAATTACTTTGGAAAGAGATAACAACAGAGAAAATGATCCATTAACAGAAAAAATTATGCTTTAATGTCTTCTTTAGGAGACACACAGATATTCCTACACTTAATCTCTTATTCTTCTTTGAAGTGGAACTAAGGAAAATTTACAGTAACCCCTGTCCAGCTTACAGTTTGGCAAACTGAGAAGCCATCATCTAGTCTGCTGACATAGCCTCTTGGGGCAAATGCAGAAATTGCAGAAGTCGATCTTTTTGTGTGTTCAGCAGATATATAAATCAATTTTCTGTTTTCATTAGCCCGGTTATTGCCTATAAATGCATATAAAATTTAAAAAGCCAATAAGAAAATTAATTGTTGTTGGTTTATCCGATCATGTTTTAGACCTTCCGTGCAGCTGCCCTTTTGCTTCCGCACAGTTTTGTTGCATGTTTTTTTAAAAGCATTCAACCAAAGCCCGATCAGAGGGAATCTTTATATATGAACAAATATTTTGGCTATCTGCATTGTACCTTCTGCCTGGGCGCTCTTCCAGAAAGCAAGTTTAGTGAAAAGAGTTTGTTTCAGATTGTCTGGGTTCTCTCTTCCAGAAAGAGAGCTGACTGACACACCGTTTCATTTCCTTATAACATTTTATCATTTTTGCAGCTCGTCTCTGAGCGTCTTGACTTGAAGAAGTTTGGTCTTTACAAATATGAAATCCTAAGTAGACGTTACTTTTTTTTAAATATTCAACATCAGCGTGAAGGCTCTGCTTTTAATTTACCTGTTACCTGTTGCCTTGGTGATTCCTGGCGTCAGAGTTCGATTGAGGTTGCTGTTAAATCTGTCTTCTGGAACAAGGCTCTGCTGCTTTGATCTGAACTTAACTAAACCTGTGTTCAAATCGCTTCAGTGACTGCTCTGTAAAATAATATTATACTCTTTCCCTCTTCATGGACTCTGAGCCAGAAAATGCGAACAGTGATTCATTCATGAACAAACACACTCGACTTGATTAGCCCTTTGTGGCTTAGAATGAATGCTTTTCTGTTTGTACATTCTTACCAGCTTAACTTTCGCCTTTTTTCTTTTTTATATTTAACATTAAGTTACACGACTCTCATTGCGGCACGACTCCTTGTAAAAGAAAAGGAGGCTGCACTGTGTTGAAGAGCACCAGTACATATAACCTGTATGCCAAAGAGAGTTCAGCTTTATCTCTTTCTGTGGTAAATGTATGATGATACAGGGATTAAGCTTGCTTGAGGTCTGAAATTATTTTTAAGTGGGCAAGGCCCACTTTTTTTTTTTTTTGTAATTAGAATAATAGAATCTAGTTGGGATAGGTCACATATTGTTATGGTTTGCTGTGTGGCAGGCAGGACCCAAACGCAGGACTCATAAACGCAAGGGTGAACTAAAAGAGGCAGCTTTATTTTGGCTGCAAGTGATTCTTCAAACAAACAGAAAACAAAACCAAAAATGAGGAACTAGAAATACGAACCAAAATCAAAACACTAACACTGGGAAACAGAGCTAGAAAACTACGAGGAGCACAGCGAAAAAACACACAGCATAGTGAGGGTACAATGCGACAACTAATAGAGAGAAACACAGGACTTAAATTCACAAACAGGACAACGAGCGGAGGGGGAACAGGTGGTAACACAGCTAACAGACAAGGTGGTAACAGACAAGGAAAGAAAAGCAGACACACAGGACACGGACTATCAAAAACACGTGACAGGCACAGAGGCACGGACTTGCCACTGAACAGAGGGAACACAGAGCACAGGGACAGGAGTAACAAACTGGGATATGAGACACGACTGACTGGGGAACAGGAAAATAAACATGAAGACAGAACTAAACCTACACTAAATATGAAGGACACAGGAACAAAATCCAAGAACTTGAAATTACAAAACAAAGAAGAACTAGAGCTAGAAATACAGAACCATAACCCAAAAAGACTAGTAATGAGAAACCATGATGAAATCAAAGATTAATAATAACACAGAAGACTGGGTCACGACCCAGGACCGTGGCACGTACATTGTGGTCCATCCTTAGTCTGCTATAAAACCTTGGCCACAGCAACTGGACCAGTTGGTTTTCTGTCTTCTGTGTTGGATTACATGATGCTGAATTAGACAGAACTCTACATTGATCTATGTTCTCACTCCATACAGAAACAACATTGTTGGTTTGTTTGCCTCCACCACTTTTTAATTTAATATATACTTTGTTATATACTGCCTTGGGAGTGAATAACAATTAGAAAGGATATAAGACGCTTCTTGGCGAACTGTTTAGAAGTAATAAACACTGTGTATATGTGTTCTTTTTTTGGATCCTCTTCCATGTGCTTTCCATAGAAAGCCGCACAGACTACAGCACAGAACAGAGCAGGCATAATGTCTACAAATCTGACATGAACCAAGAAACTGTGGGCTCACTGAAGCAACTCAAATTCTGTATGAAGTTTGCCAGTTGGATGTATAGAAGGGCTAAGCCGTCAGCTGATGTCTGTTGACTTTAAGATCACTTGATCTGAAAAGCAGCTGAGCTCGACTTTATGGCCTGCCTAGACTAACATTAATCAGTTAATATCACGGTACACAGTAATCTTTTAAAACCTGTATTAGTGCTTTTTTAACCTTTAAAACACTCTGTGTATCTGTGTCTATGCGTAGGGTAACTCAGGCCTCGGCTTCAGTATCGCTGGAGGGACCGATAACCCCCACATTGGAGATGACCCCTCGATCTTCATCACCAAGATTATACCTGGAGGAGCTGCAGCCCAGAATGGACGACTCAGGTGCAAACACAGACACTGTTGCTTTCATTAGACGTGAGCAAGAATTATTTGATTACATTATGTGCAGCGCTTCTTGGGTGCTACATGCCCGAGCTCAGCTGCTGCTCTTAAAGTTAGAAATTGGACCATCTTAGTCTGAACATTTATCACAAGTGTTTGCAAAAATTGGGCATGCAGAATGGATTTCTAATCCTTTAATAATCCTCCTTTTTCACATTCAAACTGAAGCAATACTGTTCATGTGTGTAGCGTCACACCTGTGGCAGCAGATTTACCTAATTATTGGTGTGACATTGATCGAGCAGGTAACATTATTGTTCCGGAGTTATTGAACTTAGACAGCAATGCTTTCAGCAGCTGCCAGCAAACTCAGTTAACATTGTGAGAGGCTGCTGTGTGGAGAGCATCTCCAATCACAGTAAATTGGCTGTCTAGCTTTACAACAGACTTCACCATGAGAGCTTCGGCTTGTTATTATACTAAAGAATAAAGGGATGTGAATCCCTCGCAGTTTTTCTCTTTACCCATACCAAGGTAACTGCCTTGGTAAAGCCAGTGGCTCTAGACAATCTTTGAAAATGAACAAGAGATGTCTGATTGAACCAAGAACTGTCTATTTTCAGTTTCTGGTATTTGATTGTGTTCACTCACCCACTCCAATCTCCCCATTTCAGGACGTATGTCTAGTTTAGCTTTAATTCTCGAAAAGAAAGGGACCACTCACTGTCAGCAGCTCCGTTCCCACTTTGGTCTTAGACTGAGCAGCATAACATTTGTTTTTCCTCCCAGTTCATCTCCACCATCCAAGTCAGTTGACTTCTTTACTTCATGTATTGTTGCCATGCAGGGTGAATGACTGTATAGTCCGGGTGAATGAGACGGACGTCAGAGAAGTGACCCACAGCGGCGCCGTGGAAGCTCTAAAGGAGGCAGGTGGTCTGGTCAGACTGTGTATACGACGCAGGAGGAGCCTCACCGAGAGAATCCTGGATATCAAACTAGTCAAAGGCCCCAAAGGTGAGACTGTGCTAGCATAGCAACAGACTGCCAAGTCTCTAATT
Source organism: Pelmatolapia mariae (assembly GCF_036321145.2). Classification (NCBI taxonomy): domain Eukaryota; kingdom Metazoa; phylum Chordata; class Actinopteri; order Cichliformes; family Cichlidae; genus Pelmatolapia; species Pelmatolapia mariae. Next base: position 32,012,572 of record NC_086242.1, on the reverse strand, counting down.
AGTCCAGCACAGATACATTGCAGTTATTGTTGTTGTGGTACTATAGCAGAACACTTCATAAAAAAAAGTATCAGATGTTAAGAAAATATTCAAACTTGTGACCCAATGACTTATTCTTCCAGGTTTAGGATTTAGTATAGCTGGTGGAGTTGGAAACCAACATGTCCCTGGCGACAACAGCATCTATGTGACCAAAGTCATTGAGGGAGGAGCAGCACACAAAGATGGACGTCTACAAATAGGCGACAAGCTTGTTGCTGTAAGAAAACGCTTCCTCTTTTTTTTTTTACTCTGTTCTCTTTTGTGTCATCTGTGCAAATTTGATTTAAAAATATGATTATACACACTAAAGTGCATGTGAAGGTTGCACTTCATATTACTGTTAAAAAAGAAGTTACCTTAAAAGGGGTACCATCCCCATGAACCTGAATTAGATAAGCAGAAGACGATGGATGGATGGATGGATATTTATCATGTGTGGCGCATGTCTGTAGAAAATAATACCGTTTATGTCATTTATGTTCAGGTAAATGGCTCCTGTTTGGAGGAGGTAACTCACGAGGAGGCAGTGGCCGCCCTAAAGTCGACTCCTGATGTCGTGTACCTGCGTGTGGCCAAACACACCTCCCTTTTTATCAATGACAACTTCCCTCCGCCCGATGTCACTAACTGTGAGTACACAAAAAGAGCTCTACATTCTGAACGTTGAATTTTTTATATTTTAATTGCACAACATGTATTTGTGAAACCCAGTTTCATCCGTCTGCGTAGACTCTCACTATTCTTGAGAAGTTCAAAAACAACTTGCAGTCAGACAGCGTGCTGCTGACTGTTGTACACATTGTTGCCACCAAGATGGTGAGGCGTTTTAGAGCCAGATGGTGCTGAACAAAAAAAAAGAAAAGAAAAGAAAAAGAAAGAAAACAGCAAGGAACAAAGCTGAAATTTGTTTGCTTCCCACACATAGAGAGAGCTGCTTTTTACTGAAGCCCTGAACAGTGACTCTTACTCAGAGCTTGTCATGAATCATGAAACTTGACCAGCAACCAATCAAGGAAACAAAGAAAAGTCAAGCAAAGGTGAAGTAAACTGTAAACGGGTACATGGAGTTAAATTAGCTTTCGCGTAAAATAAAAAGGTACTTACAAAAACCATTATGAACATCTGCATGTCCTCCCTTTACATGCCATCAGATATACTCAGCTAAGATATAATCAGATATAGTCTTTATTTAATCACGCAGTCTCATTGAGGTTCATATCACATTTTATAAGACACCTGAGAACAAGAAATATTCAGAAAAACACAATCAGCAGGTGAAAAACAACACGATACAGACGTAGACTCTTTAAAAAATAAATTACATCAGCTAATAAAGCTCTCCGAGGGGAGAATGGAGCAATCGTTATCACTCGATTTAGATCACAAGAGAGCTTTATACATATCAACTGATCATACAGGAAACAATGAGAACAAAGTTATGAGGATTAGCTTGCAACTTTTATGTCATATGTTGAATATTAATATTAAATGAAAATCAGCTGTCAAGCTGATGCAAGCTCGGTACCTAGTTATAAGAGCAATCTGTATGTTAAAGAAATGGTGCATTTAAAAAAAGCAAGCCAGAAGTGTGAGATCACAGTTTAAAAAAATATATGTAAGTTATTTATTAAATAATAATAAGTAATAAGTAAATATTAAGACTACTATGGAAAGCTGTTTTAGGATAGCGATTATTTGACATCCATGAAGTTTTCTGTTAAATATGTGACGTCACTTTAGTCAATTTGGGATGATAGATTAACTGGATCGGAAATGCGCATTACCTAGTTTGATTTACTAGTCTTATAAAAGCAGTTTCTTATGAAAGCAGTTTTAATGATCTTTCACATCTATGTGGTAACATTAAGAATATATTCTATAATGATCACATCTCCCAGACAGTGTTTTTGTTATATAACAGTCCGATTAACAGACTGGGTAAATTTGGTTCTCTGGATTCCTGCCACTTGTCATTTCTCCAACAGAGCATATTAACAGAGAACATGTCATTTATCACTGCTGTGAATCTACCATATTAACAGATACTATATATCACGCTGTCTGTCATTTCTCAGGACGTTTCTTGGCTCTGCAGTACTTTTTTCAAAGTACATCATTTAAAAACTGTGTACACAGAAAAAATGTTTTTAAAACAAAGTACATTTCTAAGTGACCCCTAAGTGACCTGTATATACTGTTCTATCTATCTATCTATTTGTCTATCTATCTATCTATCTATCTATCTATCTATCTGTCTATCTATCTATTTGTCTATCTATCTATCTATCTATCTATCTATCTATCTATCTATCTATCTATCTATCTATCTATCTATCTATCTATCTATCTATCTATCTATCTCATCCTCTATGTTGGTTGTTCGATTACTTAAATGCAGCTTACTGAAATCACATTTGAATTCATGTCTTATGTGTAACACTAAAATAAGACAAAGAAATGTCTGTATTTGTTCCCACAGCATATTCCCCACACCAGGATAACCACATCAGCCCCTACATGAGTGGCAGCCAATCTGTAAGCCCTGCCCCGCTGACCACCCCCAGATACTCACCGCTGCCCAGGTCCATTGCAGGAGACGATGATATCACCCGGTGAGATCTCAGTTTATCATTGTAGCGCACAGAAAGAAATGAAATTTCTCTCAAATGAGATAACAATTCAAGATAAAGTTTCTAAAGTTTTAACTGCCTATTAAAACAGACCTGTTGTGATAATTTGGAGCTCCACTGAAGCAGCTTTGGATGATTGAAAGTTGAAAATAATCTTTGGTTAGCTCAGTTCATGCACTGTCTGGAAAAAGCTGTTTTAGCTCCTCCCCCTTAAAGACAACTTTTTTCCTACTGGCTGCCCCTTGTAAACAGGTTATGCACTGACCTGTTTAAAAAGGGCAGCCTAAGATATCCACATTAAGAATAACTTCATTATTTCAAGTATTAGATGCTTTCTTATTCACAAGAGTTGCCACATAGGGTCGCTCCTGTGTTTAAATTGGCAGGTTTTCTTAAACACTGGATGCTATTCCTGATACAATTCCAAGTGTAGCCGTGTATCCTTCTGGGAGTGAAGCAGAGATATTTTCACCTAGTAGGTGAAAGTCAAAACTACACTATGGAGCCTCTTAAGCAGCTGGGAAATCTCATTAGGCATGAGATATATAGTAGTCTGAACTGTTGGCTCACAGGAATTACTTGTACATGTGCTGACGTCGTTATTTAAAATATTGCCATTTTTTCTTTCATTGTGAACATGCACCACTAGCAGAATAGCCCCACTTTGAAAACACAAATTAATCAACAGTAGATTATCAGTACTGTTAAGCATGGTATGGACATGGCAATATTTGGTTGGCTGTTTCATGTTGGTTTACTTGAAGTTATGTTAGATTAAACAACTTTCCAATATTTGCATATTATCATTATAAGCAGTCTTTGTCAGAGTCACATTTATTCACAGATGTTGACCAAGAAAAAAAAAAGAAAATAATTTGACAAAATTTGAAGAAATTGTTTTTGAGTTTGTTACTGGTTTAGTTTTGCATTTTATAAAATGACAAAATCCACAGTCAAAATCTTGTATTTTCAAGCTTCTTTCCCTTGTGCTCTGAGATCTTTAGTGAGAGCAGCGAAGAATGACCTCGGTTCTTCCCTGCTCTGCTTCTGCATCCGTGTTTGCGCTGTGTGTGTGTGTGTGTGTGTGTGTGTGTGTGTGTGTGTGTGTGTGTGTGTGTGTGTGTGTGTGTGTGTTTGGCAGTGAAAGGCAGATGGCCCTGCAAATTTTGTCTGTCAAGTAAACTCAGGTTACACACGCGTACAGACACACCACACACACAGATACACCCTGAGTGCTGCTCTACTGTCTTAATCCATTTTAATGGAGGGATTACTGCTTATCACAACCCTCGTCACTCGACTGGCATCACCGTGGTTACCAGAATATGACCCATTTCGTCATAGACCTTTTGGGCCAATCGGTGCGCTTTGATTATAATAAATCTGATAAGCCTCAGACAGACTGCAGAATGGTCATTTTGACGTGTGTCCTTCTCTTTTCTCCAGCTATTTTTCCTCTCTCGCTCTCTGATTAGTCACACAAATAGCAGATCATGGGTTTTAAAAAATGTCCACTGAGTGAGCAAAACTTTTGCACAACAGATGAATTCAGGTGAAGGATCAGATGGAGGGACACGCTGGTTCATTTTTATCTCAGCAGTAATTTTCATACATGCTCGGAGTATCTGCCCGTGCTGACTTTTTTTCCAAATGTAGTATCTGAAAGGAGGCCAGGGTTTGCTGTGGCAATACAAAATTAGTCAACAGCCCACATTTGTGAATGTGTCTGATTCCGAATACACACAAAAGAACTGTTCTGTTTTTAGAAGAGACATGAACCAAGCTGAAGCGCTCTTGTTGTGAAACTGCGGTCAGTTAATGTTTTTACCCATGCTGATGGTGTGCGTAAAAACTTTTACCAGTGGTCGACTTTAGTTGCTTTTCATGCATTCATCCAGCTGCTTCATCACTCGCTTGTGTTGACTTGGATTCGTTTCTTTTAACGAGAGGTAGAGGCTAGACCGGCTCTCATTGTTCACGCTGTGCCACAAAGTGCGATGCTGACATCTGCTGGTGAAAACAGAAAGTAATCTTTGGGTTAAGCACTGTTTCCTCCTGCTGAGATTAAGCATTTATCACTACAAATGTTTCCACATTCAAAGGAACGTCATACATGCATATAACGAAGTACAGCATTATTTCAAAAATGTGTGTAGTCACTGACTCATCAAATGTATTCATACATTACAAAACTGATTAACTGGTGTCCTAAACAAGGAGAATACCAACATCAGCTGCCGTGATGTGATGTCTTTGTTTGATTTGTGTTTCTGTCAGGGAACCCAGACGGGTGGTGCTGCAGAGGGGATCTACAGGTCTCGGATTTAATATTGTTGGAGGGGAAGATGGAGAAGGGATCTTCATTTCCTTCATTCTTGCTGGAGGTCCAGCTGATCTCTGTGGGGAACTTCGAAAGGGAGACCGCATCCTGTCGGTATGAACTAAGACACCACACATACAGATCCCTGAGAAATACGACACAGCGTTCGTGAATAACTCCTAATTCTGTTTATATTAATATTTCACAACAGATTTGCTTTATAAGGATGTTGTACCTTAAAAAGTAGAGACATTGGAATCAGTTAAAGATGCTTATTTGCAGTAATTGGCATTTGTTAATCTGAAGGTGGAGTTAAGCTTCACATAACTTTTCTTTGTTTTTCGTGCATTACCAGTCAACCGGCGCCCTCCGATGACTGAGTGCATTCTCGTGATGTGGTGTGTGTCCCGTTAAAATGAAATATGGGTTTAATTTTCTTCACACAAGATTCACGCTAGATTTAATCCTCAGACTGTCGGGACACTGACAGTCCCTGTAGAATTACTGTTATTTTGAATTATCGTATGCGAGTTCTATCAAAACAAAACCTGCACTTGTGAGTGTTTTGAATTTGCTCGTGTCAGTGCATATTTAGCTGCTAATTGTGTGTGTCTGTATTCGTAGGTGAATGGGGTGGACCTGTCCAGTGCAACACACGAGCAGGCAGCCGCAGCTCTGAAAAATGCAGGACAGACCGTCACCATAGTAGCCCAGTTCAGACCAGACGGTGAGTGCTGGAGATAGATTCTGCATGTCTATTATTCACATGTTCACTGTAATGTGTGGAATATTTTTCATAAAATATTTGAAAAATACAAATGTTATGTTCTGGCTTGAAGCAGAAGGTGGTACGTCATTTTTTCCAACCTCGATTGTGTGAGACGAGTTAGTTCTTCATCTTGGTTTTGGTAAAGACTGAATGTTTGCTGTGATCACAGCATCAGCATGTTGCTGCTCTCTATAGCTACAATTCTACAACTCTGTGGGAAAACCCAAAAATCTGATTTCAGTATGTGTGGGCAGAATGTATAAAGAAGACAGAGAAACCAAACTTCACTGCCTTTGTAGATGGAAAGTGACATCTTCTCAGCATGTAACAGCAACGGGGTGTTTGTATTCTTTCTAATAAACAATAAAAAAAGTAGTACAGTCTTTTGAATATTTGCATAATATCAATAAGCGATTTCCATATTATGCAAATATTCAAAAGACTGTACTGGAAATTCACTAACTGTGTAACATCTACACTCGTGAAGGCCCTGGCTGATATATTCCCTTCTTTATCCTTTAATCCTAATAGCGCATGTATCATTTAATGTCTGTGTAAGTAGCTGTGCTGTCTGTTCTCATAGAGTCGGTTCTGGTTAGGCATCATAATGATTTCTCCTCTTTATATTAGTTTGAGATATTGGGCATTTCACATAAGTCAGTAATAATGACCACAATTTTGAAATTAGGGACTGAGCCCATGCACTCATCAGGAAAGTCACAGAGCAGAGGTGCTGAGGACCATTTTCCCATAGACTTCTATGAAATTATTTTCTACCTTCGAAATCTACAGCCATTCTTTATATTTTATAATGCTTTGATCAGAACACTACATTGTGACACCCTCATCAAGTATCTGCAATCCGAAGAAAAATATGGATATATATTATAACACTAAAATATATAATAAGATGCCCAACTCTGCCCTTTACTCTAAACAAATCCTACATTTAAATCTAACCTTACTTCTTAATCAAATCTGAACTCTTACGACAGTTTTGATGGTTCATCCTAAAGGGAGAAGCACTCAGAATATCCATTATGCCTGTGTCTAATACACATTTGTCCTCATAAAGTTAGAATTAATACAGACTCTGGCTGAGTTTCCCAACAAGCATCATCCTGAATATTTTTTTACTGGAAGTGACTTAGAAGGCCGTAACCTTGGAAACCAGGTTATAAATGCTGATAGGCTAATGGGATGCTGCCGTACCGGGAGACCTGAGGATAGCAGACACTATTTCACAGAGCCGAAACAATATCAGGAGAATCAGTAATCTGTCTGCTGGGAGAGAGTGTGCGCGTTTGATTTTGGTATCAGTCAGAGAGCTTGTTCATAAATGTGTTATTAAGGGCATGAGCAGTGTATTACACACCGGATTAGAAGACCTTTACAGAGTCTGCTGTGAGTATGTATGTTTTCCACATGAACAAGTTGTAGCCTATTGATAAATGATTTAATATATTTGATAGAGTCAAACAGAAATCCTGCCTACCTGGCCCTGTGTGAAAAGATAATTCTCCCCTAAACCTGTGTTTGTGCCACCCTTGGTAGAAAGTACTGCAATCAAGCATTTGTGATCACTGGCAGTGAGTCTTTTGTATCACTGTGCACTTGTGAGGAATTTTGCCTCAAATTCGTTGCAGATTTGTTTTAACTCAGTGACATTGGAGGGTTTTTTCAAGCATGTTTAAGGTCATACTAAAGCATCTCAATCTGGTTTTAGTTCAGACTTTTTTTGATGATGATTAAGCCTTTATTTGTCGCTGCAATGATACACGTACATGTTACCTGCAGTGAAATTGGCTCCCTTCCAACCATACATACATTGCACAAACATCACATTGGGAAGACAGGTTAGAAGAGGTAGCATGGTAAGAAAAACAATGAAATACACAATACATGAGGGGAGGAAGAACTCCACCCAGACTCTACCCAGAGCTCCTAAGAGAAGAGCAGTTTGAGAACAGAAAAAAATCATCAACATGTTTTTCAGCTTTCCAAAAAAAAGTGGTTAATCACAATTAATTCATGATTTAAGAAGAAGGGCCAATTACTTTTTCTCAGAGGACCAGGTAGGTTTTGATAGCATTTTCCCCCTTAATAAAAAATATTCAAAACTGCATTTTTTAAATTACGTTGGTTATCTTTGTATGGTATTAAGTTAGCATTATGTTTGATGATCTAAAACATACAAGTGTGGCAAATTTGCAAAAAACTAAAAAATAGGGAAGAGGGCAAATATCTTTTCACAACACTGTATATGTAACAACTCTATAGAAGCCTGCAAAGGAAAAAGTGATTGCAAAATATGTAAGTTGACTCAGTAGTATTAAGATTTGATATCGTCAGGTCAGTACCAGGCATTGTGCTAGAGTTCAGGGAGCACATGAGAGGGAGGTCACACTTCTGAGTGGGCAAATGTAGTCATTAGTCAACATATAAACTGTTGGGAGTACAGTGTATGTCTTTTTTTATGTGATGACCTTGATATGAAAAGGGACTGAATCCATTAACAAGACAACAGACAAATATCAGCAAGCACAATAGAGATTTGGGCAGAATTTGGGCGAGAACATATGAGTTTGAGCCAGAATATCACCTTGAAATGTTGCATAGTAATTAGGATTTAAATGACTTTATAGCCCAGATATTCCATCAAACAGTCTGCTGGCCAAGCTGATATTAGTCTAAACATAGTCTAACAGGGCAGCCACACATTAAGACTGGGAAGGCACTGTCGGAAGGTAATGAAGTTCTGCAGCAGCTGCAGTATGCAAATATCTTGGAAGCTTATGAAGGCCGTGCAAGGATATAATCCATACATCATTCTGAAAACTGTGATGTATGGATTATGAATTCTCAAAGGTCGTACAAGCATGATAAATGGATTATGAATTCTAATTTCAAGAGGTTAATTGAAGGTCCTAAATGAAGTTTCGTTTAAGGTGCACAGACTTGTTACTGGACAAAGAAAGGCTCAGACGGCACAAGCTTGTTTGTAACCAAAGTTGAAAAATGCAAATCCGTCTCATAGCTCACACACTGTAGATTAGTTAGAGCTGTGGCATGGTGGGCAAAAAAGAAGGAGATTGCTTTGCTGATTCCTTAACAAGCAAATATGTACAACCTGTTCTTGGAGGTATTCTTATTAGTCAGTGACAGATTTTCCTGTCAAATCAAAATGCCTCTTAGATTTTCAATATAAGCTCTTTGCAGTAACTCATATAAATCACATAATCTGATCAGTTAACCATGCCGTTTGCCACTGATGACTGGGAAGATAGCCAGCTGTTGTAAAATCCAAATCAGGTCCTAAAAACTTTAGTTTTGGTTTAAAGTTTAACCACTTTATTAACACAACTTTTAGCAAGCAGTCAGTCTGTGAAGTTATTATGTGGATATCACATAGTTTTTATTGAAGATATCTAAAAATAAACTCAAAGGTAGTATGTTTTCAATGCTCTGGCATTAATATACTAGTGGAAGTGAATGTGTAGTGGTGCTGATAATGCTGTGTTTGTTTCTGACACTTCATTTATTTCTCACTGGAAATAACCAGTGGGAACATCGGAGCATATCCTCTTGGTTGTTTACATCTTGTATGGGGTATTAAGTGGGATCAGCACCATGGATAGTGCCCAAAGAGCTCATAAGGTTTTAAAGGAGTAGTCTGCCTGCTTCCATTTACCTCCTATTGATCTGTAGTATATGATTAGTGTGTTCCCACTACTTCTACAACAACTAACTTTACCCAAGTGTTAGCTTTCAAAGCTTAACTGCTTGTCATAAAATTCTTAAGTAACTGCTACAAAACTTCAGGGATAAATTAAATAACATTTGGCTTTGTGGATTATAAATCTACAAACATTGCAGTGAGTCTCCCTTTGATTTCCTAGAAGGACATTTCATTTTACTTTAACTAACTGTAAATTGTGATTAAAAGAGTAACTAAGAGCCGTAAAAATGTTGATGACACAGATGTTGAATCAGTTCTAAACTGCAACTCTGCCAAATCGATTAAAATACAAATTAAGTAATACAGATCTTGTGTATCGGGGGTTCAAGCTGGAGGAGGTAGCCAGAACATGAAGGCACTGAAGGTACTGAGGGATCTAAATCTAAGAGAGGAAGAGGCTAAAATAACGGTGAGGAAACTGGAGCAACCGTAACTTTAAATCGATCAGGCTGATTTCCAGTCATCTTTGGCATGTTTGCTAATATCCTGCTGATACACAACTAACCAGTGATCAGTATGGTTCAAAAGTATTTTGGCTTATATTCAACCAGCTCTGCCTTGGCATTTGGTCTCTCATTAGATAACATTATCATCAGTTAACCAGGCTTACATGCTGCTCTGTATCTTAATCTAAAACAATCAGTAGAAGAACACCATTGTGTCTCTGTGTCGTGACTCTCCTATACACCTCATTAGTGACTCTCGACTGAAATTTTATATCAAACCTTCTGTCCATGCTGGGCTTTGGTCAGCAGTGTGTGTGTGTGTCCATCTGAGGTCCGTGTTAGTCCCATTCCTGTGGTGATGGCCAGCAGTGCTTCGTCTGTTTCACAAACACTCTTCCTGCCAATGGGAGAAGAACTCATAACGACCTCCACCAGGAGAGGAAGAGAGTGTCTGTGTGCAGGTCTCCTTCTGTTATTTATATTAAATATGTTGGGCACTGTAGCCAAACGCAGCACAGCGATACCCCAAACTGAACTGCTCTATGTGTGTGTGTGTGTGTGTGTGTGTGTGTGTGCGTGTGTGTGTGCGTGTGTGTGTGTGTGTGTGTGTGTGTGTGAGAGAGAGAGAGATTTGGTTCAAGCTGATGCAGCAGATATGGATCTGTGTTTATTTGAAGTACAGCAGATGGAGCGTGTTTGTCTGAAAAGTCTTCCTGCTGCATTAATATTGTTGGCATCTGTCATGTTGTTTTAGGGTATTTGAAGTCATTTCATATGTACACTCACTGCCAGGTGAGACTGTAGAACCAGCTGATGTCTCCAGTAACTTCATAACGATGATGATTGCAATAATGATTTTGTAAGATCTCATTTCAGAGTAAACTTGATGTGCTTTGTGTGGCGTTTGCAGGAGATAATAGGAACATAAGATTTACAGTTGTGTGTGTTATTATGCACTCAGTGTTTGTAATTAATGGCACCAGTAACAAGGTATGAGTGGAGAAAATTGATTCTGTTCTCAAACTGTTGTAAGTCATTGTAAAAATCTTCTATCATCTTTTGAGAAAAATGGAAACAAGATTATGTTGCACACACTCACTGCGTACTCACAGTTAGACAGTGGGATGAATTGTACACTCTCCTATCTATGATATTGTTTGTTCCCATTATTTTTATTTTATATATAAGATCACTTTGTAGTGATCTGAAAGCCTACATTACCCATATGGCAACTTGACTGTGGACAGGTGATATAAGTAGCAGCGATCAGGCTACAGAGGAATTATTTTCACTTCTGCAATCTCCATGCAACCATTTATCACCCCTTTACTAAAGTGAAGTCATCCTAATGACTTTGTATCCAATGTTCTTGTCAATGAGTACACAAAGCCTACAATTTATCAGTTGTAAACATTTTTACATTTTTTTTAATATTTTTGAATATAGAAATTTGATCAAACTTAACAATGCAACTATGTATAAAGCTAGTATTTCCTTTACAATTTTGCATTTGTAGTACAGTCCCAATCAAAAATGGCAAAAAATAATATTTTGCATGATTGGATCTTAACAAGGTAACATGCAACAAGAAGAAATGGGAGTAGGACAAAACATTTTTTGAGCATGTAATTTATTTAAAACAATACTTAAACTGAAACAGGCTGTTTTACAGCTGATCGAAATTTAGGACCACATGCCTTTAAAGGCCAAATGTGTGCAAAAATCTAGATTCATTGCAAAAATGTAGATTCACACTGTTATGATGTTCTGCATAAGCAGGGTCTCTCGCAGCCTGCCATCGCTGCTGAGGTGGGACGCAGTAAGACAGTCATTTGGAATTTCTTAAGTGATCCTGAGGGTTATGGAAGAAAAACGTCAAGTGTAAGAGACAAAAAACTTCACCAGCACTGAGCCAGAGCCTGAGTCTGTCAAGACACGGGATAATCCTCGACCCAAATTAAGGCCGTTACTGGTCCTGACTGCAGCCCCATAACCATCAGACGGCATCTTAGACTGAGGGGTTTCAAAAACTAAAAACGTCTTCAAAGGCCTCGTCTACTTGAACACCGCAGAACCGACCGTTTGGACTTTGCAAGAGAGCACCAAACATGGGACATTGAAAGGTGGAAGAAAGTTTTATTCTCTGATGAGAGAAAATGTAGCCTTGATGGTCCTGATGTTTACTGGCATGACAATCAGATCCCGCCGGAGATGTTTTCTACATGCCACAGTGGAGGGGGCGCCATAATGGTCAGGGGTGCTTCTTCCTTCAGTGGAACAATGAAGCTTCAGGAGATGCAGGGGCATCAAACGGCCGTTGGCTATGTCCAGATGTTGCAGAGAGCATCCCTCATGACTGAGGGCCCTGATCTGTGTGGTAACGGCTGGGTTTTTCAACAGGACAATGCTACAGTACGCAATGCCTGCAGGACAGGGGACTTCTTCCAGGAAAATAACATCACTCTTTTGGACCATTGTGCGTGTTCCCCTGATCTAAATCCAACTGAGAACCTTTGGGGATGGATGGCAAGGGAAGTTTACAAAAATGGACAACAGTTCCAGGCAGTAGATGTCCTTCGTGTGGCCGTCTTAAGCTTTTAGAGAGATGTTCCCACTCACCTCATGGAAACACTTGCATCAAGCATGCTGCAACGAGTTTTTGAAGTGATAAACAGTAACGGTGGAGCTACTCATTACTGAGTTCATGTTTGGAACTTTGATTTCTGTTTTTTAGGGGTTTACTGGTTTTTTGGGAGGTGTGGTCTTAAACTTTCGATCAGCTGTGAAAGAGCCTGTTTCAGTTCAAGCGTTGTTTTCAATAAATTGCATGCTCAAAATAAGGTTTTTTTCTCACTCCCATTTCTTCTTGCTGCATGTTGATGCTCGACTTGGAACCTTATTAAGATCCAACCATGCAAAATATAACTTTTTGCCATTTTCAAGTGGTCTTAAACTTTTGATCGGGACTGCATTCACATAATGGTCATTTGTACTTGTCCTGAAGTTCAGTATTGATTTTTTCATGTTCCTTTCTAACCACAAAAGGCTTTCTGTTACCTATATTCAGCTCTCGGTGTATAGAAAACACAGTGTAACCGCTGTTAGACATTTTCCTTTGTGTTTTCAAGACCTAATTCCACCGTGACTCCTTGAATGTAATCTTTAAACTCAACAACATTTTTGAGTCAGTTGCTTAGTGCTAAAAGATTCAAACCATGATTGTTTGGAGTCGGATTGCCTGTCACCAGGCACCTTGTGCAGCCACCTTGAGATCCAAACTTGTGGCACATTCAACTTCTGAGCAACAACTAGTTGCAATCAGTCACCAAATGTGAAAAGATTCAGTGTAATCACTTGGAAACAACTGATTATTAACCATTACCGAGAAATGTGCAAAGGTTTCACAATGAATTTTCAGTTACATACCATTTCTTTTCCAAAGTTGGCTGTTATTACTGAACCGTAATATGTAATAATCTGAAAAGACCATTGGCTCATGCTCAAAACTATGCTTTAATACATAGCGAAAAAATAAACTGGAAATTTGAGCTGAAGTTCAGCATTGCAGCTGAAGTTTGTATGCAGTACAACTGTTGGTTGCGCTAATTGGAAAAAACCACGATGTTTGGTTAAAACAATGTTGAGTCGCTGTGCTGACCTTCAAGCTTGATCTTCTCTGTGCCATTAAGTTTCCTGATGTGGGACTTCACATGCCTGCAGGTTGACAGCAGTGTTAGTCACTGGGATTACACACGACTGTCAGAGACACACAGTCACACACATAAACACTCACACGTGACCCACACGGAGCCAGTGTCTGTCAGCAGTAATACTGAGGTGATGTACAGAGGATTATCCTCACTTCTGTTAGTGTGCTTATTGCACTTTGCATGCATTTGTGTGTGTCGTGCATAACTTGTTATATAGAAGATTAACAGTAGCTCCATCACGGGGGCTTTCAAATACAGTGCTGCTGGATTTTCTTCTGCTGAACACCCAAAGTGAAGGACGTTTTTTTTTCTAGCTCTGTATATTAGCCCGCTCTTTCCTCTTTTGCTTCCTTTCTTTCCTCTTCCTTTTGTCGCTTTCCTTCCTCTCAACCTGTCACCTCCTCCTGTCTTCCCCAGTGTTACTGATGTCTGTGGTAATGGTCTGACTCTCCACCTACGATGTGTGATTTGGGGGATTTGAGGTGTCACTTGTAACAGGAAGGCAACTGATTTAGGATTTGGAGTGTGTCTCTTCGTCACTTTGAGCCACATTTTTCACTTCCAGCTTTTGACATTTAAACTTAAATCAGTACATCAAGACATTTTTGTCTTAAATTGCTTTAGTTACGTTATTCTTCTATTCCTCTCCTGCAATTTGATCACTTAATCAATACCAATGTAGATTGCTGAGCTATTGTTTTAATTATAGATGAGCCTCTTGCAGCACTGCTATTTTTGGAGCCAGGGCTTATTGTAGACGTATAAAGCAGGCTTATAAAGTGAAGAATTTGGATTGGGGTTTTATTTTGTACGTGTGTGTGTTTTTTGGAAATTCAGCTAATGAACCAAGAAGAGGTCTGTGTCCACTACTGGAGTTGTGGGTGGTTGCAGCCTTTCCCAACTGACACTGGGGTTATCGGTGAGGTAGATCCTGGACAGGTTGTTGGTACATAACAGGGTAACGAAGAGAGACAGACAACTACTAACGTTCACGTCCAAACCCACAGCCAATTTAGACTCACCAAGTTACTGTGGGCACCCGAAGAAACCCATGCAAGCACAGCAAGAACCTGCAAATTATTTACGTCCTTGGACAAATTCAGATTCTGAAGAAATTTAAAAATGAGTGAAAAAGAGTCAAATTGAAGCGGTTCAGTGCAGTTTTCTCGTTATGTGTTTAGTATGTGTTTCCTTCTTTTTTGGGGCATAATTTAATGGTACATTATTTAAATAAATGTTTGCGAGCTAGCAGTCCTCTTCATTGTTTTTGTTGCTATAAGCTTCTCTTCTTTCAATATGTGGAACAGTGCCGAACTGGCAACAAGGAGGTGTATTGTCTGCATGATGCAAGTATGCAATGGTC
Source organism: Pelmatolapia mariae (assembly GCF_036321145.2). Lineage (NCBI taxonomy): Eukaryota > Metazoa > Chordata > Actinopteri > Cichliformes > Cichlidae > Pelmatolapia > Pelmatolapia mariae. Next base: position 31,997,553 of record NC_086242.1, on the reverse strand, counting down.
TGCTGATTAAATTATTTCTCCATAGTGCTGCAAGTGGAAACAAGAAACCCTCGGGAAACATTTAAATGTACAAGAAAAATCCAAACGCTACAGCAATGATGACATAAACAGTGGAAAGAAAACAGCATATATGATCCATGCTTCTTCCCGTGGGACATAAAAACTGAAGGGAAAAGTATGTATATTCATTTAATGAATCAGGATCAACCCTTTGAGAGATATTGTCTTTTTTCTTAGGGGTTCACTCGTGGCAGTTATTTACAATTAGGGCCGTCTCTTTCCTCTGTTAAAGGAAAGGGTGATCTGAAAGGAGAATGTATTGGTGCAATGCACACAATCCTAATGATGTGAAATGCCTATCTCTAGCGGTTTTGTGTTGGATAGCACTAAAGCTGCACAATGCAGGGAAAGGTCTCTGCCAGCTGCTCAATGGAGTAACAATGCTCCTCTAGAGAGAGCAGAGGAGAGGAGAGGAGAGGAGAGGAGAGGAGAGGAGAGGAGAGGAGAGGAGAGGAGAGGAGGGAACACAAGCCATTAGTCTCTGCCATCATCATCTTTCCCCCACTGCCTCTGCCTCCTAGTTTCCTCACCTTCTCCTTACCTTTTATCCAGCTCCACATTATCCCTGTATATTATATACCTGTGTCTGTCTTGTTCTTAATCTGTTAATGCTACACTGCAGTGATGTGTGTTGGCAGTTAAATGCCGATGATATGAAACCCACACGATTTCCGTTTGTCTACAGAAAATTGTAGCACACCCTGTTCACTTTTACATGGGAATATTGTTATAATCTTTAAGATTTCTTAGAAGCCAAACCCCACATGCAAGAAAGAACCATGTAATGGAAAAAAGATAAGTCCCAACTGTAGAAGTGGGGAAAGTGAGACAGATGGAGGCGCAGACAAATCATGCAGCGCAGAAAGAGTTTAATTGCGTATACTTATTAAGACAAATGCTAGTGTCTCATTTTTCTTGTGACTGCTATACAAAATGAAAAGAAAATCCATTTAAGAGCTATGAATTGACCTCTTAGTTAAGCTTCCCAAAAATCAATATTCAGAATGCTTGGTCAAGCTTTACCGTGTGTGTGTGTGTGTGTGTGTGTGGCTTGTAGACTGATTCCCTGGGCCAAAGTAGGGCAGGAGAGCCTGGCATTGACTCAGCTTCCTGCATGAGTGACCTGAGGAAACAGTGTGTGTGTGTGTGTGTGTGTGTGGGTGGGTGTGCTAGCTGCTGTCAAAGAGGGGGAGGAGCAAAATGAACGCACCAGCGAACGGGAGATGGAGCAAGAGTGGAGTGTAGTAGAGACAGAGAGAGAGAAAGAGTTAGCATCTGTTGTTTCTCTGGCAGCTGAGCAGCACTGGACCAATTTTACGCACACATATTTTTTCCCCACTCCACCACACGCTGCTACATACCTACGTAGACACACATTCGCATCTTTCCTCTCCTGCTCTCTCCTGTGCTGCATCCAACGTGGAACGGGCTCCCTCTCTTTCTCTCTATCCTTTTCCTCTCATTCACGTCTCAGGACTCTAAGCTTCAAACCTCGCTCTCCCTGGCTTAGACACTGATCTGAGAGCCCCTGTGACGGTATCACATCGTGGACGGTGTCTGCCAGCAGCCTGTGAGTACAGCAAGAGTGGGAGAAGCGATTTACTTCTTTACATCTCGCCTCTGGTAACAACCTAACAGCTGTTTTTGGGTAACATTGTTGGGGGGAGTTAATGGATAAATCTCTGAGACTCTAACACTGTGTTATCCATCTTGTGGCCACTGATACAGCAGTAACATGTTAGCTTCTGTGTAGATGGCTAGCAAGTTTTAATGCCGATAACTTCTCCCACTTTCAGCACTTCTGTTTTTTACCGTGCTGTGTTGCTTTTGCTCTTTCACTAAACTGGACTTTAAATAATTATCAGGATTTCGGCTCCCACTTTAACTGCACCAGCATTAGCTTGGGTCTGAAAACAAAAGAAGATCAGAGCTGCATCCTTGGCAGCACAGGCTTTGTCTTTGCATTCAAGATCAGGAGTTAATAGAGCCGATATCTTAGCTGCAGCACAGTCTTTGTTCCATAGATCAGAAAGAAGAGGAAAAGCGTATCTCTGTAGCTTTACAGTAGCTCTGTCTTTGTTTATACCTGATTCATAAACTGCTTTCATTCTTTGTTTTACGAACAGATTTTTATTCTGCTGCATTACATCTTTTCTGCTTCTTCTCCCCCTTTGCCTTTTCTCTCCTTTCTGTTCTTCTTTTTCTACCTCCTTCCCTGACTTTTTTCTCTCTCTCTTGCTCTTGATCCTGTGTTGTATAGATTCACTTTGTGTTTACAGTCAGTTGCCGAGGATGTGAAAGTTTTTCGTCTTGCCTGTCAAGCTGAAACTGAGAAAAATACATATGTTAATCCACCAATTCGTGAGGGATTACTGCTGATTTCGGTCTAAATCTGAAAAAGCCAGACTGGGGTTGCCAATGAAAAATATGTAAGATTAAAGGAATAAATTAACACATGTATTTCAGCAAAAGGCTCTTGAGTTTCATCTTTTTATGGAAAGATGGAGGCAGATTGCTATTTTATTTTTTTTTAGATTATTCAAACCTGCCATTTAATGGAGACATCAAATGCAGCAATTCAGTCATCCTCGGAAGGAAATATCCTAATCAGAAACAATATATTAAGGCTCTATTTTCTTTTTTCTTGCTTTTTTATCTGTGGAAAAATCCAAAGCTAATTACAGATCATGTTGCTCGTTTCACTTGGCTTCAAGCTCTTTCAGCGCTGTTTAGTTGTTCGTGTCAGTGTGTCAGTCTAATGAGAGCTTTGTGGGGATATCAGCTCATATCTGGGAAAGAAGAAGCAGGAGACATTGCAGGTTTCGGATCAGCGTGTGTGTGTGTGTGTGTGTGTGTGTGTGTGTGTGTGTGTGTGTGTGTGTTCATGACCGTGTGTACCTAGAGAATGATTGAATTACTCAGGGTTAATTAGATTCTGTAGTCCACAGCAATGGTTCAGATACACACATACGCACACTCACACACAGGGACATCCTTCAGAGGGGCTTTTTCAGGCTTATTGCCTGCGGCGTTGTCATCCGTGTATTAGTTGAGATATTTTCTGGGAAGCTGTGTGGTGCTAAGCAGAGTAGAAGACAGTCAGGAAGGATTTATTACACATTTCTGCTGCTTGTTCAGCCACTCCGGATCAAAATACTGCCGTTTGCGGCAGCTTGCTAAAGGTTAAAACTATGTACTTTATTGCTAGAGGAAGTGTGTCCAGATACTGTTGAAGCCATCATTGCACATCAGCTGAAATACTTGTGTTTCCACTTTGTGTGTACCGCAAAATACTTTACCTTATAAGTAAAGAGGCTGAATGACATTTTAATGGCCACTGAAATATCGGGTGAGACGGTAAAGTGTTTTTGCTGCATCTAGCAGAAGGACACTAAAGCACGAGGCAGCTGTGCTGAGTGTTTGAGCAAATCAGTGCACTTTGCATTGATTGGCCGATCGGTCGGCCTCACGCAATTTACTTCATGCCATTCAAGGGAGATGAGTATACAATTGTTCCCAGCAATTAAACTGAAAATGCTGTTTGGAAATTCAGCAATGTATTCATGGGTCCGCACAGGTTTACTAAGAAAAACTGCATGCTGTGTAATTGCATTTGCAACTGTGGTGCTGAATGGCGAGGATGTGAGTGCAAACAACTCAGCCGTTTTCCCATCCAATACGTCAATGTCATTTTACTTTGGGCTCCAACGTTGCGTGCCTCTTGCAGATCTGTAACATTTCAGCCAAGGAGTAAATAAAAAGTTAATAACTCCATGAAAACGCTGCACCAGTGATGCTGTGTCACACCACTGCTGAGCGGCCGGAACGTCACTATGTGAAATCGTTGTGCATGTATAATGGAGCTCCTCAGTGCAGACTCACCCATTTTCCACCTACGTCTAGCCCTAATATGTCCCACTGCTCTCTGTGTCAGCACTGGGCTGAGTCACATGAGCTTATGGTATCATTCCAGTATTTCTCCCAAAGAAACTCACTTTAAAACATTTTTTTGGTCAAACTTTACATGAATAATAAGCTGAAGAATGTATTTAGTTCTTTTTATGCAAGGAAAAAAAAGGACAGAATGAGTGTGAAGTGCTGCCCATGTCCCAGAGTGGTTCATGCGGGTCTAGGGCTGTTTTCCCAGTTTGAGAAACAATTAACCAGTCTGGGTTTAGGGGGCATTATTAAGATTGAGAATTTCAATTTAGTTAGTCTGCTACCTAGAAACATTTGGAAAAGCTGAGTATGATATAGCAAATTAAAAACAATGTCTCGCCACTTGCCAGCCATCTGAAGTTCTCCCGACACATATTTTAACAGTTATTTCGGAGTGTTATCTTTAATTTCAGTGGTCACTGGGGGTACATGAGCTTGCCCATCACAAATGATAAAAACTGCGTAAAAAGTTTGCTGACTTTGCTCCAAATTGAGAGCCGTATCTCTCTCTCTCTTTTAATGTTTCCGTTGGCACTCTCAGCTTAGGGGGTAGAGCAGGTGATCTAATATTCAGATGGTCGTTCGATCGCTCGCTGCTATGTATGTGTAACATGTGTGAAAGTGATGTATGTCATCACTTTCACACTCACACTCAGATAGCAGCATCCTATCTGAATTCTGAATATATTTGTGGCAAGTTATTAATCTTGGCCTGACAGATCCAGTGGCCTTTGTCCTTTACCTGGACAAGAGACTCTTTTCTTTCTTTCTTCCTTAACATTAAGTTTATTAGAAGTCTTTTTTACCAGTTCAGTCTCTGTCTCTCTTATGGAATATAACATGCATCTTATTTTTTCATCCGAGCATCTTTTCAGAAAGGTCTGGCTTCCACCTCAGATTCTGTTGCTTCGCTTTCTTCAGTCTCTCTTGTAAAACATCTCTAGGCAAGCATATTTCCTTACGTGGAAAAATCAGGGGCCGTGGCGTTGTCCTGATTAAAAAAGAAGCGTGAAAAGTGCACGTGCACTATTTGATTTCAATTATTTTGCTTCCTTAACATCCACTAAGTGGTAAGAACAATAATGTGCATGTGTCATGAATCCAACTGTAAGTTTGCAAGTGCACTTATTTCTTTGTATATGTGGCCCTTTAAAAGGATTCAGTTGTTTTCAGTTGCACTGTATGGCACGTTTATCTCTGCGGTTTAGGTCTGAGTCATTTTGCATCTACGTGGAGTTTAAAGCACACTGTGCATGCACGACTGTAAATGTATGTGTTGATGACGATATTAACATGGATCGGGTCTGATGTAACAGGAGTTAACATTCACATCAAACAGACTGTTAGATTATGGCTGTAGAGAATCCGTTGATAACTCAGAGTGTGCGTGTGCTTGTCTGGGAGAGCAGTGTGTTTGCAGCTGAGTGGGGTAACTCAGCACAGAGGGAATCCTTTCTGATCTTGAACGCGGGGAAAAAAAACCAAACCCTACTTTCTGTAGTTGTCGTCACAACTCAACTACTTGCTGCCGCCATTTGTAAAAATGTGTTTTTCCCTGTCTGTTCTCGCTCTGTTCTTTTCTTTGATGAAAAACATAAACCATATTTTGTTTAAATAAATTAATGAAAATTAATTAAATTAAAAAGTTAAGGTTTGTGATCTCAAGCCCAATGTGTCTACTGTGTGTCTCTTTGTGTATAGAGTACAGTCGTTTCGAGGCAAAGATCCATGACCTGAGGGAACAGATGATGACCAGCAGTGTCAGCTCCAGCTCCACGTCTCTCCGCTCCACACAGAAGCGCACACTTTACGTCAGGTACAACACAACACACGCGCACACACACACAGGGCAGACAGAGGTGACTGATTATCCAGTGTTCATCAATGTGGCACAATCATTCGAAGACCTTATCTCAGCTGTCTACTGTGTGAGGTTATCACATCTGAAATCACAATTAGATGTGTGTGTGGCACAGAGTCACACTCACACATCCACCAGCCTGCCACCTCTGTGAGCGTCCTTCTGTCCTCGTGTCATTCTTGTCCTTGCCCGCCCGATTCCTGGGTTCCGTCTTTAGAGCCCAGAAGCAGTTTCAGCCGCAAACCAACTCCACTTTTTGATGTCCTTTCTTCACAAGAATCACAGTCTTTGAAATATTGATTAAAACGCTGGGTCGCTGGGTCCACATAAGTCACATTGGAGCTCTTGGAAGATCAATCACATGGAAAGCAAAGACAGGAAAAGCAGCTCTAATGGCAACACTAAATGAGGCTTTAGGAAGACAAGCATTTTCTTTTAGGTTACTTCAGTTAAGCTAAAACAGAAAAAGCACCAGAGAATGTGGTCAAAGAACAAATCTGTGGGTATCTATTTGACTTTTGGATTAAAAAAGCGATGCTTTCTCTAATCATGGCAAGAGATGTCAAAGAAAGAGAAGGCACAATCAATCTTTGTGCATTTCAGTAGGCTGTGCCACTGGCTGATTAAAGACCAAGCGTAACATTATAATGAACATCTTCCAGCTGAAATGTCATTGAATATTGCTCTCTCCTGTATATTTGTCACAGTGTCACTTAGAACAATTCAAGCTTTCAATATTAAAGAGTTTGATCTCAGGATCAGGAAGAAGAACCTTTTAACTGGCACAAAAAAGCAGAACTGTTAAAAAGGTTGGATGGTTTTCATGTTTATAAATGTTTTTCCATGTCTTTCTTAATCTACTAACTCACGTCTGTCAAATTTTACAATTTTTTGATACAAACAGTAAAATATCCTGCACCTCTGTATTTTTCATGTATTTTTTAGCTCAAAATTGAGTGTATTCTAGACGAAAGGAATATCTGACTTGAGCTGTGTGCAAGTGACCTGAAAGGAAAGAGTGGGTGCAGCTGGGATGAATGTCACCTTCAATAATGCACTCTCTCTCCAACGAACACGCACATTCTGATCAGACGGAGAGAAAGAGCGTTGCGTCAGAGTCTAAACTTGGAGCTACAGGCCAAAGGTCGCAGTCAGCTATCGGGGAGCTGTAGACCAATAAATCAAAAAGATTTATCCCACTGACTGATCGTCTGCTTTATCTGACTGAGAAACAGGCTGATTGATCCCCTTTCTATTTAATTATAAAACCCTTTAAGATTACTTTTCTCGGTTTTTATTTCATAAAAAATTGATTCCTTACAGCAAGATGCTAGAGGACTCTTGGTGCTTCTGCCTCAAATCCCCCCTCATTAAAACAAATCCTCATACTGAACTATATATCCAGTGGCTCATTATCAGGAAACATGGCATTGCAGCTGTTTGACATCATGTTTGTTAAATTTTTAAGTAGTTAGCCACAGGCATGATTATCATTAGCATAAATTAAGCGTGCCCCCATCCACTGTTTTCATTTGGCTCAGGCTAAAAGTAAGGAGAAATGTCCACTGCTCACTTGATTAAATGATTAGAAGCCTGCATTAGAATGTCTTCTACCAGAGTGCACCTAAATTAAATTCTGCTGTGGAGATAAACTTTTAACTATGTATGAGGGGAATGGCCACCATCCATTTAG